>NC_081409.1:713219423-713819423 GCF_030272615.1 Cryptomeria japonica | reverse complement strand
CAATTTCTTGCCTTGTCCTCCTATTCTACTCTAATTGCTATTCTATCAACTATATTCTAACTCTTCCAACTATTTACAACTCTCTCTAATCATCCTTTACAAATGAAATGTTTGGGCTTATATAGTGCCCACAATACAATTTGATGGCTTAGATCAATTCAAGATCAATGGCCAAGATTTTACAATGAAAACCCTAATTAGGGTTTGTTACAACCATTACATAACATTTAATGTTTGACCAATGATAAAATTGTATTGCTTGGACACATGTCCCTTCTAGAAAAATCGACCAATGGACCGCCAGGGTAGGTACATCGGAGTTTGTGCCACCTTCCATGAGTTAAGTACATTGAATCTGGTCATGCTGAGGTGGAACACACTGACTGGAGAAATGATGACTAGGACGCCACCTCATCTGACACTTGTAACTTGGTAGGTATTCATCTTGATGTTGTTGAGAAACTTGCTTTAATTAATTCCTCTGGATCTATTTTGCTTCTTCAACGAGCCCTTGTTCTAACTCCTTGCGTCCTTGATGTGCAGGAAGATGATGTACCTCGCCTTGGAACACTGGATTGCCCTTGATGATGTTAGTCCAAAGAAGGTCGTCCATGTCCTGGCTTGATCGTCCTGGCGAAGACCGTCCTTGATCCGGCTTGATTTTCCTTGAAGAGACCTCCATTTGATGCCTACACAACATTTCAAAATTAGTAACATGATTTTGCAATACATAACATAAATTAGAGAGCAAATTTTAGGAAACTTAATGATAAGTCCTTTATTAATCATTTCCTAAAAAAGACTGAGCTAAGGAAAAACAAAATTTCAAAATTAAGGCAATGACAATCAAAATTTGAAATTAAAACAAGAGATCTTGCCATACCTTACTTGAGAGCTTAACTCTAAAATGCAAAATGAATAAAATTCGCCTAGGCGAAATTGAGGTATAAATAGTCTTCAATGTTATCTCCTCAAAAGATCAATTTCACCACCTTTGGATTTCAACGTGATCTTCAAGTCTTGCCTCTTTGACAATTCGCTCAAATGGATCTTCAAGTTCGCCTTAACAAATCCTCCTAGTCTCGCACCTTTGACGTGGTCTTCAATCCTTGACAAATTCGCTCCAACGAAGTCTCCAAGATATCGCACCACCTTTATTAGTAAACTCCAAATCGCACTTCTCCCTTGTCTTCCTTAATTCGCATGTAGAAGGATAAAATGATGATGTGAAAATGAAATCTTCCACTCCCCATATATAGCGCTTGGATTGCATTTATCCCTTAGGCCGACTTGAGGATATAAAACAATTTTTTAAATGATTTTTAAATGATTTAGCAAGGCCGACCTCCCTTTGTAGCGCTTCAAATTCGATTTTTATTAATTAATTAATTAATTATTAATGCCTTACGTTTTTAATTTGCAAATTTCGATTTTTAATAAAGGCAAAATAATTAATAAAAGATCAACGCCACATTAAATGCCAAATTAAATAGGATTTTCAATTTTTTATCGAACTTAGCATTTAAGGAAAATTTGAATTGCTTATTTGGCGCCAAAACTATGAAAATGAGAGGGACGTACCTCATCGCCCTGGTCCCTTGGAGAGGGACAGGAGCGATCCATGATTTTGTCTTGATTTTTGCATTTTTCACGTTCAACTCCTTCATCTCCACGTTCAACATTAATCATCATGATGAGCTCTTCGAATTTGATTGCCTTGCATGCGTTCATGAGTGTCTTTGGATGTTCATCGCCCTGGTCCTTGTCCAAAGGACAGGAGCGATCTTCAAATTTCCACGTTCAATATGCATCCTTTTATCTTCGATTTTCATTGTGATGTCCTCCAAACGTCGTCCCTTGCCTCGCTTAACCTCACCTTGCTTTGATCTTGAAGGAATATGAGTGCTCTTGATAGGATCGCCCTGGTCCTTGTCCAAAGGACAGGAGCGATGTGAGCTTTTTACCTTGATTAGCAATGTTTGGACGTTCAAAACTCTTGTATGTTATCTTCAAACGATGCCTTAGACCTTGCATTACCTTATGAAATCTTGTTCTTACGTAAATCTTGCACAAAATGACCAATGCATCTAACATCGCCCTGGTCCCTTGGAGAGGGACAGGAGCGATCTATGTCCTAGGATGCGAATTTCATCATTGTGACGACCTTTTAATGTTTGTGCTTGCTAAAGACGCCTTGAAATGTCCCTCGCCACCTTGTCTTGACTTGGATCGACCTTGAACTTGCATAGGAAGTAACATCACCATTGTATCGCCCTGGTCCCTTGGAGAGGGACAGGAGCGATCCTCCTTTTGTAGCCTTTATCTCACTTTGTCAGGTTCCAAGTCTATATTCAACGGATTCGTCTTTCTTCACTCCATTCGTTCATGCCTTGACATTGTTTGTAACTTTGCAAGAAAATCAATTATATCAAAAATCGCTCTGGTCCCTTCCTGAGGGACAGGAGCGAACTAGACATTTAGGACCTTTGTGGACGTCCAAAAAATCTTCATTTTGTATTCAATGCGTCCATCTCATGTTCTTCCTTGCTTTTGAACGTACACTTGTCTTGACATTTGCCTGGATTCTGTCTAATGAAGGAAATCGCTCTGGTCCCTGGGAGAGGGACGAGAGCTACAAGGTACCTCGCCCTAGTCCCTTGGAGAGGGACAGGAGCGATTTTGCTCTTGTGGGCCTCATTTCACTTCATCACCTTCGAAAATTATACTCAACGGATTCGCAATGCCCCCTTTCATTCATTCATGCCTTGAGATCGGTTGAAATTTGGCGAGAAAATCATCTACAACAAAAATCGCTCTGGTCCCTTCCTGAGGGACAGGAGCGAACTTAAGCATTTTGGTCCTTTGTTGACGTTTGATAATCTTCAATTTGTCTTCAACGGGTTCGATTGACCTCCTTTCTTGCCTTCGAACATAAAATTTGCTTGATCTTTGCCTAGATCGTACCTTATGAAGAATTTCGCTCTGGTCCTTCAGTGAGGGACAGGAGCGAATTTGACCCTCTAGGCAAAACTTCATCATCTCATTGTTTTTGATCAAGTCTGGATGCTCTATCATGCTCATTTCGTCCTTCACCATGCCTTTGATGTCTCGATTCGTCCAAACAAGGTCAGGAATGGCCTAACTAAGCATTTTCGCTCTGGTCCCTTGGTGAGAGACACGAACGATTCGCCTTGGTCCCTTGGAGAGGGACAGGAGCGCTTTTCGCTCTGGACCCTTGGAGAAGGACACGAGCGAAATTTGACTTTTCGCACTCTTTATCAGGATAATTTTAATGGAATATAACATTTAAGTATAAGTGACATTTCCTTCTATGTTTCTTCTTTCTTATACTTTAAGTTATATTTCATATATACTTTCAGGATGTTTGAGAGTGGTTTCAGACCTCCAGGAGTTATATTGCAAAATCTAGTTTTTGGAGGTTTTTTCAGTTTCCAGACTTAGTCAAATTTCAGGGTCAGGACATTCCAGACTTAGCCAAATTTCAGGATCAGGACCTCACTCAAGCCGGACTTGCTTATCCATGTGATCTCCCCGACAGCACTTCAAGTTATATTCATTTGATAAAATGTACCTCTTTGGACCTTTTCACATCGTCAAGACGTTAAAATCCTGCAAGGACAAAGCAATATTTGATTTTAAGCTCCGGTCCTTCACTGAGGGACAGGAGCGATTTTGCTCCTGGAGGCATTTCTGTGCCCATGAAAATCTTCAATTTATATTCAATGGAAAGATCTCGCCTTTCTCCATCACTTCCAATTCGTAATTCATCTTGACCCTGCAGGAATAGTAAGATATTTGAAAACGAGCTCCCGTCCTTCACTGAGGGACAGGAGCGATTTTGCTCCTACAGGCCAAAATAACATGATTTTATACATTTTAACACTTCACAAGGCGAAAACAAATCATTTGAGATGCCTAGGATCAAAAATCAAAAATGTCAAAATTTGGTCAAAAATATTCAATTGGACAAAAATTCACATTTCATCTTCAACACTTAGGCAAATTTAAGCTCTGCATCAACATTCCAATTGAAAATTAGACCATTCTGGCGAATTCATTGCATTCAAAATTTGCATTCTAGAAAAGGAAAATCAAAAAGCTCCCAAAACCGACTGGATTTTGGCCTGAAAAGACAAAATTTAAAACCCTAAGGTTTGACCCTAAACCCAGACGACCAACTAACTAACAAAACCCTAGAAAAAGCAAAGCGAAAACGAGCAAAACGAGCAAAAAACATGGGTCCCCATTTGCAATGGGGCGATGTGTGAAAACGTCACAACAGGAAGGAACCTGACTTCCACTTTCGAACATCCACTGTCGCATCCGGTCCATGTTCAGGAAATGCATGTTCGTGTCTATAATCTCCTTCCATCTGGATGACATCTTGGATTCTGGATAGAATCTCGTCTCAACTATCCTTTGTTGTTCCCTCCTTTCCATGATTCCGAACCTCGACATCATACTTGTATGAAGCTAGAAGTTAGAACTTCCGAAAATCAATCCTAATAAGCTATTTCCAAAATTAGGAAAGTTCTGATTTCTTAAAATGTAGATAAATTTGGGAAAGGAAATCAAGAATTTTGTCCATATTTAAAATCATGTTGCAATCACTCAAAATGCAAAATATGTGATGAAAATCAATTTCTCAAGGCAAACATGGGCAAATCTGAGCATGTATGTAGGGCTGGAAATGATAGTTAAGTTTGAAGACAAGTCTGAAAATAAACTCAGAAAATGGCCCCGGACTGAAGGAAAAATGCTTCCCAAGTGAGATCCCCTAGGTTGACAAGTGGCTGGAAATGATGATTTTCTGAAGATAGCCCCCTATCAATGGAGTTTCAGACCTGCAACAGTGTGTAAATGGCCTGAAAATGCACACAAAACTCCACAAAATTCCTCCAATTGCAAATCGCCTAGGTTGGAATTGGCTGGGCAACGAAAAATTAATTCTGAAAATGAAGCTTCAACCGGTAATGGGGGTCACACAAGTCTGAAAATGGAGTAAATCAGGTCTGAGAATGATAACCAACAAACTCCCAACAGTGGTGTCACCACCCATGGAGAGTAATCACCAAAAAATGGAAGTAAAAACCTTTCCAAAACAAAATCACCACCTTCCAAAACTGACGCCACCCTTAAAAAAATTGCCAGGTCTGAAAATCTGCAAGTATATCACTCAAATGGCAGCCAAACAAAATTGCCGTAGGCTGGGAATGAGGAAAAATGATCAATGAAAATAATTTTCAGCCCAATGTGTCAACTTGACACTTCACCAAAATTTGTCAGCTGGAGGAAAAATCGCCTAAATAAGCACAGACATGACAAATATAATAATATTATATTGCTGTCCACTCCCTTTTAAACTTGCTTTCACCTTGAATTTTCACCACACAAGCAATGTGGGATAAAACATTTGTACTTGTACTTGCCTGGGGAAAATCGATTTTCTTCTAGAAGGTGAAATTCATTAAATGCTCGGTGCAAATCATTTATTAATTGTTTTTATTTTTTAAATAATAGTCAACATCATTAAAAACAATTAAATTGGGTCACTTTATTAGAAAGATTTTAAAATTTTATTCAAAATTGGACCCATGAGAAAATCGACCCCTATTTGGATTAAAATTCCAAATAAAAATAATTAATTTTTTTTCAAAAAATGCACATTGGGGAAATTCGACCCATGTCTGGATAAAAATCCGGACAAAATTTCATCATAAGTTGCACAAAATTGCCTTCAAGGGAAAATCGACCCAAGTTGGGAGTCAAAATTCCCGACTAAAATCATCACTTTGGCCAAAAAAACAATCGGTTGGAAAATCGACCCCAGTTTGGATAGCAATCCGGACTTTCTTCAATTTGTACTTGGTGGAAATTTGCACCAAGTTTGGAATCACTATCTACACTAAAATCCACAAAAAGTAGTCATGAAAAGCTCTGGTCGAAAATCGATTGTCATCAGGAATCCTCACTTAAGTCATCCGCAACTTCATCCACACTCCCTAGGGGAAATTCAAAGGTAGTCAGGGAAATTCCCAACACTTAGACAAAATTTAATCATCCTGGTTGAAAAGCGCCCCTAGTCTGGAATTTGAATGCGGAAAAAATAGGGCATGTCTAGATTCCAAGGGAAATCCATGTCTAGTCTGGATTTTGAGTGGGAAAAATCATGGGTAGTCAGGAATATGAGGGGAAAAGAACCTCTAGTTTGGAATTTTGACCTTTTGACCCTTAGAAAGTGGATTTTCATCCGGAATATGATGATTTTTCCACTCAAAACCACTAAGAAACTTCAAAACTCAATAAAACTCATCTGGACTTAAGCAAATTCACCAAAAATTTGAGCGAAACACAAGGAAACTTATCGGGATAAAGTGCAAAATCAACTTGAATAACTTCCTAGGAGAGAGAAAAACAACTCCAAAAGGTCCTAAAACACCTTAGCACTAAAAAATCACCGACATGGACATTCAAAAATACGTTAACGCTCAAAAGGTCTAAGGATCACTTAAAATCTCAACTTTACGTGGTTGATCCTATAACTTCAAAACACTAAACGACAATTAGGCATGATCAAAAATCTAAGACTTGGGTACAAGAAATAAAAATTGCCCACTATGCTGCCAAAAACCCTAAACTATCCAATGCGGAAAGAAGGAAAGAGGGGGTCCCTTTTTGCAATGAGGTGATGTGTGAAAAGGTAACAATAGGTCCTTAGAATCGAACATTTCAATCAGCTTTTCTGTGAACTTAGCATATAGTAGTTATCAAATTACGACCAAGGGTGACCAACCCATGGTACCAACATTTGTGAGCAACACCATCCAAGTGCAAGGTAGCAAACGCGATGGCGTCTTCTTTGGGCATTGGCCTTAAGGACAAATAATTGTCCAACTTCTGGAGCCAAGCTCTAGCTGTGCACTTATTGCTCCCATCAAAATGTACTAGAGTGACCTTCCCAAGAACTTGTTGATAGTCTCTTGGAGCGGAGTATCTGTTATCAAACCTCCCTTCCCTTCTCTTCTTCTGATTCATGAATTGATCAAGAGATAAAATGTCTCGGATCTCTGTGGGAAGTGAAGCATACTCCATGTAACATGCCCGTATCTCATCAGCTATTGGGACTTCTACTACAAGTGGCGGTAATTCCTTAGGAAGGAATACAGGTTGCAAGGGTCTTGACACTGAACCAACTGGTACTCCACCATTGTTACTACTATGGTTGCTGCCATTCCCATTACCTCCTGAATTGTTAGAAGTACTGGCATTATGTCCATTGGTGTTTTGATTTTGACTTCGACCTCCACTAGCATTCTGATTCAAGGTGGCTAGCAACTGGGATATCATGTCCATCATAGTATCGAACTTTTTCTCAACTCTTGCAGCAGCCCCATTAGCATTATTCTGATCTGATGTTTTTTCAGCCATTGAATCCACTCAATTGGTTGAATCAACCTCTTTCTCTCTGTTTCTCAAAACCTCTGAAAAGGTTTCTTCCACTAGCACTGATGGTATCTGAAACTGCTGCCTTCTCTGTTTTCTATTGTAGTATTTGATATCTCTGTCACTCATGCAGAACCATTATCATGCAGGCTGGCAGGAAGAGTGGCTCTAATACCACTATAATATCCCCAACAATTTTTTTTGTTTTTTAAACAGTTTAACAAGAAACCAATCACCTGTTAGGATTAGAAAAATGCAATCCAAACCAACTGAAAGGAACCCTTCCACCTTTTGAGATCGAGAGCCCAAGCTAGGAGGGTGAGAGCATACAGTGACAGTGGATCGTTAGATGCAAAATCTGAAATGCTGATTACAATATTGGGCGGCAAGCCAACCCCTTCCACTTTTCAACGGGATCGAAACAAGAAACTTGGCAGTAAACCAGCCAAGGAAAGAACACAATAAAGCACAAATCACTCTACCGTGATATTTCAGCAGGAGGACTTATCACTAAACAAACTCAACTCAACCACTTATGCAGCGGGAGGACAATTACAAACAGAAATCACTCAACCGCTTATGCAGCGGGAGGACAAATGCAAACAAGGATCACTCGACCACTTATGCAATGGGAGGACTGAACTATAGACTGAATTACAAACACTGAAGGCGGCCAAGCCAACCTCTTCCACTTCTGCAGTGGGAATTACAATGAGTACTTCAAATACAATAGAGGTTAGTGTTATCACTTGAACCTGTACCCCTATTTGCTAAGCTATCAACTCAGCAAGCTTGTGACACATGGGAACACTCCTAGGCCTGTGGGTTGCCTAAAACTTGGAATGAACCTCCAAAGAAAAAGCTGGTTCTTAGCTGGTTATCACATAATTTTTAACTATCTTAAAGACTTTGCTAAGAAAAGAGAAGAAGGAAAACATAAACTGAAAATACTACCTAACAGGTGATGCACCAAACTGATAATCTGAGATTACAAACAAATAACACACAATAAAACCAGTAATAAAAGGCTTTCTTACACAACCCAAAAATTACAATCTCTAAAAAATTATATGGGAAGGTATAAAACTGCTTATTACTGCAAAAATTGTTACAATCTGTATTATCCCTAAAAAATGTGTTACAAAATCATCCACTTCTGCAGAAAGAACTCTGAAATTATAGTTTGCTCTAAAATGAACAAGTCAGAACCCCTAAAAATAAGACTAAAGGAGGTATATATGCTTTTCCCAAAAGCAAACAATGAATATCTAATTTCACCTCCTCATGGGCAAGCAAACACAAAACCCCACCTTTTTAAGACCTAAAACAAGTCTTAAAGGGAAAAAATTGGGTCAAAAGTCAAGCCCCTCCACTGTCCTACCATAAAAGCTCCTAAATGCACCATAAATGACCCCAAAATATCATCTGACAGGCCTGCAAGCCTTCATAAATGTAAAAATATCTTTGACTTGCCTATTAAATGAAAATAAATATCTCATAAAGTGATTTAAAATTCATTACTTAATTAAATATTTGTTTAATTTCATTTTTACATTTAAAGTCAAAATTTAATAATATGAAAATAATAAAGTTATTTACTAAAGTGATTAAATTCACTTTAACAAGTAATTTATCATTTTTATGTATTAAAATTTTATAAATGTAACAAGAAAACATATTTAATAAAGTGATTTATTTCAAATCACTTTAGTAAACATTTTTCTTACTCCATTTATTAAATTTTTTGACTTTAAATATAAATATGAAATAAAACAAAGGTATTAAGTAATAAATTTAAATCATTTTAATAAATATTTATTTCATTTTATATATAGCCTATGCTTAATCTCCATAAAAAATATATTTATTAAGTGATTCACCAAGTTGCAGAACTTGGTACTTTGAAGAAACATGGGATCTTTCCAGGTTTGTGGGTCACCTATATTGGAAAGAACCTCCGGAGAAGGCCGGCTTCCTAAAACTATTATCACTTAAACTTATTGATTTTCCGAGAAAAGTGTAAGAAAGAAAACATAAAATTAAATCTACAACCTAACAAGTGATACACCAAATGAAATATTGAGAAAAACACAGCCAATAACACACAATATGACAGTGATAATACTCTCCTACACAAACCAATAAGTCATAGCCTTTGCATTAATAGTTTATAAGAAGGCTAAAAATCACAGTCCTAAGAGGAGAAAAACAACACTCCTCACAACCTAAGACTGTTATAGTGTCATTATATGTCACTGCAATTTGCAGACCAATCTCTCTTTCATATACTTTGTTATGTCGAAGTGTTAACAGTCCTGTTAAAACTTTCTCATCATATTCAATAGATTTGCTATGTCTCCATTTGGACTGTCCTCGGCTTCAATCTTGTCATCATAACTTACAAAACTTTCACTGTATATTATTCTTCTTAGACTGTGTATTTGTTTTTGATGCTGACAACCTCCTTTAAGAATGATATTGTTTCTAACAGGACTGCCATGCTGCCCTTTTGATTATGACTGTCTCTTTTGAATTTTTTGCCATGATTGTCACTGGTGTATGCTTGAAGTTTGAAGACTGCTCATAATGTCCTTTTGTGCCCTTACTTTCAAGCCTTTAGCTGCTTTGCTTTTGTGAATTATAATTACCCATTTAGCACCAAGGGCTGACTGCTCTGTTCTTTGACAATTCTCACTATACTTTGATCTGTGCTATTCCTTCAATGGCTCGGACTGTCAAAACACGCCTCAAGGATGCTGCTCCTATACTTTTATATTCTGTAGGTGTTACTAGGCTGCCTTTGTTATGCCTTTAGCTCTCAAAAGACTTCATTTTTGCACGTCTCCAGCCCCTTTCTTTGAAGGTCATTAGCGTCTTTTTGACTGGCACACACCTTGCCATAGTGACTCTTCTTTTGAGTATCTCTGGCATGACCTGACTGTTGCAGCTGCTCATCCCCTCAAAAGGCTCAGATTTTGGTCTCTGTCCATGCTTTCACAGTGATCCTTGAAGTTGTCATCTCCATACTATGGTCACTGTCATTCATCAAGCCTCATATAGTGCTTTGATCACCTTCTTTGGCTGTCTTCATACATAAATCCCTTGCACTATTGCAGACTTGTATGCTATTAAGACTCCTGGGAGAGCCCATTCTATCATATCCAATCGTGTATTCTTCATATCATCTTCCTTATTTGATCCTTATCAATACATATGGAGTATGGACTATAACCCCTTATAGCTCTTTACAAGGTAATGGTTGCACATGAGCTGATATGTTCACAAAAAGGATGAAATACTTACATTGTTGCTGCTGTCTCAAACTCTATCCTCTGTATGATGCCAATTCATGAGTGCTTGAGGTGTATCCCAAGTCATGGCTTCTTTCCATATCTCTGCTACGACTTTATTGTGACTGTTTTCTTGCCCTGAGTGCACTGTAGGTTGTCATGTGATCAAACTGCTACCTTTGAATGCTCTGGTAACTTCATATATTGACTGTCTTCTTTGCTGCTATTAGGTAATGGTTGATATTTTTTGATAGTGAATGACATTCACTATTCCCCTATTCCATTAGCTGCTCAAAATCTATGATGAATGCTCTTCAAATCTGATTCTTTTTGGTGCTGTTCAAGAAGACTGGGGCTGCTCTCTGTTCTTCAAAGGCTGCCATCTACCCCTTATACTGTCTTAGTCATGATCAATCTTCCCTTCATTTGCCTCCTTCCCTTGTATTCACTGTAGATTGTCATTGATATTTTGAATGTCAAGGCTGCCATGTCTCATGTTATGTTCATTGAGTGCACTATTATCATGTGTATCTCCTTTTAATAAGGATAAATTGTTGTCAAAGGGCTGCTGTCTCTTACAGGCTATCTTATATATGACCTTTGACCGGTCTCCCCTTTATGTTTTGATTGCACAGTGACTGCAATTCTTACTACACATTAACCTTATAAGCTGTATTGAATGGAAATCACTGCTCTTTATACTCATGGATGCTCTCTCAACCTTTGAATCTGTGACTGTTATGAATGGCTCTAAAGCTACGATTTCTTGAGCTGCTCACTTTGTTTGATAGTGAGCTTGGATATCAATGTCGTGTGGGGAATATTTTCTCACCTTTAGTTGGAACCGCACTCTACATTGCTCCTTGACCTTAAGGCTGGACCTTATTTGCTGTTACACATTGTGACCTCTGTACTAGACTGTTTTAAGATCTGCTATTGATACTCTGAAATACTTCTTTCATCTCACTATCATATGATTGCATTGTCTTTTGTTGAGCAATCTTCTATAATCACTATATCTCTGCCAAGGCACCTGCACTTATCTGTAATAGCATGCTGGGCTCAACCCTTGTGGGAGCCACATTTTAACCCACATGCTGAGATCTAATGAACATGATTACACCTGCATCTGCACATAACAAACACATTAGATAAAAATGGGCATATGATAAGTGTGTTTGATAATTCTTACTTTCTTGGACATCCGTGACAAGCTAGCTGTTATGATGAATCTGAAGATCAGATTGTATGTTTATTGTAATGTCCCCTTCTCGTTGATGACCTTCCAGTGGTCCATTAGCCTATTCCTGAGACCCATAGGCTAGGTGGAGTGAAGAATGAGGGTCCAGCATTGATGAGGCGAGGACTTACTATTTTTAGTAAGTCAAGGAATGGCTATTTTGGTGATACTGTCCTACTGAGCTCTCCATGCTCTGTCACTGGGCTCGAAGATCATGCTTTTCGGAGCATTACTTCTTGACTTACTATTTTTAGTAAGTGGTAGTGTGGCATAATTCTATTTCTGACAGTGGACAGGGTCCTGATCATGCAGCAATTTGTTGTGCGTTGCACACGCTCCCTGTCGCCGACAAGGTCCCCTTTCCTCTTTTTGGTCTTTTCGCCTTCACCCTGTTGAGTTCCGCGCAGGGTGTCTCGCATCCCTTTGAGCGTGCCCGTAATCAGTCCATGAGATGATGATGTTATGTGCAGAAGCCTGTGAATCCGTGAGATCAGTTGAGCCTTCGGGCATGAAAATTCCAAGAGATCGTTTAAACTTGTAAGATCGCCTGAGATAGGTTTGGAATGATAGAAACTGGCGAAATCCGCCAAGTAAAAAGATAAAGCGTTTGAAGGTCGCATGAAGACCCAAAGCGCCGATTTTCGTCAGAGGATATAGGAGAGATAAAAGGGTGCAAATGTCGAAGTTTCAAAACCTCCCAAAATCTTGAAATTCGCACTAAGGGGGAGAAATTACATGAGTTTCTAAGAGTTTGCAGAATGGGCCAAAACGACGAAGTTCGCTAGCATTGGACCAAATTCAAGAAGTAAAAACTTGCAAAAACTCTTCAAGTACCGAAATTGGCAAAATGGGTCAAAACCCCGAAAATGGCATTAAGATGCGAAAAACAAAAGTTTCCAAAGACCCCATAAGGCCCGAAAATCGCGAAAGTGGGGAATATTGCCAAAGTGCCGAAGTTTGAAAAACGCCTAAAAAGTGCGAAGTTGGCAAACCTCTCCAAATCGCCAAAATTGGCAAAATGGCTCCAAACACCGAAGTTTTCAAAATGAGTCAAAACCCCAAAATTTGCATGAGAGGGGAATATTGAGAGAGTTTCGAAGTTTTCAAAACCCCCAAAAAAGTTTTCAAAATGAGTCCAATTGCCGAGAATCGCACAATGAGGGTAAAGCGCAAAAGTATAAAGGTTTTCAAAACATTCAAAAACCCCGAAAACGCGTGTAAAGGGGTAAGTGGAAAGATTTTTTTAAGTTTGCAAACACACTCGAAATGCCGAAAGTCGCGATTTGGGGGATAATAGATGAAAGTCTAAAGTTTGAAAAGTGCCTCCAATCGCCGAAATCGCACAAAGGGGTAAGTGAAAAGTTATTTTAAAAGTTTGCAAATGGTTCATAAACCCCGAAAATCGCACTTTTAGGTGAAAATGCGAAAATCAATGTTTGCAAAATGCCCACAAACCCCCAAAATCACGATTTGGAGGATAAATGCGAAAAAGTTTTAAAGAATTTTCAAAGCAATCCAAAATGCCGAAGTTTGGCAACTAACAGCGCAAAATGTAAAAGTTGTAAGTTTTAAAACCATCCTCAAGTCCCGAAGTTAGGCAAAATCGTGATTCTTTTTTTTCATGAAGCTTGCAAAACCCCCCCTAAAACGCCGAAGTTTGGCGACTATAAGGCATAAGCGCGCGAAGTTTATGCAGTCTGCAAGAGGCATAGAATCGCCGAAGTTTCACGCCATAAGGCGGAATCGCATAGTTTGAAGTTTTGAAAACACCATAAACCCCATTCTCCGAAATTCACCAAGGTAAGAATCGCATTTAAACTAAGTTACCAAGGTTAAAATCCCCCAGGTAGATCGCGCAGCAAGGTATTTTGGAAACCCTCCCCATTCTCCGAAAATCGCCAGAAAGGCCATGAAAGATAAAAGTTAAAAGTTTGCGAAGCACTTCAAAGTGCCGAAGTTTTCAAAACGCCCAGATTCAATGCCATAGAAGAAAAAGCAGGAGACAAAATCATTGAGGTAAAAAGAACTGCTAATTCTAAATTTCTAAAACTGCACTTCTCTCTCCAAATTTTAGGTGCGAAAATCTATAATAGGGAGTTAACCGTTAAAAAATTCAAATTGCAGAACTCTCCCATTCAAATTTGCAAGTTGTGCGGATTCATGCCATTCATTTTTGCTAGATAAGTTTGCCTCGCCTCTCTTGAAATTGTTTGAAATATTTGCAAAATTGGATAGATGTGTCAGTATGCAAAAGTTGATTAAATGATTAAATCTTAAAATGCATTTTTTTCCTCGTGTATAAGACGTCAGGCAGTGCAATTGAAATCCGAGTCCGTTCCTAGGAAACAGCCAAAAACACATTTTCAGACTTAGGAAAATTTTAAAGCATCATCCATTTTGAAAATTGATCCTAAAATGCTTAAGTATAAATTCGTAATCAAAAAGCTTCATAAATATCCATGTTTAAATCAATCAAGCTTTTTAGCTAAAATATCATGTTGTTCTTTAAATTCGGTTTTCAAGTCAATCCTTGCATGCTGGTGTATCCCTCTGTTGTGCGTTGCACACGCTCCCTATCGCCGACAAGGTCCCCCTTCCTGTTTTTGAGCCTTTCATCTTCGCCCTGTTGAGTTTCGCGCAGAGCATCTCACGTCCTTTCGAGCGAGTCCGCGACTGATCCGTGAAGTGATGATGTCAAAGGAAAGAGCCGATAATTCCATCAGGCTAGTCTAAGCCCTCGGGCACGAATGCCAAGAGTTTGTTCAAAATTGTGAAATCGCCTTGGATAGGAATAAGGTGATAAAGATTGTCACACTAGGACCCATGAGCAAGCCAAGAGGAATAAGCCCGCCAAGCAAAGAGCAGTGCATCTGAAGGTCGCACGAGGACCCAAAGTTGTCGTTTTTCGCACAAGAGTGATGAGATAGATTGCATAAGGTTTGTCTTTGCGATGTTTGTGGGATTTGAATGAAGGATGATTTTCGCCTGCTGGTGAAGGAGGAGCGAATTTCCTGGCAAAATGCCAAGGTTGACAAAACTTGCCCAAGTGCCCAAGCTCGCGCTTCTCAAGGAGAAAGTTAAAATTGCCAAAATCGCTCTAGGAGTAAAATTTTGGACTTTCAGGCCAAATTGAGAGAAATTTCAAAATTTGTTAAGATCGCCAAATGGACTAAGGGTCCGAGAATGCCTTAAAATTCCAAAACCTCCAAAATCCGAAATTGCAAAAGCTGGCGAAAACTGGTCCAAGATCCGAAATTTCACTTAAGTTGCCAAAATTGCCTTATGGGTAGAATTTCGGACCACGAGGCCAAAATTTTAAAATTTCAAAAGGTTAGAAAGTCGCCAAAACCGTCCAGGGGGCCGAATTTTGGACCCTGGGGTCAAATTCTCAAAAAATTCGAAAGTTAACAAAACTGGCAAAAGGTCCGAAAACGCCAGTTTGCAAAAAACCCCCAGAGGTCCAAGTTTCACTTAAGACATCTAATTTCGGACGCTCGGGCCGAAATTTAAAAATTTGTATAAATTTGCAAAATGCGCCTAAGGTCCGAAATTACCTTCGGTTTGCAAAAGACCCCAAATGGTCCGAAATTCACTTAAGTCACCTAATTTCGGACCCTGGGGCCGAAATTCGAAAATATGATAAAATTGCAAAATATGCCTTATGGTTCGAAATCTGGGTAAATTCACCAAAAGGCGTTTAAGGTCCGAAAACTCCAAAGTTGGTGAAAATCGCAAAAACTCTGAAGTTTTTTCAAAATCGCGAAATTCCAAAAGGCGCTTATGGTCCGAAGTTCATGAATGCTCTGAAATTTTGCCAAAAGACGCCAAAATCGCGAAGGACGCCTTAGGATCCGAAGTTCGTATAGCTTGCAAAGGGCGCCCAATGGTCCGAAATTTATCTAAATGACAAAAACATTAAAGGATCCTAGAAAGCAATGGTCCGAAGTTCGCCCTTAGGGTTTAGGAAACTTAGTTTAAGTTTGCAAAACAGCGCCATAGCTCCGAAATTCGCCATAAAACCTCAAAACTGCAACGCGTAGGGCAAGTAAGGAATTTGAATTTGTAAAACCCCTCCATACTGCCGAATTTAGTGTAAGGAAGGATCACGTTCAATTTTGAAAGGGGAGCCAGAGAGTATAAATTGCATTCAAGGTAAAACGCTGACACAAACCATTCCAATCATTCAAGTTCAGATTACCAATTGCCCAAGGTAAAAATCGCTTAGTCTAAAATGACAAATTCTTTTCCATCCAACAACCGCGAAAATTTGAATTAAAGGATAAACGTTGAAATTCCAAAATTTGCAAAGCTGTCCATTCGTCTTTGCGTAGCAAGTCAGGCAATTTCTCGCCATCCACTCTCATCAGGTAAGTACACTTTGCCTCTCTTGATCATCTGAAATGCTTATAAATCCAATAGATGTGTGTGCGAAATCTGATTAAAATGCTTAACTTTTCAAAATTTGCATCTTTTTCCGCTTGTAAAATGTTGTGCAAAGCAATCAAAATTAGAATTTGCTCCTAAGGTTTAACCAGAAATTGCATTTTCAAACTTAGGAGAATTTTTCGAGCTTTGTCCCTATTGAAAATTAATCCAGAAAGTGTTAAGTGTAAATTTGCGATCAAAATCTTCATGAATACTTTGGTTTAAAACAATCAAGCTTTTAGCTAGAAATGTCGCTCCATTTCCAATCTAAATTTTGAATTAATCCTTGAATGCTAGAGTATTTTCTATCTAACCCGCCTTACTTCTTTTGTATCGCCTCGTAATCCATGTCCAGCTATGCAGGATAAATGCCTAAATCGGCAGTAGAATCATCAAACACGCCCGCAGTAGTCGAGACATCGCGAGCACCCAAATCAAATATCCCACGCAAAGTTGAAAGGATGAAGTATCAGTATCAAAGAGGAGGATTGAGGGAGTCAAAAGTTCAGAGCGTCTGGGACAATATCGATGATACAGACCTAGGCCATATCGACATCCGGGACTTCAGGAATCGGGTCTTCTCCCCTAACGTATATGGCAAGCCTAGATAGATGGTGGAAAGTGGCATCGCCCAGGCAGCGGGATTTCCTCCAGCAGTACAGAACTATGAGTTAGTAGTAGAGGTTGCCCGACATTATCAGCCAAATTCCAAATTGGTGCTCCTCGAGAATATGACTCTCGCCAACTTCACTCCTGAGGCCATTGGCGATGCATTTGACATTCCCTTCCCAAACAATCCCACAGCCACGACTATAGATGAAGCACAGGGGGCATATGATATGAATCCGGCCTGATGCAAAGCACTGATCAACGAAGAGTGGTACAAGGAGAGAAGGCTTCCGAGTGCCAGGATTGTGAAAAAGACCCCCAGAAGTGATTTTCATAATGAGCATGGGGATATGGTCACATTACTCAACCGAGTTATGGGACTTCCTAAATCCAACTACTTTGAAGAGTGGATGTTTTATTTCACAGAGCAAGTCTTCGCTGGGAAGTCTAAGTTTGATTGGGCCCTAATCATAAGCGACAACATCCACACTCAGTTGATAGAGCTTGGAACAAAGAAATACTTCACTATGACCTCTTATTGGTCTACATGTTCGCCAAGAACCAGCCACTGCCAGGTTTGATAATGAAAGGTGAAATCAGAAATGGGCCTGGTCAGGTAAAGGTCTATGATTGTTACCCACAGCTGCATTACCAAGATATAGTTCAGAGGGAAAAGAGCAGCCCAGCTTATGCAGTTGGCCAATATGAGCGTGTCAATGACGCCTTCACAATGCGCCTAGTCAGGCTAATGCAGGGAGGATTACACATAAGGCTCTCAGAGCAGGCTACTATTCTAGTACAAAGATACGGGGCCTGGTTCATCCAATTCCCAAGGTTCTCCTATATCCGAATAGCGGGCTTTGATGGTGCCCCTCTCCGACTTCCATGGTACTCAACCAACAAAGTAGTTCTTATGGAGGTCGCAAGGCAGTCACATCCGGCCGACATCTTACTCAGAGAAAGCAAGCAGGCTGGATTCGCGTTCCCCATGATCATAGGCAACCAGGACGTCCATCTGAAGACCCCCACCCTAGTAGAGGAATCCCTCACAGAGCTGACCTCTTGTGGCCTACAGGACCATTTTCCGAGAAAATATTTCGATCACGATAATCTGGCAAAGAGAGCCTATGGTAGGCGATACAGAGCAAAGGAATCAGTTGAAGACTATTGGAAAAATTGCTCTGATGACTACGAAATCCGGAGACGTGAATATTCTAGGCTGAGTGTGCAGCAAATGCGGCTCTTCGAATATCGTCGGGTCCCAGATCAACTCACAGATTCAGGGAATTGCCTTCAAGTCCGAGAATTTGAGGCAGTAAGGCATCTTTTGCCAAGTGTTGATTGGTCACAGGATCCGATCACTAATTTTGAGGCAGTCATGGCAGCCCCAGCAAGATACACAGACCAATGGTTACATCAACAGATTGAGAGGCTAATTCATGAGGGAGTCTAGTTCACTTACCACCTAATGGGCAGCCTCGATTCTCAGTCTTCCGAGGATGAAGGAACGTCCAGTGCACCCAGAGAAGAAATTGAGAAACTTGAGAAGAGAAAGAAGGCTAAGGGTTGCAGAGGGACTCGGACGTCCAAGAGAATGAGAAGGGAAAAGATTCCTATAAGAAGACCAGAGGTCACTTCATCGTCAAAGAACCCCAGTTCGTCCGACGATGTAGTGGAATTAGATTATATACCTACTCCGCCTTCTCAAAGTGACATTGATGCGTTTGGAGCCGATGATCCTCCCACACCCGACATGTTAGAAGCTGAGCTAAGAGCCATTGAATCAACCCAACCGGGTAACCCAATAGAGGAAGGAGAGATTCCATCCATTCAAGGGATCGAAGTGCATGAACCCACGCAACAGAGTCGCCATGAGTTGCTGCTCCATAATACAACCAAAGATGACTCTATCGTTGAAGGAGAGCAAAGGGCAGAGGAGACCCACGAGCTCAAAAGGACTGAAGAGCAACCATCACACGAAGGCGCCAGACAACTGTTCAATGAAATGGGAGAAAGTTCAGCTGCAAGTAAGGAACTTGGCACCTCCCCCACCCCTCCGGTAACAGAATAGCTGCAAATCTGTGATGAGTCGGCTGAAAACCTCAAAGAACATGATGCAAACTTAACCATATCATCAGCCCAAATAGTGCCTCAAGAATGGTTAATTGCCAGAGCCCAACGCAAGGCCGTCACCAAACCACCTATCGACCTCGAGGACATATTCTCATGCATAGACCAAGCTAAAGCTAAGGGGAAAAAAAAGCCCAAGGCATATTCCAGAATGACTAAAGATGAGCAAAGGAACCGCACCCTTCACATTGCCACCCCGCCTGCAGATAAGCCAACAGATCAGATCACACTGGCAGATTATAGCATCACGACTGTCCCCATTGGACGAGCCACTAAGGAGCAAGAAAAAGAAGAATTCAAGGATTCGGTGCAAAACATACTCAGGCAACTTGAAGAGATAACAACTGAGAAGGATATGTATCGGGCCCGTGTTGAGCAGGCCGAAGGGTACATCGATCAACTCCTAAGACCATTACACAATGCCTCTGAATCCCACATTCCGCCGACAGCATTGGCATAGAGGACCACAACAGAATTTGAAGGAGTACGGGACACCACAAGGGCCGTCAAGAAATGGATACAAGGCATCAGAAAAAGGGGAGAACGAATCCTCGAGGAAGTGAAGGAAATGGCTCGCCACCGAGAAACCACTTTGGTTAAGTTATTAGAGGTAGAGGGAATCCCTCCACATCTAGGAAGTGGCTGCCACTACTCTTCCCCTCATGAACGCTCTTTTCTGGACCCATGCACAGATTCCTACATTACCCACCATCCTAGATCCTCATAACTCTTAAGGAATGGTACTGGACTATCAACATGAAGAATGATGCGAAGGAAATCATCGATAGAGAACACAATGCATGCGAGGTAATTCTGAAAACCATGCAGGAGCTTGGCAAGATAATCCTTCGATCAATGGTTTCGGGATGGGTAAACGACCAATGCGATGAAGTAATACCGCCAGACTGGGAGGAAAGATTGGGAACAAATAAGATCACTTATTCCATTAAGGACCTAGGCTTCGCCAGTCAATTCCACTCGGACATGTTGTGCTTTGAGTGTAATCGTTCCAGTTGGCAAGATGGTCTGAAGTAGGTAGACCAATACCTCGAAGGCATGCAATATAAAATTCGCCATCCTCCTATGCCTCCATTCAGTCTGCTTTTCAAATTATGCATCAGGTTCCACGAGTATGTTCATGAGGAACGTGCAGCAGGTTGAGATCTCTGGCGGGAATATTTGCATGAAGAAAGTCAATTTTTGATAAAAGGATTTGAAACTGGAAAAGAAAAAGTGCTTTCCTAAAAATGCACTTTTTTCCTTTTTAAATTTTGAAAAGTGCACTTTTGGCCAAAAGGGTCATATTTGACTTTCAAGTCAACTGAGATGTAAAACCTTATGAATGCACCTTTTGGATAATTTTGGATAATTTTAATTATCCTTTTTGGGTAGTTATTACTCATTTTGGGGTGGTTGTTGATATTTGCCTCCCATTTATGGGTATGGGCAGCCATGCTTTATGGACGAATCTGGGCCGCTTGTTTAGATTAGATCTGGGCCATTCATCCAATTTTGGAGCCTATTTAAAGGGGACTGGTTTCCCTCATTTTGTAAGAAGTTCTTGGATTGTTGCAAAAACTCTGGCGAAATTTACAGGATTTAATGCAAAGTTAAGACTGTTTCCAAATTTCCTTGTGAGTGCATGGTCTCCTTCTTCACTAATTTAGAAAATTTTCAGTTATGTTTATTTCTTTTATATAGCATTTTCAAACAAACATCTGATAGAATCCTCGCAGTTCACACCATTGGGGAATGGCTGATTGCCTTTCTCTCTGCATAGTTAATCTGAACCTTTCATGCTTAGTTCGGTTATTGAATACTCACTATGAATGTAAAAGTTCTAATGTTGTAGTTGATAACATGAAAATCTTATTTTCCTTTGAAGATTGCACTAGATTTATGTGAACATTGTGCTTAAGTAGCTGGTGATGCTTAGTCTAGTTATTTGGAGGTGTTTGTCTGCTATCTTAGTTAGAATTTACATTTCATGTATCTCTCTCTCCGTATCCTCCCCTCCTTTTTCCCCCTTTTTTATCAAGAGAATCTGTAGTCCCATTGAAAGCAGTATCAAGTCAACTGAAATCATTTGATAAGAAAGATCATAAAGATTCCAGGGAACTTATCTATAAATCGCCTATCTCACCGTAAGTCCCCCTTGTGTTTCCAGCATAAACACATCAAACCACTGAGAAATCCCCCAGTCAAGACCTAACAAACGAAACCTTGAGGTTATCCCCTTTGATCAAACATAAAAAACAGCACTAGGGATTTCCTTATCTCAAGAGAGGATAGGATACTCAGTTGGTTATTCTATTCTGTGTTGGCCGTATGGAGTTTGCAGCAATGGGATTCTAGACACGTCAACACCCTCTTAACTAACCCGCTTTATTTCCTTTATATCGCCTCGTAATCCGCATCCGGCTGTGCAGGATAAATGCCTAAATCGGCGGTAGAATCATCAAAGACACCTGTTGCAGCCGAGACATCACGAGCGTCCAAGTCAGATATCCCTCGCAGAGTCGAAAAGATGAAGTATCAGTATCAAAGAGGGGGACTGAGGGAATCAAAAGTTCAGAGTGTCTAGGAAAATGTAGGTGATACTAACCTGGGCCATATTGATATTCAAGATTTCAGAAACCGAGTTTTCTCCCCTAATGCCTATGGCAGGCCTAGGCGGATGATGGAAAGTGGCATTGCCCAGGTAGCAGGATTTCCCCCGGCAGTGCAAAACTATGAGCTAGTAGTAGAGGTTGCCCGGCATTACCAACCAAACTCCAGATTGGTGCTCCTCGAGAATATGGTCCTCGCTAACTTCACTTTTGAAGCCATTGGCAACGCATTTGACATTCCCTTCCCGAACAACCCCATAGCAACAACTATGGATGAAGCGCAAGAGGCGTATGATATAAACCTTGCCAAATGCAAAAACACTGATAAATGAAGAGTGGTACAAGGAGAAGACCTCCAAGCATCAGGATTGGGAAAAAGACCCCTAGAAGCGACTTTCACAATGAGCATGGGAACATGGTCACATTGCTCAGCAGGATTATCGGACTCCCCCTATCCAACTACTTTGAGGAATGGATGTTCTACTTCACAGAGAAGGTCTTCGTTGGGAAATCTAAGTTCGACTGGGCCCAGATCATAAGTGACAACATCCACACCCAATTGATCGAACTTGAGGCAAAGAAGTACTTTACTATGACATCCTATCTAGTCTACATGTTCGCCAAAAACCAACCACTATCGGGTTCAATCATGAAAGGTGAAATTGGGAATGGGCCTGATCAGGTGAAGGTATACAATTGTTATCCATAGCTACACTATCAGAACATAGCTCAAAGGGAAAAGAGCAGCTCTGCCTATGCAGTTGATCAGTATGAGCGCGTCAATGACGCCTTCACAATGCCCTTGGTCAGGCTGATGGAGGGAGGACTACACATAAGGCTCTCAGAGCAAGCTACTATTCTAGTACAGAGGTATGGGGCCTAGTTCATCCAATTCCCAAGGTTCTCCTACATTCGAATAGCTGGCTTTGAGGGTGCTCCTTTCCGACTTCCGCGATACCCAACTGACAAGATAGTTCTCCTGGAAGTCGCAAGGCAGTCACGTCCGGCGAATAGTTTACTCAGAGACAGGAAGCAGTCTAGATTCGCCTTCCCTATGATTATAGGTAACCTTGATGTCCATCTAAAGAACCCAGCCCAGGCAGAGGAATCCTTTGCAGAACTAGCCTCCTACAGCCTACAAGAGCATTTTCCAAGAAAATGCTTTGATCACGACAATCTGGCAAAGAGAGCCTATGGCAGGATATACAGAGCAAAAGAATCAGTTGAAGATTATTGGAAGAACTGCTCTGATGACTATGAGGTCTGAAGGCGCGAATATTCGAGGCTGAGTGTGCAGCAAATGCGACTCTATGAATACCGTTGGGTCCCAGATCAACTAACAGATTCAGGAAATTGCCTACAAGTCCGAGAATTTGAGGCGATAAGACATCTTTTGCCAGGCATTGATTGATCGCAAGATCCAATCACTGATTTTAAGGCGGTTCTGGCAGCCCTAGGAGGATATACTGACCAATGGTTGCACCAACAAATTGAGCGACTGATTCATGAGGGAGTCCAGTTCACCTACCACTTGATGGGTAACCTTGATTCCCAGTCCTCCGAAGATGAAGGAACATCCAATGCACCAAAGGAAGAGGTTGAAAAGCCTGAAAAAAAGAAGAAGGCTAAGGCCTCTAGAGGAACTCGAACATCCAAAAGAACAAGAAGGGAAAAGATCCCTATAAGGAGACCGAAGGTCACTTCATCATCAAAAGACCCCAGTTTATCTGATGATGTAGTTGAACTAGATTGTATACCTGCTCCGCCTTCCTAGAGTGATATTGACGCATTTGGAGTTGATGATCCTCCTGCACCCGACATGCTAGATGCCGAGCTAAAAGCCTGAATCAATTGAACCTGATAATCAAGTGGAGGAAGGAGAGATTCCATCCACTCAGGGGATTGAATTGCATGAACCCACCCAGCAGAGCCGCCATGAATTGCAGCTCCATAATACTACCAACGATGACTCCACTGTTGAAGGAGAGCAAAGGACAGATGAGACTCGTGAGCCTGAAAGATTGAAGAACAACCATCACATGAAAATACTAGGCAGTTGTTCAGTGAAGTGGGAGAGAATTCAGCTGTGAGCAAGGAACTTGACACTTTCTCCACTCCTCCTGTAACCGAGTAGCTGCAAATATGCGATGAGCCGGCTGAAAACATTAAAGAACAGAGTGCCAATTTAACCATAGCATCAGCCCAAACTGTACCTCAAGAATGGTTAATTGCTCAAGCTCAGTGCAAGGCCGCCACCAAGTCGCCCATCGATTTGGAGGACATCTTCTCACACATAGACCAAGCCAAGGCCAAGGGGAAGAAAAAGCCCAAGGCGTATTCCAAGATGACCAAAGATGAGCAAAGGAACTGTACCCTTCATATCGCCACCCTGCCTGTCAACAAATCAGCAGATCAGATTACACTGGCTGATTTTAGCATCACGACTGTCCCCATCGGACGAGCCACTAAGGAGCAGGAAAGGGAGGAATTCAAGGATTCCGTACAAAACGTGCTTAGACAACTCGAAGAAATAACAGCTGAAAAGAACATGTATCGAGCTCGTGCTAAACAGGCCAAGGGGTACTTTGATCAACTCCTGAGACCATTGCATAATGCTTCTGAATCCCACATTCCCTCGACAGCATTGGCATAGAGGACCACCACAGAATTTGAGGATACTGCCAAGGCCGTCAAGGAATGGATGCAAGGCCTTAAGGAAAGAGGAGAACAAATTATTGAAGAGGTAAAAGAAATGGCCCACCATCGAGAGACCATTTTGGTCAAGCTGCTCGAGGTAAAACGGGAATGCCTCAGAATCCATGAGGTAGCTGCTATAACCCTGCCTCTTGTAAGAGCCCTTTTCTAGACCCAAGCATAGATCCCTACACTCTTCGCCATCCTAGACCCCCATGATATCGGCCTTTTTAAAGAATGATACTGGATTATCACTATGAAGAATGAGACAAAGGAGATCATTGACAAAGAGCAGGATGCATGCGATGGAATTCTGAACAACATGCAAGAACTTGGCAAGACAATCCTCCGATCCATGGTTTTGGGGTGGAACAATGATCTGTCTGATGACGTGATGCCACCAGACTGGGAGAAAAGATTGAGAATAGACAGGATCGCCTACTCGACAGAGGACCTTGGTTTTGCCGATCAACTGCATTCAGACATATTGTGTTTTGAGCGTAATTGGTCCAACTGGCAGGATGGTTTGAGGCACGTAGATCGTTATCTAGAGGGCATGCAGTATAAAATTCATCATCCCCCTATGCCTCTGTTAAGTTTACTGTTCCAATTATGCATCAGGTTCCAAGAGTATGTTCGCGAAGAACGTGCAGCAGGTCGAGACCTTTGGCAAGAATATTTGCACTGAGAGGATCATTTTTTTATAAAAAGAATCTAGAGCTGGAAAAGAGAAAGTGCTTTCCTAAAGTGCTTTTTTCCTTTTAAATTTGAAAAGTGCACTTTTGGCCAAAGGGTCATATTTGACTTCCAAGTCAACTGTAATCTTTAAAAACTTTGTGTATGTGCACTTTTTGAATTATTTGGATAAGTTTTAATTACCTTTTTAGGTAGTTATTGCTCCCTTTGGTATAGTTGCTGATATTTACCCTCCATTTATGGGTATGGGTACCTTTTGTAAGGATGAATCTTGGCCATGTTTAGATTAGATCTTGGCCATTCATCTATTTTTGGAAGCCTATTTAAAGGGGATTGGTTTTCCCTCATTTTGTAAGAAGTTCATGGATTGTTGTTGAAGCTCTGGCGAAATTTACAGGATTTAATGCAAAGTTAAGACTGATCCAATTCCATTGTGAGTGCATGGTCTCCTTCTTCACCAATTTGAATTATTCCGTTATGTTTCTTTCATTTTTCTATAGCATTTTCTAGATGTTTGATGTTCATACCATTAGGGACTGACTGATTGTCATTCCTTCTGCATGGTTAATCTGAACCGTCTCATATGCTTAGTTCGGTTATTGAATACTCATTGAATGAATGTTAAAGTTCTGAAGTTGTGTTTAATAGCATGAAAACTCTATTTTCCTAGAAGACCACACCAGATTCATACAAATATTGTGCTTAAATGGCTGATAATGTTTAATCTAGTTATTTGGAGGTGTCTCTGTTTTTCTTAATATGCTATCTTAGCTAAATAGTTAGATTCTCTGTACCTCTTTTACCTATCCCTTTTTTTTTCCTTTTTTACCAGGAAGAACCCAGAGTCTTGCTGAAATAGAATCATCCAACTAAAACCAATCGATAACGAGACTGTCAGAATTTTAGGGAACTCATCCAGCAATTATCCATATCACCGTAAGTCCCCTTTGTGTTTCCAGCAAAACACATCAAACCACTGAGTGATCCCGCAGTCAAGACCTGACAATTGAAACCTTGAGGTCGTCCCCTTTAATCAAACGAAAAACAGCATTAGGGATTTCCTTATCTCAAGAGAGGATAGGATACTCAACGAGTACATTCTATTCTGCGTTGGCCGAATGAAGTTGCAAATTCAATGATTTTAGACATGTCAACACAGTTCAATGGTCTTCCTGGCTCAGTTTCATCCCGGTTTTGACAGTAATCAATACGAGAGTCATATGTGACACAATTAAATATTATTTCCTTATCCTAAGGTGTAATATTTAATTAATCTGATTAATTGCTACTGATTTATTCTCCTAAGTGTTTGGCGAAATTTATGTTTAATAAGGGGATGTCGAAATAATTAAGAGAGATATTATTTTATGTTGCATCTCTAATGTTTGCCAAGTGAATATCGTGGGTCCATGCCTTTTTGGCGTGAAGGTTGACTTATGGAAATGGCACCACACTTGGGGTCCACGTGAGGTGAAATGAAATGCAAATGAAGGAAGTGGAGTTTGGAGCAATTTGCATTTGAATTTGATGGTATGAAGTTATAAATAAAAGCCTTGGGCTCCCATTTGCATCATCTTGAAAATTTGTAATGTTATGCTGCTGGTTTGGCAACAGAACTTGAGGCTTCGGAATGTGTCTCCCTAGTGCTTCCCGGTTTCATACTTGAAACACAGTACCTAGCTATGTGTTGTATTCTACTTCATTCTCAGAGCATGCCATTGGCCTTTTGTGGTGTTGGAACGATTTGGGGACTTGCTGGTTTGCTTGTGGCTGAAGTATATTTTCAATCACACCTCTTTGTTGAAGCGACTGATGGTTATGGGTATCAGCTCTTTCACCCTTCCCAGTAATGGCGATACACTTTGTAAGTTTTTGCCATTTTTAGTGGAGTGTTGGATTTACTAGACAAAATCAAAATTCTAGAGTTAGGCATGGTTTTCTGTTTTGCATTGGGATGTGTGCAAAATTAATAAGGGGTTTTTGGTATCTTTGTTTTGGTTGGTTGTTATTGTAATTGGTATAGTGTGGGTTTGGGACTGGTTTGGAGTGATTTGGATGTGTATTGAGAGAGTTATGAGTTTCTTAGAGTTTTCATAGGCTGTTGGTTTGTAATTCCAACCTGCAGATTGGTTTTAGCAGAAATTCATGTTCTTATTGGGATAATCTGCATTACTCTCTTTCTCTTATCTCTATTTTTTGTAAGGTTAAGTAGTAGTACTACTAACCAGTTCTTCTTTGTAATTCTCATCCCGCTGAAAAGTGGAAGAGGTTGGCTTGCCGCCTACTATCAAGCAAAATTGTAATTTCAGTCCTCCCACTGCATAAGTGGTAGAGTGATATCTATGTGTAATGGTCCTCCCGCTGCATAAGCGGTCAAGTTGAGGTTGTTATGTAATTGCAGTCCTCCCGCTGAAATATTGCGGTTGAGTGATTCGTATTTTGGTGTATCTTACTTGGTTGGTTCACCGCCAAGTTTCCTTGCTTTCCCGCTGGATAAGCGGAAGGGGCTGGCTTGCCACCCAAGCATTGCATTGTTTTCAGTTAATTAAGCTAATGATCCCCTCAACACCGTATGCTCTCACCTTCCCACATTGGGCACTTGGTGATTAGAAAGTGGAAGGGTTACTTTCCCAGCATGTTTCAGTTTTATGATTTCTAACCTTAACAGGTTAACTTCTTGTTGTTGATTATTGTTGGCCTTGAAAATCAAAAAACAAATTAACTAGGATATTACATTTATAGATGCGTGTATAAGTAGTGTTTGATGACTCGACATTGCTCTAACAACAATTTCACTTTCAGATGCAGGCATGTGGAACAGCAAAGGAGCAATAGCTCAATGCAAGGCAAGCAAGACGACTAAGGAAGATGCAGAGTAGCTCAAGCCAGACTCGTCATTCAGGCAATGACGAGTCACCCTTCATTGCTTATGCATTTTCTTTTCATAGCACCTATAAATGTATAATGTTTTCTTCATGTGCATTATAATGCTTAGTCTCACGGCTTGTGTGAGACATTCATCATTTACATTGTCAATAAATGTAATGTCCCCTTCTCAATGATGTTCTTTTAGTGGTCCATTGGCCTATATTCCAGAGACCCGTAGGCTATGTGGAATGAAGAATTAGGGTTTCAAACGTTGGTGAAGCGAGAACTTACTATTTTTAGTAAGTTAGGGGTTGGCTGTTTGGATGATGCTATTTTATTGAGCTTTACATGCTCTGTCGTTGGGTGCAAAGATGATGCTTTTCAGAGTAGTAATTCATGACTTACTATTTTTAGTAAGTGGCAATATGGAGCATTTCTATTTTTGGCAGTGGACAGGGTCCTGATCTTGCAGCAGTTCTATGGTCTTCTTTACTCCTCTTCATCCTGGTTTTGTTGATGATCAGTATGGGAGTCATAAATGATTTAATTAAATATTATTTCCTTGTCTAAAGATTAATATTTAAATATTTGTATTTACTGATTAAATGTATTGAGGATGACTTAGGGAAAAATAATTAATTGATATCCATGTGTTATTTTCCTAAGTCAAATGGCGTATTATTTGGTGGCAATTTGGAATGATAAAACATCTCTTGTTTTATAATTTTTATATTGCAAAAAACGCCACCAAAAGGCAAAGTTTGAACTTGCCTAGGAAGAGGGAAGTGGGCACCATGTTGAAGGAGACTTGAAACGAAATGAAGGGAGTTTGAGTTGAGTTTGGGCACCATTTGCATTTGAATTTGGGGGAGCTTTGAGTTATAAATATGAGCCTTGGACTCTCATTCCACAATCTTGAAAAATTGCATTGTTATGCTACCGGATTGGCATGTGAACTTTGAAGCTTCAGAGTGCGACTCCCTAGTGTTTCCAGTTTCGTACTTGAGATATAGTACCTAGCTTTGTGATGTATTCTATGATATTTTCAGTGCATATTTCAGTATTTTCGAAGTGTGGAGTGATTTCTGGAGTTGTTGGTTTCCCTATGGCTGAAGCAAGTTTTCGGTCATACCTCCTTGCCTGAGCAACTGATCATTCTAAGTACTGGCTCAATCCTTCTTCTTGTTGTTGGCGATACATCTTGTAAGTTTGTAGCACCATATTCTAAGTTTTGAATTTTATATTGCAAATCGAGATATCCTAGCTAGGCGTGGGTTTGGTGAGTGAATTGGGATGCGTGTAGGGTATTTTGAAGTGTTTGGTAGCTCCATTTTGGATTGTTCTTAGTTGCTGCTTGTTTAGTGTTGGTTTGGGAGTGATTTTGAGTGAGTTGAGAGAGATTTGAGTGAGATATGAGCAATTTAGTGAGTTTATGGGTTGCTGGTTATGCATTTCCAGCCTGTCGTTTTTGGTTTTGAATTAGTTTGATGATCATTATCTCTTGTATTCATCAATATACTTCTACTCTCACTTTCCTCTCTATTGTAAGGTTAATTAGTAGTACTACTAACCATTCTAGATTGTAATCTTCATATCTTGCTAAAAAGTGGAAGAGGCTGGCTTGCCGCTTGTTACCAGATTTTCACCTACAGGCTCAATCAGGTAGAGCCACTAAATTTTTTAGCAAATGGTATTTCATAGCCTCTCTATGTTGCATTCAATTACAAAGGAAGTAGCCTCAAAAGATTGCAAAGTAAAATCACTCCATTGATATAAATGTACGAAGCATTATAAGATTAGGCAAGTTTTTCTGAAGAGATGTAATCTTTATTAAAATGATGGAATGCATGTCTCACACAAGGAGCTGTGAGACTGACTATATACATTTGATACTGTGCAAGAAAGAAATACATAGGCATGTATGCATGAGTATAAAAGAAAAGAGAGCATGTTGAGAGTGGAACCAGTCATTGCCTGGATGACTGGTACGGTTGGAGTAGCCTTGATATTGCCTTTGTATTGCTGCTTCGTCCTTGTCTGCGTCTGTCTTCTAGTATCTGCAAAAGAATAAAATATAGAATGAGTTAGAACATTTTGTTCTAAGAAATGGCTGATTACATTCCTAACATGTATACTAACACATGCATGTATATGTAGTTCCTACATGCATCAGGTGCATATAATCAGCATCACCGAAGATCTCGGAAGAAGCAAATATCAGATCAGAATTAATCAAATGCATCTTATTTCTAACTTGTTTGCTTCATGTGCAGCTACAGGGCAAGTTCATTATTTGTTAGTCGTCAATTCTATGGGTAGGTTTAAATGTAGCTCCCACAAGGGTTGAGCCCAACTCATATGAGATCAACAAAGGCATGCAATCATATCTCAGAAAATGTTACTGACAAGAATCAAAATCAGTATGGACAGCAATCATTCACCCTACATGTCACATGTCTCAGAAGATGTGTGCAAGGATTTATACATATCGGAGTAATCTCCATTATGCAGTGAATAGGGCAGTGTAGTGTAGCAGCAACAATCAAAGTATGGTAGTAAGAAGTAATGCTTTCATCTTTCAGCTACAGCAGACGTGAAGGCAGTTCATGCGGTCACATATGGCACATCAAATTTCCCCCAAGCAAAGGGTATAGAGCAGCAAAGAGCCATTTTTATCAGTTGTATGAGAAATGGAGAAATATTTGTTAATAAATAGTGAGTTATAGCAGTCATATAAGAGACTTATAGCAATCTTCAGCCTCACAAAAATAGTGAAGTGTCACAGCAATATCAACATAAGCAGCAGGTCTGAGTTATGAGTTGGCACAAAGTTGTTTTATGGTGAATAGGTTCCATATTCACACTAAGCATGGCAGTCATTGAGTATGCTTTCAAGATGACTTATTAACAAAAGATCTCATGCAAAGAGCAAAAGTTTTCTAATAGGGGTTGATGTAAGGGGACAGTGCATTTAATCTATACATTCATAAACTCAAGGGGAGCATATTATAAAGCCAAAATACAGTGATTATAGTCCCAGCCAAATAGCCACTTACAGTCATGCGTAATAACCCTGTAATACAATGTCAAGAGCAATCTTTGACAACAATAGCAGTACAGAGCATCCAATTAGGGATCAAAGAGGCTACAACATATAAAACAATGCCAAAAGAGTAGATAGAATGAGTTTCAAAGCTATAACTCATTAAAGAATGATCAACATATATGTGATTGCAGATAACAGACTATAAAAGCTTCAGTGCAGCCCATGCAGGGGCTAAGAGCATAGAGTACAATGTCACAGCCATGTCATAGTGATAATCATTCAAAGAAAGATTTGCATAATAGAATACAGCCATATCAGTGCAAATTTAAGGAATAAGTTTACTGCTAATTACAGAGATGACTATGGATTATTCATTACCAAGGTCCTTTCATGCCAAAGAAAGACAATTTTCAAATGAAAGACAGAGAGCTTTGCAAGTGGCAGTAATGCATGGGTTTTCTGCTGTTATAAGTTCATACACAGTCGTACATTAAACCTTGGAGTAATTTGCAATCAAATCATCATCATACTTGTACAGTTGCATTCATGATTTAGGAGGCATGGGACAATGCTAAACTCATCAAAACAGCGAGCAACATGGCTGCAACAGTTTCAAGGATGGTGTGAACAGCATGAAGGAGGATAAAGATGTTTAAATCAGTCAATATATCTCAAGCCCAAAGATCAAGTAACAAAGAAGGCACTATTTTTTATCAAAAAGTTCATAGTCATCCTTACCGTCATAAACAATGAATAGAAGCATCCAACCCAAAAAAGTAGATGACAGTGAAGGGGTTGTATTACAACAATGTATCATCCATATTAAAGAAGACTGTTCATGAAGCACATAAAGCAGTGAATCCATGGAACAATGGGACTTTTACAATGTTCAGTTAAAGGGTTCTAAGACACAATGCGTTGTCAATTAAGGCCAAATCTGAGCCAATGTCACAGTATATCGATGACAAATTAGCCCATTTAGAGATAGTAAGGGATGATATTGAATTATTTATCAGGATCCCAAAGGTCTGAGACTTTCACACAGTTTTAGCAGCCACAAGTAGGTGTGAAAGAAGACAGAGAATGACTTCAGACTGTGACAATAGAGAGTAGGAAGCACATAATACAGATTTAGAAGATCAAGGCCATAAAGAAGGAAGAGGAATGTATGCAGCTACAAATATTGCAGTGGTACATAGTAAAGATCAGCAAGCATCGATATATTCAGTAATTTTCCAAGTGAATCTGTCAAAATCGATTTGTTTTTTATGGAGAAGATGTGTACCTGAGGCAGCCAACAATGGAGTTTTGGTTTTCAGAAAAACTCATCGAATCACCCTCACGTCTTTACCCATAAAATACAGCATGGCGACTAGAGAAAGTGACACCTAGCTCACAAAAAATCACGCCAGCAACAAGAGAACCTAACAGATCACGCCCAGCACACACAGTGAATCAACAAAAGATCAAATCGAACCAGCTGAAACCCTACGGAGTAATTAGCATGGCGGCCAACAGTGGGGTCGAAGCTCTCATCCATGGTGTTTGTGAAGTCTGCAAATATTACCGAACAAATACCCATCTCTCCATGGCGGCACCCAGCACCGAAAATCGTCAAGAATGGCTACTTCACGTTTCCAGCAGGGCTCAAACCCTAGCTTCACGCCACAACAGGGAATGAAAATGTCGAATGCCAAAGAGGGAGGAAGAAATGATATATTTTAGGGTTGTTCATACCCTATATCATATGCATCGATGACTTAGGCAATTGTTTGTTTTTCCTTTTCATTTTCTTTTTTTTCTCTTCTCCATCTACCACCCCCATGAAATTCATAAGGGGTCAAGTTTCTTTTTTGCTTTCCCCTAATACATCTTTATTAAGTGATTTATTAATATCACTTAATAAGTGATTTGTAATGACAAATATTTATTAAGTGATATTAATAAATCACTTAATAAATATGTCTTTTATGAGGACTTTTGAGCACAAGTCAAATAAATAAAATTTAATATATATTAATTAAAGTGATTTTTTTTTTTTATAAATTTTCATTTTAATTAAATAATTTATTTTATTTCATGTTCATAGTTAAAATCAAAATACTAATAAATGAAATAATAAAATGTTTGTTAAAGTGATAAATAGGTCACTTTATTAAATAGTTTTATGTTATTTCATTTATTAGCATTTTTGCCTTTAAATATAAACATGAAATAAAACAAATATTTAATTAAATAAATAAATTTCAAAAATCACTTTATAAGATATATATTTTATTTTCATTTAATAGGGGCCAAAAAAGGTATTTTTTGCATTAATGAAGGCTTGCAGGCATGTCAGGAGATATTTTGGGGCCATTTATGGTGCATTTAGGAGCTTTTATGGCAGAGCATGGGGTGGCTTGACTTTTTGTTCAAGTCTTTTCAGTTTTACACTTGTTTTTGACCCTAAAAATGGGCAATTTGGGTTGAATTCGACCAAGTGGTTAGGGTTTGCTTGGTGGGATGCAGCTATTGGAAGTAGCATAAATACCGCTTTTCTTCTGGTTTGTAAGGGTTCTTCATTTTATTCATCTTTTGGCAGACTGTAATTTCTGAGTTCTTTCTACAGAAGTGGATAATTTTTGTAACAAATTTTCAAAATATACAGATTTGTAACACCTTTCACTAGTACTAAGAGTTCATACCTTCCTATTTCTTTTTGATATTGGGTGTCCCTTAGTGTCAGTGCATGTTTATTTTGTGGCATTCTTTGTCCTTGAAACTGTACTTTGATGTGGGTATCTTATGCAGAAGTATAATTATTTGCAGGTTATGAGCTGTGTGTGAAATAGCAATCCTGGGTTGTGAAAAAGAGTGTTTTCTCCTCCTAGGATTGTAATTTTTAGCTTTCTCATGAATCATTGATGCAAGTGTTATGATTTTTTGGGTTGTGTAGGAGAGTTTTATTATTACTGTCTTATTGTGTGTCACTCTTTCTTGCTTTTAAATTTTTCAACATATCATCTGGTGCATCACCTTAGGGATAGATTTTAATTTTGTATCCTCCTCCTTACTCCTTTATCTGAAAAATTTGTTAGTTTAGGTGAAGTTTTTGGAAAGAACCAGCTTTCTCTGGAGGTCTACTTTGGTTTTAGGTCACCCACAACCTTGAAGTGTTCGCATGTTTCAATAGGCAGCTGAAGATCACAACTTTAGTTAGGGTGCAGGCCTTATTGATAACACCACCTATATCTGATAATTTGTAATTCAGTCCTTCCGCTGCACAAGCGGTTGAGTGATATTGGTTGTAATGATCCTCCTGCTGCATAAGCAGTTGAGTTGAGTAGTTTGTAATTCAGTCCTCCCGCTGAAATATTGCGGTAGAGTGATTTGTGTTTGCAGTGTTGTTCTCTTGGCTGGTTCCCCGCCAAGTTCCTTGCTATCCCGCTGGATAAGAGAAAGGGGTTGGCTTGCCGCCCGTTATTGTATTTCAGCAATTCAGCAGTTTATATCTAACAATCCCCTGCTACCGTATGCTCTCACCCTCCCAGTCTGGGCTCTCGGTGATCAGAAAGTGTAGGGTTCCTTCTAGTTGTATGGTTTCCATTATTCTAATCCTAACGAGTGATTGTTGATTGTGATATTGCTCCGAAAAACAAAAAATAATTAGTGGGAATATTACAATAAAGAGTACTTTTTCTTCTCAAAATTATTTGCACTCTCTATTGTATCATATGCATCTGTATAATGCAATGTAATAGTGCAATTTTCTGTTATTTTCTTTATGCACATGAATATTATATAGCAGAAGTAATATGTACCTTTGTTTTTATTTTGTAAAACAAACATAACTTAACCTATTTTTAAGCTAGAAGCGAAAAATAGGTAACAGTTAGTACTACTAACTGTTGAAAATAATAGCTAGCTTGGATACTTGATTATTGAATTTTAATGTTGTCAATGACAATTAAGATTCATATGTATTATCTCTCATGTAAATGTGTTATTGGGTTGGACCCAAATGTGTAACGTGAGGAAGCATGTAACGTGGAAGGCAATTAAATGTAATTATTGGGCTGGACCCAGATGTGTAACGTGAGGAATGTACAATGGCAATGTAACATAATTAAATAAACATGCAAGCCGACTTAGGGATATTTGGCGCCAAAAGGTTGATATAAAACCAACAACAAAATGAAGTCATTTGATCATCAATCTAACGGATACAATCTGCTCTCCTACATTGGCGAACTCTCCTTCACTTGTGCGAATTTATTTAAGGCTATTGTTAGGCGAAGTTATCAAGATCTTCAAGTGAACTTGAAGGTTCTCCTTGTGCGATTCTGCTCCAGCCTACCTTAGACATCTGCTGATGATCTCCTTTAGTCATCTGCTATTGATTAGAGCTGCATCCCTCATTGCTTTGCTAACTTGTTGTTTGGACAGCAATCTGAGATAAGTTCGCTATATTGTAATTGCCTACATTTGAGATAATACATATTGTATTTAAGGATGGGTTTTTCACCTCCAAGAGGGAGGTTTTCCCAGGGTGTTGGTGTCTTTTGTCTTGTGCTTTATTGTTGTTACTGTTTATTCACAGTCTAATTATAATCTAATTTCTTAAATTAACATCTGATTGCTTAAAATTAACATGGTATCAGAGCTTTAGGTTCATTCAAAATAATCAGATTATTAGTTGTCCTTCACTTTTAGTTTGTTGTTTTAGTTTTGCAAGATGGTTACAGGTCTGAAAGTAGAGGATAGACTTGAAGGTGCCCTCAATTTTACATCATGGAAGGTTCGTGTCCTCCTTGCTCTTGAAGAATTAGAGTTGTTACAGTTCGTGGAAGACATGGATCTGACTGAACTTTCGGATCCGGAAGAGCTAAAGCAATTCAAGAAGAATGCTCTCAAAGCAAAGAAATTCCTTATTGATTCCGTGAAGGATCATCTTGTTCCAGTCATCTCCAAATTGAAGACAGCCCAAAGAGATGTTTAAACATCTAGAAGGGATATATGAGATCAACAACATCAGCCGGACACTTACATTGAGGCAGCAACTTCTTCAAGTCAAAATGTGCAAAGAAGATTTAGTCATGTCCTTCTTCATGAAGATTTTAGAATTGAAGGACCAACTCAGTGCCATTGGAAGCGAGGTTGTGGACAAGGATATTGTCATGATTGCTTTGAATGGTCTTCCTGACTCTTGGGATCCTTTCATTTAGAACATAAGTGGAAGAGCTGAATTCCCTTCCTTCGATCGCCTACGATCAGATTGCATTCAAGAGGAGTCACGCCTTGCTGCCAGAGAAATGCATAAAGGCTCTCATGGAGGAGATCAACATGTGCTTGCATCTCAACATGTTAGAAGAAAGGGAGGCCATTGGAAGAAGAACAACTTTAAAAGAGACAGAGACTTCAGACCTCCTGCTTTCGATTCAAGGAAGAAGCCAAGGGATCTTTCACGTGTATGTTGCTTCAGACGCGACAAGTTTGGACATTATGCCAGAGAATGTCAGAATCCGCCCATGCAAGGAGAGGCCAACCTGAATGAAGTTGCAAACTCAGAGGATAATGAAGACTATCTCTTCATTTTTGCCTTGTCTAGCAATGTGCCAATCAATAGTAACACTTGGTTGATAGACAGTGGTGCATCTAGACACATCACAGGATATCGAGAGCATCTCTCAGACTTGATGGAGAAAGAGTCCAACCTTCATGTGATAATTGGTGATGATGCTTAGTATTTGGTAAGAGGTTTTGGTAGCACTTCTTTAAATTTAGAATCTGACAAGTCCTTGCATCTTAGTGATATTTTATTTGTCCCTGGAATTAAGAGGAATTTAATTTCTATTTCTGCCCTAGAAGATTAAAGTTATCAAATAGCATTTTCTGAGGGTAAAGTACTTGCATGGCCTAAGAAATCTAGTATTAAATCTGCTCGTGTTATTGGAAATAGATATGATAGTTTGTATAAGCTTTCAGCTAACCCCATTCGAGCACTCATTCATGAAGCCCCTGAATCTTGCGAACTATGGCATAGAAGGATCGACCATCTTCACTATCAGGCACTTTCTTCACTTGAAAAGATGGTTAAAGGTATGCCTAAACTTAATCAATTTCATGATGATGCTTGCAAAGGTTGTGCATTAGGTAAGAACACTAAATGTCCATTTCATAAAAGTGAAAGTAGAGCTAAGGAAAAATTAGAACTTGTTCATTCTGATCTATGTGGACCCATGTTTGTTCCTTCACCTAGCGGATTTCTATACTATGTTACATTTATAGATGATTTCTCTAGAAAGACTTGGATTTACTTTCTAATATCTAAAGAATCTGATGAAGTGTTAAGTAGGTTCAAAGAATTTAAAGCTCTAGCTGAAAATATGTCTGGTAAAAGGATTAAAATGTTAAGATCTAACAATGGAGGTAAATACACCTCAAGTGGCTTCAATGACTTTTGTGTAGAAACAGGAATTAAGAGGGAATTATGTGTTCCCTACAATCCTCAGCAAAATGGTGTAGCTGAACGAAAGAATAGAGCCATTGTTGAAGCTGACAAAGCTATGATTCACGATCAGGACCTGCAGACCTCCTTATGGGCTGAAGCATCCAAGATTGCAGTGTACATTCAGAATAGATGCCCTCATCGTATCTTGAAAAACATAACTCCCAAGGAAGCTTTCACTGGAGTCAAACCAGATATCAGCCACCTAAGGATCTTTGGAAGTCCTGCCTGTGTTCATGTGCCAAAGGAAAAGAGGACTAAGTTAGAGCCTTCCAGGAAGAAGGGTATCCTTGTTGGATATAGTGAATCTTCCAAGGCATTTCGCATCTACATTCCTAGTCAAAGGAAAAGAGGACTAAGTTAGAGCCTTCCAGGAAGAAGGGTATCCTTGTTGGATATAGTGAATCTTCCAAGGCATTTCGTATCTACATTCCTAGTCAAAGGTATATTGAGGTAAGTAGGGATGTCACCTCTGAAGAAAATATTGCTTTCAAGAAATCTAAAGGTTTTCTTATTGATAATGATAAAGAAGTTAATGATAATCAAGATATGGATATTGATACTAACCCTGAGATACAGAGGGAGTCTATTGATTCTCTCAAAGGGAAGAAATAGTGAAAGGGTGTGACCCTTTTGAAGGGGGACAATTTTGAACGGTTGTGACTCTCTCAAAGGGGAGAAATGATGAAGGGTTGTGACTCTTTAAAACAGGTGATAATTATGAAAGGTTGTGTCTCTCTCAAGGGTAGAAGTGATGAAATGTTGTGACTTTCAAATGGGTGTTAATTTTGAAAGGTTGTCTCTCTCAAGGGCAAAAATGATGAAGGGTTCTGATTCTTTCAAAGGGGACATTACACTTGGCGCCGAGTATTAGAAAAAAATTTAATGTTGTGTTTCGTTTCCCTAATTTTCCAAGCATAACCCACACATGCATGAATGAATAATGTTTTCAGGTTTCCACTCACCAAAAAGAACATTGAAGCTAAAGAAGAGGGCTTTCTACCTGGAAATAGGGCATGTTATAGGTAATCGGGGGAGATTTTACATATGGCAATAGAGTGGGAGATTTTATAAAGCGGCCCCTTTGCATTTCATCCATGTAATGAGAGTTCAAAGAGATATTTGTGGTGTGTTGCATGAGGAGAGAGTAGTTTTAGAGGCATATTTACTTACACCTTCCCATGTGTTTGAAGCCTCCATTATGCATGTTTCAAGTTGCATGTGCTTTACATTTGAAGAATTATTTGTTACATGGAGCCTTGTAATAGGAAGCTGATGGAAAACTTGTCATTGATGTCAAAGCAATTTCTATGATTGCTTATACAGTTGCTTATACAGTCGATGATCTATATGTATACAGTTGATGATTGGTCTTTATACAGTAATGAATCCTCAGATTGTTCTGTAGTATATATGTTAACAGTGGATACAATAAAAACTCTATATCCTATAAATACGGAGATCATATACAGATATACAGCAACAGATAGTGTCACTGTGCCAGATATTATACATATATATTATGGCCAGATCATATCTTTGATCAGTTTTTATGACAGATCACTTATACACAGCAGTGATACAAACTCAGTATAGAGAATACAGCAATCGGTATTATCACTTATAGTAATGCCAGCAATCAGGATAATAACATTCATTAGAGAATACAAACATGTGGCCGTTTATACATATTATCGTGGCGATTTAAAACAAAGCATTTTATTACACAGATCACATGGAATCTCTAAATTAAGTGCTGGATTGATCTATACCATTAATATGAAAAGTCAAGATTACCAAGCATAATCGACAAAACTATGAACTCGATTATAGTTTGATACAGCATTTGACCAACAAAGATGCGGTCAAAAGAAGAATTAAGGATTGCTTAATACACAGCGATTTTCAAAAGACTACGTATTAAATCGTATTACTAGTATTCATAAAGTATAAAGAAAACATATTAGTAATAAATCGATTAAGAAGACAGAAATAATCGATTAAGATATGAATGATATTAATAATAACCAATTACAAACTTGCTGCTGTTAATCTAAACCAATAATTAATAAATCGGTTTAGTCAAAAAGAGATATGATTATAGTCACAACTTTAGACTTTTCAAAAGATGTAACCTTTTCATGGATGGTTACGTGGGCAGATATATAAGGAATATAGAATCGATTTAAATTGATAAGGAAGGATATGAAGATAATGCTGTGATTATTAAAACAGGGAATACTGCGTATAAAAGATATATATATATATATATATTTGCACCAGAATATTTTAAAGGAGACTGGATGGAGAATATTATACAGTGAACTGCAAAGTAATCTCTGAGAAGATTAAAAGCGGATCTGAAAGAAGACTACAAGAGGATCATTTGTGGGTATCTAAGGAGTTTATGTGAAAGAGAATATTCAGATTTACACAGCAGAGACTTAATAATCTTATATCAGATTTTGAAGTGAAGACTGTGACTATTTTAGTAGCAGATTTTTTTCAGATTGTAGCAGATTTGAACTTGGGTGAAGTTGGTGCTTTAGCCTTGTGAGTGGGTGCTCACTAAATCAGAATTGGGGAGTTGGTGCTCCATCAAAGGGGTTGGTGCCTCTTGTAAGTTGGTGCTTACGAAGTTAGGGAATTGATTCTTCCTGTGGGTTGGTGCTCACAAATCAGATTAGGGGTTGGTGCCTCTACAAGTTTGTAAAAGAAATCTATTAAGAACTTATCTACCGTGGTTTTCTCCCAATTGGGTTTCCACGAGAAAATTTGTGTCTCTTGTGTTTCTTGCAAATGTGTATGGTTATTTAAATGGTTGCATAGTTTGATATCATTCTAAAGAATTGAAAAGAATTTAATAAACTGATTCACCCCCTCTCTCAGTTTATTTGAGTGCTCTTCAGAAGCTTTGTCAAATCAATGTCTGAAAACCTTTTGGAATGATATAGATTCTTTCGGGGTTAATTCCCTCAAATTCGCAAACTTGTGGTGCATGTTCTAATTATCACAAGATGCAGGAATGGTTCTTAGCTGTTGTGAGGAAAAGATTAATTTGGGTATGTATTAGGACTGAGTCGACCATGACTACTCTGTATGTTTTTAGTCTTTCATTATTCCTTTTGCACCAAATGGAGCTTTGTAACAGTTCTTGACCCACGCCAAATGTAAGTTTGTAAATAGAGATGGTGATCACCGATTAATGTTATGACAGCCCTGAATTTGCACACAAACAGGACACCACACATTCATCAAAAGGACCACAATGATAGGGGGGTCATGAATAATTAAGGACAGTCCCGTTGATGTGTTTTTTAGGCACCTCGAACACAAAATAAGGTACCAAAGTATTTTACCCTCTCTTGAACAAAATCACCTCAGATGCTAAATATCTAATCACTGAGACGATTCCAAGGTTACTAATATCAGTTCTTGACATGTGGGTAACTCAATGGTTTGATGTGAATTGCTGTTTTCACTTGGGGACTTACACAATTGTTCTAAAGATTCCCAGGTTATCATGAATGGAGTAGGCTTGCCAATGACTTAAGCTTTTGCAATCTGAGCTCTCAATTTACTTCTAACAAAGATTTTCAAGTAAAATGCAAAGGAGGAAGGAATTAGAAACTCTATTCCATTCCTATCTTAAACATAGAATGCAAGAGATAGTGAACGATTCAATGAAAATTCAACTAGGCAAGGCTTTGTTATCAAAGAACAACTCAACAAAAGCTTAGTGCAATCATCTAGGGTAAATTTATAGAAGTTCAAATTTATAGTAAACAACATCAACATCATCAAGTGGATGCATATCAATGAGCAACCACAAATCAAGTTAAGTTTGATTTAAATTCCAGTTAACTACAAAAGGCGAACTTACAATCAACAAGAAGCTAGTTGTATGGATTAATGAATTTCATACAAATGCATTAAAAAAAAATTCCATTCAACTAAAAATACTTCGAAATAAATTCTAATCTAAATTTTGGAGGCAATGAGAACCACAAAATGCTTCAAAATTTGAATGAAATCGCCAAAGTTCAATGATTAAATTCAATCTAGCAACATATAAGTGACAATTCTCAAAAATCTCTCTCACAAATGAGAGGAATGGGGTTTATATAGAGTCTCCAATTGAAATGAATGACCGAGATTAATTTAGAGTCTCCAACATTGCCCTAATTAGGGTTTACATAAAACAGTAGAATAAAAAAAGGAGGTTTAATGGGATGACGCCTAGTCATCAAGTAGGGAATCTTTAAGAAGATTCTAGCCTGCATCCCTCTCTCTAGCTGCATACTCAAAAAATCTAGCCAAGATTGAGTTGAGTTCCTCCATCGTAACACTGGGTACACCTTCCTACTACAAATCGATCACATCCAAGGCATCTAAGCAAGCATTGGAAATGCTTTCCCAGTCCGGCATCAACTTTTGCAAGTTGTTGATGCGAATCATGAGAGAAACCAAGTCATCTACCTAATTATTCCTGATGGATTTCAACTTCTTGAAGTAATGAACTTCATCTTCTCCTTCAACTCTTGCAAATTCAAACTGCTTGAAGCGTGGACATCTTGTCCAAATAATTCTTGAATAGATGTAAGGATCTTGGATTGTATCTCTTGAATCGATTCTTCCATCTCCATGCACTCCTTAGCAAGATCCTACACCGACTTCTTAATGGCCAAAGAACAATACCAACCATGGAAACCATAAACATTACTCTCCTGAACAACTCCCTCCTGAATCAATGTGGACATAGGAATTCACTTCAACAATTTGAGGCGAGGAATAGTCTTCTCTTGCATCGGTTGGAAATCTTCCCAAACTCTTTACAAGTATTGCATCTTGAACATGAGCATCGCTGTCTTATCAAATGCTTGGACAAACTGAGCTAGGAAATCATCTGCTTGCTTCGAAACATCTTCTATCCATTTCCCAACCTCTTGATATGTATTGCTCATTGCCACATGATCAAAGGGGGATCCATGAGCAATAGCGATGGGTGGGGCAAAGGTAGGATCCTCACATCTTAGGGAATTCATCCTTTCAATATATACCTTGAGTCTCTTGTTCTCACTCTCAAGCATCTCTTTCTTCTGAATAGCCTTATCCAACTGTGCCTCAATTGCCTCGACGGTATCATCAAGCTCCTGGAACTCTTGTTTTATTGTGGTAGGTCCAAGGTCAATTGTGGTAACCTAATAATCCATAGGAGTGACCACATCTCTAGTTTTATCATTTGTCAAGACAAGCACTTGTGGATTGCGTGCTCCTGTATCATCTCTAGTAATCCTAGAGAACATCTTTGCTTTCTTCTTTTCCTTTTCCTTGCCAATTTTGGGTAGGAAGTCATCAATATCTTTTGTGGGCTGCACCTCTATCACTTTTTTCTTCTCCATGTTGCTCAACAACCAATTGGGAATCATAGAGAATTCCATTCCATCTTCGAGGTGTAGATCCTGATCAAGTCCTCTCAAGGCTGAAATAACATCATCTTCCATTTCTTTCTCCTTAGTCAAATCTACCACATTGTTGCCCAAATTGACCTCAAGTTGAATCATGGGAGATCCTCGTTGCTCTTCATCATCTTCATGTGGTTTGATTGTGCTATAGCATGTAAATCTTGATCATTCTCCAATAGGATTTTCTTGTCAGAACCTTGTTCGAACTCATTGTCCTTCTCTGTCATATCTTTTTCCTTGACGAATGAGGAGCTCATGGTAGATTGAGGAGTGTTAAACTTGTTCTTCTTATGTCTTGACTCCTGGCTAACAATCTCCTTGCCTTTCGCTTGTGATCCTCCAAGCATACCTTTCCTTCTTTTAGGAGCCTGACTCTCTTCATCCTTATGCATTCTAACATTACTTATTGTCCTTTCATCATCATTGAGAGAGGGCTCCCCAGTTCTCATCTTCTCATAGGTTAGCATGATCTTTTGTTTTCTCAACTCATTAAACTACTTGTCTACCCATTCCCTGGAGCAATCATTCACATCTCTCATCAAAATGTTCAAATCTACCAACTCAAGTTGTGACCAACTAGGCAACATGATGGATGGATGTGATCCCCATCATCTTGCACCTGATTTGGAATGGAGAAAAAGTTACACTTCCTCATGAAGTCCAATGACATATGAGACCACATCCTCCTAACCGCGAGATCATCCATGAGATTAGCCCAATAGTCCTCGATTTATAAAATTCCCTCCTTTAATCATTACAATTCTATGAAGTGGATCGAATGGATCACTGGCTCTATAGATTCCAAGATGAAAGAATTTCGATTCTTCAATAATTGTCTCTACTGTTGTTGTGGTGTGGCACACCTCCATCATCTTCCCAAGCATGATAGGAAAAGTTAACCCTTGTTTGTGCTTCACCTTTTGGATGAAATCATACTCTAAGAGTTGCCTCACTACCTCAAGTAATACCATCTTTTCCATTGGATACCTAGGAAGTTTGTATGGTTCTAAAGCGAATCCCTAAATCCTTAGGTATGTGAAGGTAGGATACTAGATATACCATGATCCGTACTTGTCTATGAGTGTCATTGCCTCCTTGGACAATCCTTTATGTATTTTGCCTTGTAGCAACCTTGTGATGTATATGGTGAAAGCATCGTTCACCCTTACATATCAATCCTTTGTAAACTATATGTCTTGCAAGCATGTAGATAAGGTAGGAAGTCATGTAGAACATTTTCGTTCTCTCCAAACCCCTCAACTAGATATCTAGGTTGTCACCGGAATCAATTACCACCTTACATACCTTTCCTTGTGCCTTACATGTAGTTCTAAACAAAGATTATCTTTGTGGTGGTTCCTTGATGGTTGGGACTCTGATCAGTTACCTCCTCATAAGCAAAGCTTCTCCAGTCTTAGATGTTGCCTGCAATGAAGGTGAATTCACACTTTCTGCCTCTTCCTCATGAACAATTTATGTCCCCTATGAGCTTGTACTCGCTTTGTCCAAACATCTCCAAGCAGGGTGACCAACTTGGCCACCTTGAAAGCACTTCCCTGAGAATGTGTTTGATTCCCTTCCTTGGTTTCCAAATCTGCCCCTTGTGCTAGATCACCTACCCCTGAAACCACTTCTTTGCTCATTGGTTTGTTCTTTCTGACCACTAATCTACCCTTGATGCTTTTGGAATTGTGTCTTGCCTCCCCCAAAACTTCCTCTTCCTCTATTATTCTTACCTCTACCTCTAGCCTTCTGCTCTTGCCTCCTTTTAACCTTCTCTTCTGCTCTTGTGGCTAACTGAAAACATTCCTCTACACTCCTAGGGGTAGTTAGGCTCAACCTTCTCTTCTGCTCTTGTGGCTTACTGAAAACATTCCTCTAACTCCTAGGGGTTGTTAGGCTCAACTCATCTTGTATGCTATGTCTCAACCCATTTACATACCTAGCTATTTTCTCCACTTCATCTTCATGGTGCCCTGCCCTCAGGCTCAATTTATGGAACTCCTCTGTATATGTCAGCACATCCATTTCTTTTTGCTTTAAGTTCTGCAACCTCTTAAAAATTTGGACCTCATAATCACCCGATAGAAATTGGGCCTTCACCTTTGCTACCATTCTGTCCCAAGTGTTAATCTTGGGCTATCCTCTTCTCATCCTATCTGACTGAGTGTAATTCCACCAAGTCAGTGCTAACTCCTTCAGCTTAGTCTTGGCCAGCTTCAACTTTTGGTCCTCTAGAACCTTCGTGAAGTCAAAATAGTTATCAAGGGCATCTATCCAATCTAGCACCTCCTCATTGTCCATCTTGTCACCATACATTGGCACATCCAATTTCATGTCAGAATTGCCTCCTTTGACAGCCTTGAGCACCTTCAGAAACTTTCTCTCTTCTGGCCCCAACTATTCCTCTTGGGGTACATTTTGGGGAGCTTCATTCCCCTCCTCACCTACTTGTTCCTTTGGGTCACTATCCACATTAGCAACCCCATCTCTCCTCAAAGATGCTTCCAATGCTACTATCCTAACCAACATACCATCTTGGTTCTCCTTGACTGACCTCACCTCTTTTTTGAGGACCACACTTCCCTTGGGAAGCATCTTGCCCCTCTCCTTCTATGCAATCACTATTTCCACTCAAACTTCACACACACAAAACTCCTAATCAGATTCTAAGCTCTGATAGCACTTGATGCAAAACAGGGAGCGAGAATTGGTCGAATTGTTATTAAAACCCTAGTTACCCTAACTAACCGGGTAACCATGAGAAAATCTGTAGTACCTTTCTCCTTCTAATAGCTCAGAATTTCAAATCACCGGCAACCGGAAGATATTACACTACTCTATACAGAGTAATTTGCAGAAATTAGACTTCCAAAACGATGCCAATGATTTCAAAATTTTGAAAATACGTTGCAGAATCAAATTTCAGAAATTCAATTTTTTAGAATTCACATAGCAGAATCTGTTTCCAACCGTTGGCTTAAACCACTTATACCAAAATTTTCGCTTTCCCGCAGTCACAACAGACCTTTGCGTTGCATGACTGTTCAACTCCCAAATATTGAAAAATCAAATTTAGACATTGACGTCAGAATAACAATCACGAACTGACAAGTCAATGCTGGACACCGACGTCGGAATAACAATACCAAACCGAGGTCTTGATCACCATCGGAATAACTAATAAAGGCGGAGTAACCATTCTATGCAATTCCAATAGAGTAAACTTACCCCGATGTCCCTATTTTGATATAGCTATACCGAACAAGGCATTTGAATGTCTACCGAAATAGCCATCAAAAGTTGGCTAAACAGTATTTTCCAATCCCAATAGAGTAAACTATCCCGATGACAACATTGACAACTTTTTACAATAATGACACTTTATCGGGTTAACTATCCTGATGACAACAATGACAACCTTAGAACAACTTTACAAACTTGCAAATTATGACTCCAAATTTGACATACCCACCTAAAAACATGAAATAACATTACAAACAGTTTCAATAGACCTTATTGAATCAAAATGGCCCCCTAACTCCTAATTGACATGGTAACTAGACTCTAGGTGCTCCTGCACTAGACACCCTCACAACTCGACAACAACAGTGCAATCTCCAAGGGTATGAAGGATTTTTCAGACCGGATATACTCATTTAGACACCCAATTCTGGTGCAGCCTAAGATGAATACCTATGATTGAATTAAGTATAAGTAAGGTTCAGACTAACCATGCACGATGACCTACAATCAGCCGGACCCCAATGGTATGAACCTGAAATGCATCAAATACCCCCCACATTAACTAGCTGGAAGGAAACCATACAAACAAAATAAAACCAAAATAACAAACAGCAAATAAATGTTCATATATTGATCTTAGTTGCTATTACAACAATTTTTGCAGCAGTTCTATGCTACTACTAATAATCTAACTATCTTAAGAATCTAACAATCTAACCCTTTACAATGAGAGGCATCCTGCCTTTTATAGATTTTACAAATTGAACCAGAGGCCAGGATTGACTGCATCCAATAGTCCTGATCGGCCTTCTAGAAACTTGGCAGCTTTAAGCCATGCCTAGTTAATCCTTTGTTATCCTCCCAACCTTTTTCTCAACTACCTACAATTGTTTGGCATTAATTTAGGTCAATCTGGTAGTTGGAAATAACTAACATGTGCCCCTTTATTTTAAATTCATTAGACGGGCCCACAGGTAGTTCTTTACATTAAACAATTCAATTTTGCAAACTGAATTTCTGGAATTAATTCTAGCTGTGTAATTTTGAGTTTGCACATTTTGGGTGTTCTTTTATCTTCAATCTTTACAGGGGGATTGCAACTTGGTGTTCAAGTAATGACACATTTCTCTGTGCTTCATTTTACACTCTGTAGTGCGTTATTTATTGGCAGCACTTGGGACTGCTGTTTTGATCCTATGCTCCTGCATTTTTGCTTCTCGGCGTAGTTCGCGATCTGCAAACAATCAATTTTGACTTGAATTAATCACTTCAAAATATTAAATGATTTAACAAATAAGTGAATTTTTTCAAGGCTCGAAAGGGAAAAAAAAATCACTTCTTTAAATTAATCTTGAATCCCCTCCTCTTAACTTGCAAACTCGGCTATCCAAAGGATACGCCAAACTCTTCTAACATGAAATTTGGCCCTTTCAACAAAAAAGTGTGATTTGTTTTAGTTAGACACCCTTTCTCTTAAACATGAAATTGCAAATTCGGTTCTTTGGTTCGAAATGTGAGATTTTGCCTTTTAACACCCCCTTCCACTTTAAATAAAATCGTGTATTTTAAGTGAAATGGGCGACAAAACCATCAAGTCCCTTTAATTGCCCTCTTTCTGATGAAATTAGTGATTTTTAAAGGAAATAAGTGAACTTTGGTTTGCAAATTTTAAATTTTTTTTTACCACCCGTTTTAGCCAAAAATTCGGACATTTCACTTAATATGAGCGAATTTCAATCTTTAGTTTTAAACGCCCTTGCCCGAGTTTGGAATTCGGCTAATTTGGCCTAAATGAGCTAACTTACTATTGAGTCATGCGATTATTTTCCTTTGAGAGAAGTCGACATTTTAAGAAAATGTGTGAACTTTATTTTTGACTCGAAAAACGACTTTGCACTGTGAAATTCAAGGTTTCTAAAGTACCTGCGGGATTTTTATCTGCTTGCTTTCTTTTTAATTTCCTCATGAAATGGGAGAAATTCGGCCATTTTAGCCAAAATGTGCAATTTTCTAGGTTTTAAGGCGTTTCCCCTATTTGTTTTTATTTATTTCACTTAGCTGACTTAAGGTAATGGACAAAACTCCGCCTTTGGAGGCCCGATAATAGAAGGGATTTCATCATTTTCCATTCACAATGAATGTCCAAGCTCTCGTTTTGGATTTCCTCCTTCATCACCGATAATTAGGAATGTCATCGGGGGTTCTGTCGGCTTCAAAAGGCATGAATTTCGGCCTTGAAGGCGAATTTGATAGAAGTATCTTGATTTGAAATGCCACACTCATTTGGCTCTCTACATTGTGATTTTATATAGGAGATTTTTCAGTGAATTCAAGTTCAAGGCATTTGCAAGGGTTAATTCATCGTTTTGCTTCCATTCGCCAAACTTGGGGCGCTATTGGGATTTTATTGGCAAAATGGAGGATCCTGAGACAAATGGCGGGGGTATATGAAAATCGTGTCATGCCTCTTTCGGGATTTTTCTCAATATTTTGAGAGGGCAATGACAAAGGGCATCAACTTGGACAGGGGCTTTCAAAACTAGCATCCTCTCATTTCATCGAAATCCACCTTCGTTGTGGTCTGTGCCTCTTGTTCATATGAAATGCGAATTTCAAGGTTTTGTCGGCTTTTGCAAACGCAACTTCAAACACGGGCTTCTATCTCCTTCCTACGGGAAGACTGCAAGCACGGGGTCCACTAGAATAGGGTGTGATGTGCGAGCACAACATGTATCCTACTCCTCTTCCTCCCTATGAGTCCTCTCTTTGTATCTGTTGTTGACGTCGTTCACGGTTACTTTCCTCCCGTCGGTCTTGCAATTTAATCGAATTTCGTGCCAACAATCTTGGAAGACTTCTGAGAATATCAAAGACGGCAGTGTTTACTGTGAGTTCACCATGCACAGTGCCTTTAGGGATTGCTCTCTCCCAAGCTTCCCTTTGCATGTACTGAGTGACCGAAACCTCCCACAGATCTACAAAGTTTTCTATCATGTAATGGATATAACAATAGTGCTCTTGTTCCCGATACAATCTAACATATATATACCACCTGACAATTGGCTGAGATACCAATTGTTGACAACTACCGACTAATCCCTAAGTGAACATTACATTGCCATTTATTAAACTAAACATAACAAAGTATTATTCATATGTCGGCAATTTACCGCCAATAGTTGGTCTCTGTCATAACCCCTCCTTGGACATTGGATTAAATAAATACGATAATTAAAACATTTATTAATTAACATTTAACGATATTGGAAAATCGTCTCATTTATGAGACTTCACGATTTTCCTCTAATATATGATTATTAATGTTTATTATTTGTTATGATTATTATTTATTATTATTGTTTTATTTTAATGTAACGTTCATATTTCAATTATTAATATTATATTAACTATTAAAGGAGTTTTACCATAAAATAGATATATTGAATATATTACACTTACCATATAACATGTTATTTAATAAATATAAAATATAAACATGAATTGTCAAAATACATTATAAGTATTATTTGGAATAATATCGTATTAATACAATGCCATTAATAGAACCGATATACAATATAAATTATTTATGCTCTCCTTAAACCACACTTAAGAAGAGCGAATATAAAACCTGAATTAAATAATTATTATTAATTAATGAAAGATTGATTGAAATTATTAAATAGTTATTTATTTATTAAATATTATTATTTTAATACATATTAATATTTATTAATAATATTAATATTTATTATTAATAACAAGTATCGCTAATATTGTTGGATGGCACAACAAATAACATTTGTAGCCAACTCAATACTTCCTTGTTGTAAGTTGACGGAACACACAAAAGAATAAGTATTTCAAACACAATACGACACCTTTCACCTCCCAATGATTCGGATGAACAATGAGAGTGTCTTCATAACGTACACGATAATTGGTGTTATCATAGGGGACATTACATATGTCATGACTCCATCATGAATAAGAAGACACAAACACTAGGAAAATCGTCTTAACTTAAGACTTCACAATTTTCTCATAGACGATAATGCAGGCCAGCGATCTACATCCACAATAAGGCAGTGATCCCAACACGGTATCGGGTGGATTAAGGAATAGTTAAGTTCGAGTCAAATTTAGTTAAGTTGTGGTTAATCTCCAAGTGATGCGATCAACTCAAGGCTAGTTAAGAGCGAAGGACACGAAGCCAAAGGATATACGTTGGAAGAGACATATCTCTTCGCTCAATGAGAAGATATAAGTATCAATATTGATGATAGTCATTCAACACACTATATTACCAGTATTCAAGAAGCCGCGTTACAGCAATCAGGAGTTTAAGAGAAGCAACCAGGTGCCAAGGAGAAGAGGGAGTCACAAGAGAAGATAGATCACACAAGCAAGCAATATTCAGAATTTAGACAAAGCAACACTTCAGTAAATCTGTCACAGTCAAAATTTACAAGGGGGCATTATAAATTCACCATCCACGTTGCATAGATCCATTGCATATCAGATATTACAGTTGCCATCATAATCGTATATCAGACATTACAATTATCAGATAATTATCCTGCATGTATTTTATCATTAAGTATATATCAGAGAATACATCTGTATCATTTATCTTCCATTCCTTGCTTAATTCATATTCATTTGACATAGTAAGAAGGGGAGATAGGAGTAATAGTTTCAACATTCCTTCTTAGTCCCATAGGGGACATTACAGTCTCACTTGATTGGTCACTCATGTGGCTATTCACATCACTTTATTACTTGATGAACTAATTAAGACTAATTATATGATACATTTGTACAGAGCATCCTTGGCCATGCAAAATCTTGCATGGACCAAAACTAGATGTTTAGTTTCATGTGTGAGCTTAATTTATGCATGTTATGTGATGTGGTAGTTTACAACATGTTGGATTAGTTGTGTCATGTTGTGGTGGCTGGTTTTGGTGTTCTACACCTTGCTGTCTATTTGCAAGCACACATGCATCTTTTTGAAGCAGATGTTTATGTGTATTGAGGAGCCATCGTATAGCTAGTTTGTGCAACTTGTTTCTTGCAGTTGCTCTTGACTAGAAAATGTCGATTGTTGATGTCAAGTGTGGATAAAAATCTCATTAAAATGTGTTAGATCATGAAATTTGATCATTTGATTGCATGACAATTTTAGTGTTAGGAATGTTAATTTCAGATTTATTATGGGATGGTTGAATTGTTCTTTATTAGTTTGTTTCATGCTAATTAGATTTACTTCCATAGCCGCACATTAAATTCAACAATCAACTTCCATTTGATGTGCCATCCCATCTGACATGCATTGTATAAAGGGAAGCTTTAGTTATTCGTAGGGCTTCAACATTTTGGCTTTTGTAAGCAATATAGTTGATAAAATTGGATTTTGGTAGAGGTTCAAGCTTGACTATTGTATGTTGTGTAGTCTTTGCACATCTCTTTAAAGAATTGGGCAGTGTAGTATTGCTTTATGCATATTGAATGACCTATTGTAATTTTTCATTTATTCTCTAAGAATGTAGTGGTTTGGTATTAGAGCTTTATGTTATGAGTCATAGAGGTGACCTCACAAGAGTTCCATTAGCAAAGTGTTTTGCATTGTAGGTTAACCAAAGGAGATGGGTGAGAGTAGGAAGAAGAGATCTAAGGAACCTCCATGTGGTCCTGTTGTGACGTTTTCACACATCGCCCCATTGCAAATGGGGACCCATGTTTTTTTTGCTTTTTAGGGTTTTTTTTTTTTGTCTTCTAGGGTTTTGTTAGCTGGCCTTTGCATTTTGAGTGTCGCCCAGGTGATCAATAGGGTAGCAAGTCCGGCTTGAGTGAGGTCCTGATCCTGAAATTTGGCTAAGTCTGGAATGTCCTGATCCTGAAATTTGACTAAGTCTGGAAACTGAGAAACCTCAAAAAACTAGATTTTGCAATATAACTCCTGGAGGTCTAAAACCACTCTCAAACATCCTGAAAGTATATATGGAATATAACTTAAAGTATTCACTTATACTTAAATGTTATATTCCATAAAAGTTATCCTGATAGAGAGTTCGAAAAGTCAAATTTCGCTCCCGTCCTTCACTGAGGATCCAGAGCGAATTTCGCTCCTGTCCCTCCCAGGAGGACCAAGGCGAAGCGCTCCTGTCCCTCGCTGAAGCACCAGAGCGATTTTCTTTATATGCACAATTTTAGACCTTTTTTGGACATTAAATTTTATTCATAGCATTAAGTAAGATGATATCTTCCTTAGCCAAGACTTTTTTTGATGAAAATTGTAACGATTTGGCCTAGAGAGCAAATTTCGCTCCTGTCCCTCAGTGAAGGACCAGAGCTTAAAGTCTGACATTGCTTTGTCCTCGCAGGATTTTAACGACTTGATGATTTGAAGAAGTCCAAAGAGATGCATTTTACCAAATGAATATAACTTGAAGTGCCGTCGTGAAGAAAAATGGACCAAAATGAAAAATCACTCCTGTCCCTCAGTCAGGGACCAGGGCGAAGTTCAGTGATAGCTCCCGTCCCTCTCCCAGGGACCAGAGCGAAATTCTTCATAGGGTATGCACTGGGCAAAGATCAAGCAAGTTTTATGTTCAAAGGCAAGAAAGGAGGTGAATTGAACCCGTTGAAGATAAATTGAAGATTATAAAATGTCAACAAGGGACCCAAATGCCCAAGTTCGCTCCTGTCCCTCACTGAAGGACCAGAGCGATTTTTGTCTTAGATGAATTTCTTGCCAAGTTTGAATGAATTCCAGGCCAAAGATGAATAAGATGGGGCACAACAAGAATTTCTTGCCAAGTTTGAATGAATTCCAGGCCAAAGATGAATAAGATGGGGCACAACAAGACCATTGAAGATAATTTTTGAAGATGGCAAAGTGTAGTTGAGCTTGCAAGAGCAAAATCGCTCCTGTTCCTCTCCAAGGGACCAGGGCGATATGGTGATTATGTTGCCTTTTCGCTAAGTTTAAACCTCTCCAAGACGAAGTACAAGGGTGGTGAGGACGCGTTAAGGCATCTCAATGAAGAACAAAGCATCAAAGGTCGCCAACATTGAAGGATTTGCATTAAAATACCCTAATTCGCTCCTGTCCCTCAGGAAGGGACCAGAGCGAAATTCCTATAAAGATCTAGATTTTGAAAGTTTAACAAGTACCAAGCGGCTAAGAAGGATCAAAGGACTTCATTTTACCCAATGAAGGCAATGACAAGTCAATGGAAGCAAAGACAAGCTCAAAATCTTGAAGTTCGCTCCTGTCCCTCAGGAAGGGACCAGAGCGATGTTTATCATATTGGCCAAATCTCTCAAAAATCACGTTAGGTCAAGGTTTCGCAAGGTCGCACAAGGTCAAAGGCGTCTTAACAAGATGATATGCAAAGGTTTCAAACGTTAAATGATCATCAATTGAGCCAAGGAAGCTAGTTCGCTCCTGTCCCTCAGTCAGGGACCAGGGCGATTTGCATAGGATCATTCATTTTCCTCCAAAATCAAGACAAGGCAAGGATAGGCAAGATCAAGGACGCCATTTGGAAAGCGATGAACGAAGAACAAAGATTGAAAGGTGGTGAATTTAGACCAAGACACAAGGATCGCTCCTGTCCCTCTCCAAGGGACCAGGGCGATATTTGTTAAGTCACTTGTTATCCGTTGAAGATCACGTCAAGGCAAAGTTGCACAAGGTTTAAAAACATCATTTGGAAGGCGATACAAAGGAGGTGAACGTTAAGATGTTACCAATTTAAGCTTGAAATGGAGAAAACACATGGATCGCTCCTGTCCCTCTCCCAGGGACCAGGGCGATAACCTTCCAAACATCAAATACGTCTTGTAGAAGTCAAGTGAGACAAGCGTGGAATGAAGAAACAATGTTATTATTCGCCTTATGATGGAAATTGGAGATTGAAGATGTAAGATCTAGGAGAAAGCATGAAGATCGCTCCTGTCCCTCTCCAAGGGACCAGGGCGATAATGGTCATAAGAGGCACTTGTTCACACAAGCAAGACACTCAAGCTCGAAGGACCCAACGAAAATGGCAATTTCAACGTAAGGTTGGAGACTTTGGACGTCAAAAATGCAAAAATCAAGACCAAGTTGATGGATCGCTCCTGTCCCTCAGTCAGGGACCAGGGCGATGAGGTTTGTATTTTTTCACTTTCCAATTTTGGCGCTCAAGCAAATATTTTTTGAATTTATTTTAAATGCTAAAATTCGATAAATTAAAAAAATTCAATTAATTAGCATTTAAATATTGCGCTTGATATTTATTAATTATTTTTGCCTTTGTAAAAAATCGAATTTGATAATTTAAATAATAAAGGCATTTAATAATTAATTATTTAAAAAAAATTAAATGGAGCGCTTGGTATTTATTTGTTTTATGAAGGTCGGCCCTTGTTATTTATTAAAAATCGTTTAAATTGCTTTATTTTTACAAAAGTCGGCCTATATGGTGATGAGAGGTAAGCGCTTATAAAGGGTGGTGCAAATTGTTATTTTCACATTATCATTTTATCATCCACATTCAAGAGCGATTTGAGGAAGACAAAGGAAAGTGCGAATTGTGTTTAGAGAGAGCGAATTTCATTTCAAGCAAGGTGGTGAGAAGTATCATCAAAGGAGGTGCGAATCTAAAGTTTCATATTGTGCGAACTTGCCAAGGATATTGGGAGATCACATCAAAGACATCTCCAAAGGTGGCAAGATTGATAGGAAGGACGTTCACTTGAAGATCACGTGGAAAAGGCTTCAAGCATTAATTTTGCCTAGGCAAATTCCTTGTTTTGCATTCTAGAGTTAGCTCTCAAGTGAGGTATGGCGATATGGATTTATTGTTTTGATTTTGATTTTTGATCGTCATAGCCTTCAAATTTTGAATTTTGAATTGTAATAGCTCAATCGTTTTTTAGGAAATAATAACTCAAGGATTTATTATGAAGTTTCCTAAAAATTAATCTAATCTATGTTATATATTGCAAAATCATGTTACTAATTTTGAAATGTTGTGTAGGCATCAAAAGGAGATCTCATCAAGGAAAATCAAGCCGGATCAAGGACGGTCTTCGCCGGGACGATCAAGCCAGGACAAGGGCAACCTCTTCCAATCCAGCGTTCCAAGGCGAGGTACATCATCATCCTGCACATCAAGGACACATGGAGTTAGAACAAGGGCTTGTTGAAGAAGTCAATAGTTCCAGATGAATTAATTAGAGCAAGCTTCTCAACAACATCAAGTTGAATATCTACCAAGTTACAAGTGTCAAATGAGGTGGCGTCCTAGTCATCATTTCTCCAATCAGTGAGGTCCACCTCAGCATGTCCAAATTCAATGTACTTAACTCATGGAAGGTGGCACAAACTCCGATGTACCTACCCCGGCTATCCATTGGTCGATTTTTCTAGAGGGGACATGTGTCCAAGCAATACAATTTTATCATTGGTCAAGCATTAAATGTTATGTAATGGTTGTAACAAACCCTAATTAGGGTTTTCATTGTAAAATCTTGGCCATTGATCTCGAATTGATCTAAGCCATCGAATTGTATTGTGGGCACTATATAAGCCCTAGCATTTCATTTGTAAAGGATAATTAGAAATAATTAGAGAGAGAGTTGTAAATAATAGAAAGCAGTTAGTAGATAGAGAGTAGTTAGAAATTGATAGAATAGTAATTAGAGTAGAATAGGAGGACAGGGCAAGAAATTGTTGCCATTGATTGTAAACAAACTCCATTTTCATTGAAGTAATGGTGAAGTGTGTCGTTTCTTGCAATTTGCATGGTTTCTTGTTGAGTCTTCAATCCTAGATGGTAGATGATTAGATGAATGGAGGAAATGCGATTGATTAATGGTGGAATTCGTATATCCATACTACTAGCAGTTTGTTGATTGCAGACTTGCCTTGTGTAGTCAACTGGAATCATTCAGCTTAAGCTCAATTTCAATTTGTCGCTTCTTCATTGATATGCATCAACTTGATGGTGTCTATGCCTGCGGTGATGATTTGAACATCATAAAGCTTCCCTTAGAAGATCGCACTAGCCTTGTGGAGATGGTCCATTGATGTCAAAACAAGACCTAGTTAGAGTTTCATCAAAAATCAAATCATTGCTCCTACATTCTTAGTATTAGGATTAGATCTTCTCTTCGCCCTCATCCTTTTTCGATTTTTTCAAATCTAAGCCAGTAAGAGCCTGTGTTCCAGCAAAGCAGATCGGAAGTTCAATCATCAGATGTAAGTCCCCTTGTGATTCCAGCAAATCACATCATACCACTGGAGTTTATCCACACGTAGAGACCCTACTAACCAGAACATTGGAGTCATCCTAACTGATCCTTCATGCGAATCTTCAGCAGTTAGAGACTTTATTCAAGAGAGGATAAGATGCCTTTAGGTATTTTATTCTGTGTATGATGGTGTACAAAATACACGTCAACAAGATGTTGTGACCATTTCACACATCGCCCCATTTAAAATGGGGACCCCCCTCTTTTTGCTCGTTCTGCTTTTTTTTTTTTTTTTTTTTTCTGTTCTTTCTAGGGTTTTGGTAGTTTGCCAGTTGTCTGGATTTAGGGTCAAGCCTTAGGGTTCCTTTTCGATCTTTTCAGGCCAGAGTCCAGTCAGTCTTGAGAGCTTTTTTGAGCTTCCTTTTGTAGGATGCAAATTTTGAATGAAATGAATTCGCCAGAATGGTCTATTTTCAATTGGAATTTTAAGTGCAGAGTCTTAAATTTGTCTAAGTGTTGATGATGAAATGTGAATTTTGTCCAACTGAGTAATTTTGACCAAATTTTGACCTTTTTGATATTTGATCCCGGGCATTGGAAATGATTTGTTTTTGCCTTGTGAAGTGATTAAATTTGTGAAATCTTGATATTTTGGCCTATAGGAGCAAAATCGCTCCTGTCCCTCAGTGAAGGACCGGAGCTCGTTTTCAAAAATCTCACTGTCTCTGCAGGGTCAAGATGAATTTCGAAATGGAAGTGATAGAGAAAAGCGTGATCTTTCCGTTGAATATAAATTGAAGAATTTCATGAACACGGAAATGCCCCAGGAGTGAAAATCGCTCCTGTACCTCAGTGAAGGACCGGAGCTCAAAATCAAATATTATTTTGTCCTTGCAGGATTTTAATGACTTGACGATTTGAAGAGGTCCAAGGGGATGTGTTTTATCAAATGAATATAACTTGAAGTGCCGTCGTGAAGGAGAATGACCCAAACATGCAAAATCGCTCCTGTCCCTCAGTCAGGGACCAGGGCGAAAACCATTGTAGCTCCTGTCCCTCTCCCAGGGACCAGAGCGAAATCCTTCATAGGGCATGTTCTGGGCAAAGATCAAGCAAGTTTTTGGTTTGAAGGCAAGAAAAGATGTGACTTGAACTCGTTGAAGACAAATAGAAGATTATGAAACGTCAACAAGGGACCCAAATGCCCAAGTTCGCTCCTGTCCCTCAGGCAGGGACCAGAGCGATTTTTTGTCTTAGACAAATTTCTTGCCAAGTTACAATGGATTCCAAGGCATGAATGAGTGGAAAAGTACATTACGAATCCGTTGAAGATAAATTTTGAAGGTGACAAGGTGAGATGAAGCCCACAAGAGCAAGATCGCTCCTGTCCCTCTCCAAGGGACCAGGGCGATGTAATGAGTATGTTGCCTTTTCTTCAAGTTCAAGACACTCCAAGTACCAGATACATGGTGGCAAGAGCATTTCGAAGCATCCCAATAAAGAACGAAGTATCCAAAGTTGCCAATATTGAAGGAATCACACCAAGACACCTAGTTCGCTCCTGTCCCTCAGGCAGGGACCAGAGCGAAATTCTCATAAATGCCTGGATTTCAAAAGTTAAACAAGTATCAAATGATCAAGAAGGATTGAAGGACTTCATTTTACCCAATGAAGGCAGTGGCAAGTTGAAGAAGGCAAGCATGAACCCAGGACCTTGAAGTTCGCTCCTGTCCCTCTCCAAGGGACCAGAGCGATATCTATTATATTTGCCAAATCTTTCCAAAATCACGTTAAGACAAGATCATGTGAGGTGGTAAAGGGTCTAAGGTGTCGTTAGAAGATGATGTGCAAAGGTTTTAAACGTCAAAATGCTATCAATTAAGCCAAGGAACTTATATCGCTCCTGTCCTTTGGACAAGGACCAAAGCGATTTTCATTAAAACACTCATGTTCCTTCAAAATCAAGACAGGGCAGGGTCGCACAAGATCAAGGATGCCATTTGGAAGATTCTGAACAAGAAACAAAGATTGAAAGTTTGCAAATTTGAGCCAGGACACCAGGATCGCTCCTGTCCCTCTCCAAGGGACCAGGGCGATATTTGCTGAAGCACTTGTTGTCATTCGAAGATTATGTCAAAACCAAGTTGCAAAAGGATTGAAACATCTTTTGAAAGGTGATGAACGAGGAGTTAAAGTCAAGAACGAAGAATTTCAAGCAAAAAGACAAGGATCGCTCCTGTCCCTCTCCAAGGGACCAGGGCGATAGTAGTCATAAAAGGCATTTGTTCACACAAGCAAGACACTTTAGCTCGAAATCCCTAGCGAAAATGCCAAGTTCAACGTGGAGATGAAGACTTTGAACGTCAAAAATGCAAGAATCAAGACCAAGATGATGGATCGCTCCTGTCCCTCAGTCAGGGACCAGGGCGATGAGGTTTGTAATTTTCCACTCTCCAAATTTTCGCGCTCAAACACATTTTTGAATTTATTTAAATGCTAGGAAAATCGATATTTAATTAAAAGCATTCAAATAGCGCATGGTATTCATTAATTAATTATTATTTTGCCTTGTCAAAAATTCGAATTTATTAATTTATAAACGAAGGCATTTAATAATTAATTATTAATTATTTTTAAAAAAAAAAAAATTAAAAAAGAGCGCTTGGTTTATGAAAGTCGGCCTTCTATTTTTTTTAAAAATTGTTTTAAATTGCCTTATTAATTACCAAGTCGGCCTTAAGGTGAATATGAGGTGAGCGCTATAAAGGGAGGTGAATGACTTTTATTTTCACATTATCATTTTATCATCTCACATGCGATCTTGAGGGAGAAGTGCGAATTGTGTTTGAAGAGTGCAAATTTCATTTCAAGCAAGGTGGTGCGAATTTATATCCAAAGGTGGCGCAAATATTATCCAAGGAGGTTCGAATTTGTCAAAGGCATTGGAGATCACATCAAGAACATATCAAAGGTGGCGAAGTTGCTATTTTGAAGAAGAGATCACGTTGAAGACTATATAACTTCAATTTTGCCTAAGCGATTTTATTCATTTTGCATTCTAGAGTTAGCTCTCAAATAAGGTATGGCGATAACGGTTTTATTGTTTTAGTTTTGATCGTCATAGCCTAAATTTTGAAATTTTGAATTTTGAATTCCTGGCTCAATCGTTTTTAGGAAATGATAACTCTAAGACTTATCATGAGGTTTCCTAAAAATATTCTCTAATCTATATTATTCATTGCAAGATCTAGTTTCTCATTATGAAATGTTGTGTAGGTATGGCGACCCCGAAGGCGGGAGCATCCACCAGTCGTTCAGCTCTCATGAAGGAAGATCAAAAGACCGAAGAAGTGGAGACCAAGATCGTGTCGAAGTGGAGCAACATTGGAGATACCAACTTGGGTAACTTTAGCACGAAGAAATTTCGAGAGGTCCCTTACATTGGCAAGCCATCACCTGTCGCCCAGAGAATAATCGAGAGTGGCATCATTAAGGCGGCCGGCTTTCCTCCAGCTGTTCAGTGCCATGAGTTGATGATCGAGTGTGCTCGTCATTATGACCCTCAGTCTAGAACGATCGTGTCCAATGAAGGAAACACTTTGGCGTACCTTTCAGAGGAAGCTATAAGTGAAGCTTTCCATCTTCCAGAACACAGGGACATGATATACAAGAGCATAGAAGGAGCCAGGTCAATGTACGAAGATGATCCAGATGCTTGTCTAAGCATAATTAATAAGAACTGGTTACTCAAGAGCCGTCCCCGTCTAAGCAAGATCCCGAACACACCGCACAGGATTGATTTCCAGGAGGAGTACAGAGATTTGATCACGATGCTCAACCAAGTTACAGGAGCCCCTCAGGCCTTCTACTTTGAAAAGTGGATGTTCTACTTCATCCAGGTGATTGTTCAGGGAAAGGGTACGATACATTGGGCTAGGATGATTAGCCATTGCTTGGACGTACAGTTGAGGAGACTCAAGGCTACCAAGTCCTTCCACATGAGTTCATACGTCATCTATGCATTGATCAGGAGTTTTGAGTACGCAGGACTACCTCATAGAGGAGTGATTGGAAGAGGACCTGGCGAGGTCAGAGCTTGTGATTCCTATGCCTACTTGCATCATCCGCCAGGGAGCAACTACAAGCTAGTTAATGATACCTTCACGATGAACATCACAAGGACGTTGCAAGGTGGGATTCACAACAGATTATCTCAAGATGCACAGGAATTGGTGAAGAGGTACGGTGCTTGGTTTATTCAGTTTCGGAAGTTCACTTATATTAGAGTGCATGGATGTCCTTTACCTCCATACATGTTGTCGAGATATCCGACAAACAGAATTGTGTTACTTGAAGTAACAAAACAGTTGGCAGTGTATGCGAAGGCATTCAGACACAGACATGGGAATGGAGTTCCGGTACCTATCATTTTGGGCAATTCAGTTGAGGTATGTCCTAATGCTTTAGCTATGGATGACGCAGAGAAGGAGTTAGCCTTGTGTTCTTTTTCAACCTTTGCTTTGAGAGAAAGCTTTGATCCACATGGACATTTAGAGGAGACAGTCGGTAGGAAATTTAAGCATGTGTACCAAATAGAAGATTTTATGATGAATCTCTTAGATGATCTTGAAGTGAAACGAAAAATGCATTCTAGATTGCCTTTGGATTTCATCAAGAAATGCAGGATTTACAGAGTGGCCGACCAAGCACAGGACAGTGGCAGACATATCCAGTCATCCTATGATCGAGAAAGTAAAACAATAAGGTTGGATTGGAATGAGCCTGAGGCCGTGGATCTAGATACTTTGATGGCTCCAGTTTTGTCTTGTACTCGCAGATGGGTTGACGTACAGCATCAGAAGTTGAGAGAGCAAGGCATAGCTATGACTTTCACTTTGGAGGAGAAACCAACCGAAGGTGGAGCTAGTGTAAGTGAAGGCAATCCTAATCCTAGAAATTCAGGTGAAGGTAACCTTCGATGTGCCAGTGAGGGCAATCTCCATCCAAGAGGTTCGAAGAGGAAAGAGAGACCTGGAAAGAGAGAATCTTCCAAGAAGAAACAAGAGGCCAACCGAGATCGATCATCCGGTACTTCTTCTAGACCAGAGAAGAGGACACTTCAAGTGGAAGAATCCATGGAGTCGATGGTACAGAATGATAGGCAGGAGGGAGGATAGGCACCGCAAGGGTCACCAGATGGATCTCTCCAAGATTATGAGTTAGATGAAGATAAGGAAGACAATGAAATAACATCTCCTCCTAGACAAGAAGAAATAGTACATAAGGAAATTCAAGTTCAAGAGACAAGATCAGCTATCCCAGATTGGTTGAAGGAAAGATTAACCAAGGTGATCGTGATAGAAGACGAAGATAATGCAATTGATTTGGAAAGCCTTGTTGGACGTTCTCACGAAGTAACAGAGAAGAGGAAGGCTACCATGATGTCCAAGATGATTCGAGATGAGACTGGATCCAGAAAACTGCAGATAGCTACACCGGCAGTAGACAAATATGAGGGAGAGATCTTAGCAGAGGAATATGATATACAGACATTTGAGCTAGGACCATCCACAGCAGAGCAGACATTGGATGATGCCACCGATTCATTTGAGGCATTGAAAGACAAGCTTAGAGAAGAAATGGAGAAGAATAGAAAGCTTGAGAGAGAGGTCGGTGCATGGAGGACATATTTCAGTCATCTCGATGAGCCTTTGGGACGTCAGGATCCAGCTAGATCACCAGTGCAGGCACTTCCCCTTCAATCAATCAATGAGGCAGAAAGATTCAGGAATATGGTCCAGCGTACAAGTACTTGGATGGATAAATCTCATACAGTTGTCGTAGAATTTGTAACAAGGATGATGAAGATTATTCATCAAGCTATCCAGGTTCTTGAGATAATCCACAATTTGATGATAACAGTAGCCGCATTTGCCCATACCAAAGATGTTATCATTCTTGTCTTGAAAGTCATTAGACACACATCAAGGAAGGTCTTAGCGCAAGAAAAGATCATGGATGGAGGACCTCACAGTTTGCTTCAGTGGTCAACCTTACTCCATATGAAGAGTGTTCTCTTCGAGGACATCAGTGTTAAATGTGGCCAAGTTGAGGAGGTGATCAATCCGATCCAGGACAGAGTATTTGAGGTACTTCGTACCATTCTTGGCAGGAGGATCGAGGTCGAGACAGATGTGGATATGCAGGAATTAGAGGATAGAATCAAGGTCATCTTTTGTAAGGATGCTAATGTTACAGACGAGCAATATGATCAGATGTTTGCCACCATGCTCCTGATTGAAAGAACAAAGGAACTTGAATCTTCATGGGACGCAGCTCTTCTAGATGCATTCGATCAGGTCATTCACTTGGAAGAAAGTATGAAGAATCTTCCCGAGATTCCAATTGCTAAGATCGAAGGAATCGTGTCAAGATTCATCGCATATGCTAAAAAAGAGAATTGGAAAGGGAATAAGATTCTGGATGATAGGTTGTTATAGATGACATGGCATCTTAATTGTCATTGGTTTATGTCTCCTAGGTTTTTGTGCCAAATTTAATATTTGGCTATGCATTTAATATTGTTTAGTAAAAAGGAGGCCATTTGTAACAAACCCTAATTAGGGTTTAAGTGTCATAATCTTAACCGTTGATCTACTTTCAATCTGGACCTTTCATTGTAATTGAGGATGCTATTTATACCCTCATTTTTCATTTCATTTATAATAATTAGATATCAGAGAGTTTGTGGTATTAGAGAGATTAGAGTTAGAAGCAATTTTATTTTTGTAGCAAGATTGAGTTTTGAGGAAAGGAATTCAAGCAATTGTTGTACATGATGACTTGGAAATCAATGAAATATTGAAGTTATGGTGTTTTGTTGCAATTTTCTTGGTTATCTTCATGGTTGTTCAATTTACTTGAATCATGCTCGATCAAAGTAGTGTGTTAATTTGAAGGACATAGTGTGAGACTTGATCTTTGGTAGGATTCGTAATCCAAACCACTAGCTTCTTGCTGATTGTAGGAACGCCTTGCGTGGTCAACTGGAGATATTTGAATCATTTAACCTTCAAACATTATTGTATCTTGGATATGTACCTTCGTGGTAGTGTCTTTGATCTTTGATGCGTTGAAAATCATTTCGTTACCTTAGAAGATCGCATCAATTTCAATTGAGTTGTTATCTTATGGCTAAATTGAAGTTGGTTGAATCTTGCCAAGTCTTGTTCACACTAAGTCATTCTTAGGGTTAGACTAGATTAGACCTTTTGAAAACCCTTCTCTTTTGTCATTTTTTTTTTAAAAAGCTTCTTAGTTTAGTAAAATCTTAGGCTTTCGGAAGCGTAAGACCCCTTGAGGATACAGCAAATCACATCATACCACGGCGAGCTTGTCCACACGTAGAGACCCTACTAACCAGAACATTGGAGTCATCCTAACTGATCCTTTATGCGAATCTTCAGCAGTTAGAGACTTTATTCAAGAGAGGATAAGATGCCTTTAGGTATTTTATTCTGTGTATGATGGTGTACAAAATACACGTCAACAGGTCCATGTCGTAGACTTTCTTGATGCATTAAGCATGAATATGACTTTGACACTACATTCGAAAGAATTCCATTGACGACAAATGATATTGGTGATGATGAAGGAGGTCATTACACGTAGGGAGTTGCCATGAATTTAGAATTTTAGATAATCTTGAGGGCATTGTGTAAAGAAAGATTCATGAAGGCCTTGATGAAGGTTTGGAGCAGGTGAAAGATTCATCTCCCATGCTATTCAATAAGCTTAAATCCAAAAATTCTAAATGATTGAATTGTTGAGCTAAAGAGATGCTTTGAGTTTGAATACATTCAGGACCCAAAGAGAGTCAAGCGTGCTGCCTTGCTGTTGAAAGGCATGTAACCTTGTGGTGGGAGTTGGTCTATTAAAGTTGTGTGGAGGGAAAGCACATACATCACAAATCAATAACAAATCAATATTGCATGGAAGGTGATTGTTGGACAACCTTTCATAAGTATCACCCCTTTAGAGTCACAACCCTTCATCATTTCTACCCTTTTAGAGAGTCACAACCCTTCATAACTATCCCCCTTCAAAAGAGTCACAACCTTTCATTATTTCTTCCCTTTGAGAGAGTCACAACCTTTCATACTTATTACCTTTTGAAACAGTCACTTCCTCATCTCCTTCTCATTCCTTCTTCCATTTATCCTTCCTTAATACCTCTGCTCTATTCTTTTTTCAACTTCCTCCATATTCTCTTTCAAACTAACTCTTCCCCCATTTATCTCATGTTTGAGAGATTCACAACTCTTCATGGCATGCCTCTTGACATTTAATTAAACTTAATTAACTTGTAAATAAATTATATTATTTTCTATTTTGTTTTTAACTTTATTATTATTGTTTATTATTAAATCTTATTTTGTTTTTAAGTTAAAGCCTTTTTACCTAAACAAAACTTTTCATGACTAAGGTGGGGGAAGGTATTAACATTTACACCATGAGTTATTTAAGTTACATAAACTACTCATTAATATTAATAATTTGAAAGCACTCATCACTAAAGATTGTATCTGTTCTAAGATAAAAATTCCCTAGGGTCCATTCACTGTAAATATATTGAAGGATAGCCTTAAAGAGCCTGTAAATCCTACTTGGGAGAAACTAGCAATCAGTAAGTCATGGCCCCTTACCTCCAAATAGCAGCTCCATAAGGCTGTGGCCTTAACCTTCTCAAACTACACAATGCTCCAGAAACATATGGCCACATGCTTAACCCTGCACTCTACTACCAACGGGAACTTACAAAAGATATCCCCAAACTGAGAATACCAAATCTATGCACAACAATCATGAGCTTTGATCGAAAAGGAGTAACAATCTTATCAACCATTTACTAATCAACGAGTCACATACCCCAAAAGAAAACAAATACAATAACAAATCAATATTGCATAAATCACAACAAATATTCCAAAATACTGTAAATTATTCTATTTATTACTGATAAGAAAAAAAACAGAACACAACTCTAGATTCATCCACAGAGTAGATGAAACAGATACTCATCTTTCTGCAGTCATGAACCCATGTGACAGATGCCCTCCATGTGGCAGGTCCAACCTTTGAATGCTAGGCAACAATTCAAAGAATAGTCTTCATCTCTACGTCTCAACATCATCACAAAATAAAACTTCATCAATACAAGTCGAAAGTAAAATTGTTTAGCTTAAGTGTATACCATTATCCAACAGTTTGTACCTCCATCAGCTGTCACAAACTGTAAATTGTCCTTCAACTGTCTTTTAATGATCTTCCAGTCATTGCAACATATCATCTTAAACTCTTCACCCAATCTGATTTGGCACATGCTCTTTTGCTGCTTCCTAATTCATCACTGTCTTCTTACTGGATTGGTCTCCATCCATTAGTTTCTTTTAACTGTCTGTGTTTAAGAGATTCTTGCAGCTATTCTATCATATGTACGCATAGTATTTTGTGACTCACCTCATAGATCACAATCACTGTCATTGGGATGCTGCTATCTCTGTCATAACTGATCATATGTCTATTCCCTTTTTAACAATCATCTTCACTCCCTTTTGGAATGTTCTTTGATTGTCTTTTCCTTCAATGTCTAAGACTTTGAATTATCTTTATTTCATTTGACTGTCTTAAGTCTGTAAGCTCCTTTCTTCAATGTTATCCCACAGATTGTCATTTGAAACCTGGGGTCATGTTGTCTCAAAAACTAGTGTCACTGTCATGTATTTAAATTCGTCCACTCCTCCATTTCGCATATTCTTTTGCCACTGTCTTCTGAGGATTGTTTTCTGAAGGACAACCACCTGTGGCATTCACTTGCTATCCACTGTGGCATCTTAACGGGACTGTGGATTGTCCATTATGTTATTAGTTATCTTTCCACTTTTCATGAAGCACTCTCTACTGTCATCATGTGTATTCTCAGTGTATCACAACCCTTGCTACATGAGGTCCTTCATAGAATTTCTGCAACTCTTTTCAATCATGTCTAGCATCATCCTCTCGCAATTCCAAAACATAACTGTGACTGTGTTTTTACTGCTATTTATGGTATTGAAGGTAATAGTTATCTCTTTGAAGAACTGTCCATTTGAAGGCTTGACTGTTAGTCTTTACTCTAGGACTAGATGAACCTCTTGCACACTACCCTATTTCTATTATTCTTGTCTTGTTTAGATACGACAGTGACTTATATAGATGAAATAAAACCATGAGATTCCAAAAACTTTTCAATGCCTAAAGTTATGATGACTTGAAAATGTAATGCTATGACCTTTTCGCTAGCCCAACTGTCAATCTTACCTCAAACACCATCTACATTCATTGTGTCCTTGTAATTATCATTATGCCTAGTATGGACCAGTCTGTTCTGCCTTCCTCTGTGTACAGTGCTCTCACATTTTATCTGCCCTGTCATTGAGAACTAACTTAAGGCTAGAACTTATGAAAGTTCTAACAGTCACAATGTTGGTAAAGATTTGGCAATCTTAGCACAGGATATGAAAGACTTCTATGCATGGATACCTTAGTCTTTTGAATGCTTGGTGCAACTCATAGTTAGACAACGACAAAACACTTCTTGCTCCAAGTTTAAAAGGTTCCCAATAACCAAAGTTAGAGCTATTCATTTGAAGTTTAGAAAAACAATAAATCAAAAAACCCATCAACTACGCACACCACTTCTTACTGTGAAAAAACTTATTATTTTAGCTTTACTGATCCATGGACAGGTGCTGAGCTATAATGCAATCTTCATGTTACACAGGGTTTCTATATTCTCCAATGCACTCTACTGACCCTTAGAAATCATATAAATACTCACTATTACAAGATGACCTTTATCTAATCTCATCCCTTAATGATACACCTGCCATATTAATGCTCATGCTCACTATTTCTATATAGCTGGCACTGAAATGTGCATATTCCTCTAGATCTCCTTAAGACCCTATGTCACGGACTATCTTTTCATAGCCTACAATGTCATTAGTAGCTTTCTTTGAAGAAATCTCTGACTTCGATAATTTGACTGTCATCCATTACCCCTTTTGCCTTATTAAATCATGACCAAACCCTTACCTAAGGGCAAGTTCATACATGACTCTAACCAGCTCCAAACACTAGACTAATAATTCATAACAGTCATGCAGGGTTTGAGTGAATACATAATACTTCTGATGACTGCAATCCTCTGTTATAGACTCTCTTTTCTTCTTAGGAACATTTGGGACTGTTTTAATTTCATGACCCCTCTATCATTGCTGTCGTTTTGATTCATGTGTGCTATCACGTTCGTTTGCAAATTCAGGGCTGTCATAACATTACTCTGTGATCACCTTCTCCATTTACAAACATACATTTGGCGTAGGTCAATCAATCTTACAAGGCTCTATTTGGTATAAAAGATGTAATTAAGGACTAAAAAAATACAAAGCAGGCATGGTTTACTCAGTGCTTATGCATGCCCAAATACATTGTTCACTCACAATAGATAAGAACCATTCCTGCATCATGTGACACTTAGAATATGCACCATGAGTTCACAAATTTGAAGGTTATAATTTTTTAAAGAATCTATATGCTTCCTACAGGTTTTCAGACATTCTTAACAGAGATAACAATGATTTGACAGATCTTATTACAAGGCTTCATGTAACAAATAAATCTTCAGGTGTAAAGTACATACCACTTGAGACATGCATAATGGAGGCTTCGAACACGTGGGAAGGTGTAAATATGCCTCTGAAACTGCCGTCTCCTCATGTAACATGCCAATGATCTCTCTTTAAACTCTCACTATGCGGATGAAATGCAAACGGGCTTCTTTTGAAAACTTCCAGAGCTATTGTCATGTAAAATCTCCCTCCATTACCTGTTTGCTGACCTATTTCTTGGCAGCAAGCTCTCTCTTTCGGCTTCAACATGCCTTTTGGTGAGTGGAAACCCTGAAACATAGCTTCCGTTAAGGAATTGACTATTTTAAACAACTATCCCTTCATGCATACGTGGGTTAGGCTTGGAAAGTTGGGGAAAAGAAACAAAAAAATCCTGTCATACTTGGCACCTAAAACCCCCCCATACAATCCCCTTTCAACACAAACTTCCACTTAAATCCTTTTTACCTTAACAAAACTTTACAAGGCTAAGGTGGGGAAAAGTATTAACATTGACATCATGAGTTAAAGTTACATAAACAACTCATAAAAATTAATAATTTCAAACCCCTTATCACTAAAGATTGTATCTGTTCTAAGATGAAAACTCCCTAGGGTCCATGAACCGTAAATATGTTGAAGGTTACCCTCAAAGAGCCTGTAAATACTACCTAGAAGAAACTAGGAATCCATAAGTCTTGGCCCCTTACCTCAAAATAGCAGCTCCATGGGACCCTAGCCTTGACCTTGTCAAACTGTACAATGCTCCAGAAACATATGGCCACATGATCACCCCTGCACTCTAGCACCATTGAATCCTTGCCCCGTTGCCATGGTTCCACCAAATTGTTTCCCTGCCTGTGGCCACACTGTTCTACATGCATACCTGCACCATAAAGCTCCATCCATCAAAGCTGCCATCTCAAACACGAAAGAATCCCAACATTCACAACAAGATAAAAATAACATGTTAGGGTCAGAGGCTTATATCATTAAGTTATAATATTTTTTCCAGTGTGAAACCAGTCCATCAGAAAACTTTCCAGCCAAATCTTTGAATCACAAGTACACAATAAGAAGACTATCAGATTCCCATTCAAGTGTTAAGAACCAAAACAAACTAATAGTAGGCTTAAAAGTTGTTAGACCCAACAGTGGGAGTAAAAGTTAAATTTGATGGTGCATCTATAGGGAAGCATGGGGATGTAGAGATGGTCTTTGTTGTTTTTTTTGTTTTGTTTTGTTTTAATGGTAACTGCTATCGTTTATGGGGATAGCGCCCTATATTAATATATAAAGATTACAAAAGTTTGCCATCAAAGCCTGACAGTAAAAAACAAAGAAAACACCACTACCCATCCACCACCCTGAATACATAAACCCGAGCCTAAACATGCACACCAGAAGGCAGAACTGGACTTAGACCAAATACAAATCATGCCCCACCATTAAAGGTCTGCATGATGTCCCCAGCAAATTCTCCGACATTAATCACAGTTTCAGTAGCCCCATCCGAAAACCACCATTCCTCTAAGTTTGTTATCCTACGAAATGGAACCATATTCCCATTCTGCACTGCACACCGAAAAACTTCCCAAGCGTTCTCGCCGAATGTTCTCATCTTCTCTCTTTCCTCTTCCTTCTCTAAACGCCTGCTTTTGACTCTGATCCTTTCACTGTTGTTTGAATCTTCACTCCCTTCATTTTCAGACTCCTCCCAATCGTCCTTTGAATTAGTGGGCAAAAATACTTCCGGCTGGAAGTAGGTCTTCAGTATGCTCATGTTTGCCACATACGGGTAAACGATTAAATGCAGAAAGTAAATGCACTGAACATAATGGAAATATATTAAAGACCCAGTTTCTGTATAAATTCAATAGTCCATGTACATCAAGTGCTTATAACATTACACCCAGATACAACTTTAATGATGCCACTACGAAGGGAAGGTATGCAATATATAATACTAGAAGGGGTGCCACCAACCGTCGCGTCCAACTGCGCTTCGGGACGACTAACTAACTGACTGTCGAAACTCATTAGTACCGACGACAACACAAACATAATATAACAACATAACATAATGATTATTCCCGGCAACATCATCCCCCCCAAGAAAAGAAGTTGTCTCCAAACAACTTAATACAAAATAGAGATGACATTAAATAGAACCAAGGTACAGAACTGTTGATGCCAGTCGAGCCCGAAACTCATACACGTGCTACGTCCTCGCCTGAAAACCCTTTGCTGCTACCATCCGATGCTCAAGTGTGGATGTCACCAGTATTGCTTAGGCAAGGAGTTCTTTTCCCTTGACATCACAGTCCTCCTGTGCCTAAACCAAACTTGTCTGAAAAACATGCTTTTTAGTCTTAACCTCCACCAACTGCTACTCAAATGATACTATCTCCCTAGCCAATTTGTCTTCGATAGCCACCCGTGCTGCCCTCTCGACATCCAACTCTTGGGTACGCTGAGCTAGGTCTCACGCTACTACTGCCTCCAACCTGGTGGTCAGCTCCTCCCGAGCCCTCTGTGCATCCACCAAGGCAACCTCACATCCAGTCGAGACATACTCCGAGTTCCTCAAAGCGTACCATTCATGCCCGGAAGTGGCCACAACCTTCTCGCACAAAGGCTACAAGACACCTCAAATCCTCCATCACACTCCCCAAAGGCTGATAATTAAACTGAATAACTCTCTGGTGTTGTACGACTTCAAGTTCTTGCAATGCCTTCTCTCAAACTCTATTTGTTCACAACCTCCAAATCCGTCTCCCTCTACGGCTTATGGCTTCCCCGCCAATGCTTAGCTCCAGGTATCTTTCTCACAGTACGGAACAACTCCGACACTTACCGTGACTTCTCTGATGCCTTCGCCCAACTCAAAAGTGTATTGTAGCTCAAAAATAAATTGGGGGTCAAGGGCAGCGCCCCAGCGGGGTCGAGGGGCAGCACCCTCACAGGGTCCGGGGACAGTGCGAGGGAAAAACCTCATAGCAACTGGGTAAAATTAAACTTTGATGGGGCCTGCAGAGGCAACCCCAGAAAAGCTGGTTTTGGAGCAGTCATTCGGGACGATGAAGGGAATATTTTGTTTGGTGCCTATGGACATTTTGGCTGTGCTACAAACAATGAAGCAGAGATAAGAGCTCTAGAGGTTGGTCTTCAGTTATGCAAACAAAAAGGTTTATCTAATGTGCAGATAGAGGGAGATTCTCAGATAATTATAAATGGTGTTACTAACTCCAGGTTACTAAATTGGAAATTAGCTAAATGGCTTCCACGCATAAACACTCTACTCCAAGCAATTGGTCCATATGAAATATCTCACATCCACCGAGAAGGTAATCGATTGGCAGATCTTTTTGCTAATCTTGGTGTCAATTCGGACATGGCAGAAGTGACAGTGGATTAAACATCGATAAGTAAGGAAATTACAGATTTGAGCAAAAAAGACTTATTGGAAAAGAAATGTGATAGTGTTGGATAATGTCCTTGCAGATATGCCTGCAAATTTGGGATAGGTGGCAGTGGATTCGCACAAATTTCGGCAGGTTGTCTTCTCATACTCACATCGACGGCGTTGAGTGACATGTGATAGGAAAGAGTGATAGAAGGACAAATTTTTGAAGAATGAGTGATCTTGGAAGATTTGGCATGCGTTGCTCCAAATGGAAACATCTAGATCTCTGAGTGCCTGTTAATTGGCTTTCTTCAAGTCTCGGCCTCATTGTGTGGAGAGGTAGTTAGTTGTGGCACAAAGCTTCTGGTTGTGTTCGTGTTTGATTTCCGTTTCGCTCATGGCACACTTCGTCAACATTGGATGCATGAACTGCGAGGAGACGTTGGATGCTCAACTCCATAGCTTGTTTATCTCAGAGGAGTATGCCTACGATGCTATTAAGGGACTTGTTGGGATCACGCTCAATTTCGACCACCATTGGTGTGATTCCACAGTGTATGAAGTTGTTCTTATGCCTCTTGTGGACGTCATCGAGTCTAGGGAGAGAGCCATGGAGTTGCTGTGCGGATTTGTCAAACCCGTCAACAGGGATAGCATTGCCAACTCCATCTTAAGCTTGCCATAGAATGAATGGATGAGTTGTTGCCGGGAATAATCATTATGTTATGTTGTCATATTATGTTTGTGTTGTGGTCGGTAATAATGAGTTACGGCAGTCAGATAGTTAGTCGTCCTAAAGGGCAGTTGGACGCGATGATTGGTCGCACCCCTTCGGGTATTATATATTGCATACCTTCTCTTCGTAGTGGCATCATGATAGTCGTATCTGGGTGTAATGTTATAAGCACTTGATGTACATGGATTGTTGAATTTATACAGAAATTGGTGTTTTATTATATTTCCATTATGTTCTGTACATTTACTTTCTATATTTAATCATTTACCTGTATGTGGCAAACATTTGGCGTCGTTGCCTAGACATACTCAGGAAAGGAAGGAGCGGATGGCGCATGGACACGATGGGCTTACCTGTTGGTGAGATTAACCCAGAGGCCGACGACGCACAAACAGATCTCTACGACGGAGAAGACACTGCAACGAGGGAATTCTCAATCCTGCTTCAGGTGGCCATCGAGAGCTATGTCCGACGGGAGGCCACGGAGGCTGACATCCCAACAAGTGCAGTGTGGACCGCACTAGAAGTTAGCCACGTAGCGAATCGGTTGATGAACCACCTCCCTCGGTTCCTTGCACAGGCATCACTGGCACAACGAACTCGCCTCGAGGAGATTGCCCGTGAGGAGCGATGCCAACAAGTCCTCCAACAGTACGAAGAAAACAGTCGTCGCTGGGAAGCGAAGTGTGATGGCACGAGCCCAAGGGGAAATTGAACCCTGAACCTCCAGGAGAAAAAAAGAACATTCTATAATAATGGTTTCTTACTATTGACACAAATTGTATCCGACAGGATGAATTAATAAAGAAGTGTTCTATTTTTATGTGTTGTTGCCATTTATGGAGATGTATGGGAATTAATGCCCAACCTATTAAACAAAGATAGAAATAAGAAGGCACAAAGTGAGCAGTGGGAGGCCGCAAAGAGGGCCTTGATTCTGGAACAACAAGTAGAACGTAGATGGAGGCTGAGGCAACTTGCCAAAGGATGACCTGCTGAAGGGTTGCCCAAAGGGAACCAAGTTGGTGTCACGAAGGGTGCAGAAGCCGAAGAAAATTTCTACGCATCGCCAGAACACCGTAGGGTGAGAAGCCACGAAGAGTTTTTGGAGGAAACAAGGCTACGAAGGAATTTGGACGAAGAGACCCGAGATCAGTTCCGGAACTTATCCCTTACGCTGTGCAATGAGGACCACCGAAGGGAGCCAGCAACGGACATGGGTGAGAATGGAGGTGAGGGCAACTATACAATCATAGGTGCGAAGGAGCCCCAGACACACGACATACAAAACACCGTACCCCCAATCACCCAAGCAGGAAACACCATCGGCGCCAAAGGGAGTGGCGCGGGTGCACGACGGACACAGCCACCTCTTGGGACACGAGCCCCACAGACACAGCCACCTCCAGGGACACAACCCCCATCAATGGCCAATAGGTAGAAGCTGCCGAAATTCACCGGCGACGGGAAGGAGGATCCCGTCAGGCACTGCAGAACCTGGGAAACCATATGGGCGGCCAATGGTGTCACAAACCAAGACGAATGGATGACGCAATTCCCAGCGACATTGCGGGGAGTTGCCATCGACTGGTACTCGGATATTGATAAAACTGTAGTGGCCACATGGGACACACTGCAGAAAGCCTTCGAGAAGGAGTTTCGCCTACTTTGAGACGACAATGAAATAGTAGCCGAAATCTATGGCACAAAGCAGAACAAGAACGAGACTGTCTGAGCCTATAGTCGGCGGCTCAAGGAACTATTGGGGAAAATGGAGAGTGAACCAGCGAATGGTTTGAAAAAGAGATGGTTTGTGGAGGGACTGAAACGCTCCCTTCAGAAGAAGATGAAAAGTGTTCCACCAACCTCGTACAACGATGCATATAATAGAGCGATGGATCTCGAGAGCGAGACCAAGACATCCAAGAAGAAAAAGAAGAAGGATAGCTCGTCCGAGGATGATGACTCTTCCGAGGGAAGCAACAACGATGGCAAGTCCGGCAAAAAAGTGCAAGCCTTGCAGAAAGACATGCTGAGGATGATGAAAGAGCTGAAGGTTATGAAGGGAGGTCCGAGCAAGACCAACGAAGGGGAGCTTTGGTGCACGGAATGTAAGACGGACGACCACACGAAAGGCTCCTGCCCAAAGAAGGCCTATTGTGATATATGCTAGTTGATGGGGCATCCCACCAGGGAATGCCCCTACAACATGAAAACACGAAACCAACAAGTATTACTTACGCAGGAACAACCAACTACATCGGGCGGTACCAGCAGCTCCTAGGCGAATGACAATGCAACATTGAGAGGCTACTGAGATAACCGGTGGGGAGGACGAAACCAATTTAACACCTTCAGAACCACACAGAAGTCCATGGCACACATCATTTTTGTGATATTTTAAGATGCCAAAAACCTACTTCTCCACTCTAATTTTTCAATGTCCTGGCTCCAGACTCCATCGAATGATTTTAAATCTGGTCCTCGTTTTTTTTTTGTTTTTTGTTTTCACCTGCCATCACCACCGTTTATCCTTGTCATGCCATGGTATTTTTCCTTTCACCCTCTTTTAAACCGCTGCCGCCATCGCCGTGCTCCTTCAGGCGTCCCGAGCCCGTACAGAGGTTATCTGTATGGTGGAGTGGTCTATCGAACGGTGGAGTGAACCCGTACGGTGGCTGAGTCGTACGGCAACTGGGGGTCACCCAAAAGCTTGGTGTCCTACGGTGGCTGGGAAGGTCGTACGGTGGATGAATACCCGCCGAGTTCCACCCTAGACCAATGACCTCCGTCGCCAGTGGTGCACCGCACGGGGCCTCACCGCACGGAGGTTCCACCGCACAGTGGTGCACCGTACGGTGTCCCACCACAAGGGGCCTCACCGCATGGTGGTGCACCGTATGGGGTCCCACCGCCCAGGACCTCACCGCACAGTGGTGCACCGTACGTCGACCGTGGTAGTTCCACCGCACAGTGGACTCCCATGGTGGTTCTGCCATGGCCACCGATTTTTTTCTTCTTTTTTTTTTGTACTTTTCAATTTTTTTTATTTTTTATTTTTTTTTCAATTTCCTAATCTAATTGTCTAGAGAGTCTTCGGCTCGAGTCCCATGTCTCTGCGATCGCCCTTCATCCTTCTCAATTTGCCTCGCCCGAGAGTCTCCCATTTTGGTCCCATGCCTCTCGAGTCACCTGCCCGGCCTCTCGAGTCCCCTTCCATCCTCTCGGGTCCCCCTTTGGACTCTCGGGTGTCCTTCCGGCCGCTTGGGTCCCCTGCGCGCTTCTCAGGGTAGGGTTTCCATTTGGACCCGTTGATGGCAAGTCTATTTTCAATGGCCATCCAAAGACTTAGAACCATAAATTCTACAGGAACCATGGTCTCCTTCCCGTACATAAGAACAAGAAGAATAATAAAGATTTTGAAGGCTGCGGCCTTCCACACAGGGTTCCAATCATTGCCAACACGAATGATCTTGGGATTATCTATGTCACTGAGGTTTGGGGCATCTCCCTTCCAATAATCTCTGTATTCTAGTAGGTACACCTCCTCTCTTACTTGCTTTGGTTCCTCTACTTCGAGCCTGTAGCTCTGGAACATTTCGTAATCCTCCATCTGCTAGTGGAAGAGCCCGTTCAATGATCCCGTCTCATCCTCAAAGCACTCTCCTAGTTTGAGAATCCCTTCGTCGTTGGGCTCCCTGCAGCCTTGTCCTTCGTCCCTCAGGTCGCCTTCTCCTTCACCCTCTGATTCCGAAGATGATGCCAATTCCTCACTAACCAACTGCGTCCCAAGGTCTATGATAAACTTCCTTCCTCCATTCTCCATAGACAGAGTGTTCTTCTTCCAGTTGTGGGTGGCCTTGGCTGCCACCAGCCACCCTCTCCCTAAGATCGCATCATACCCTTTTTTCTTTAGTGGGATTACCACGAAGTCCAATATCAAGGGTTGCATCCCGACGGTAACTTGCTGGCCCATCAGTGTCCCGATGGGTTTGATTCCATGCTGATCTACTCCCTGCAGATTGAATGTAGATGGCCACAGCGTCAGCTTCTCCAGCTTCCGCTAGGTTTCTTCTGGAAGAACATTCACTCCTGATCCACCATCGACGATGGTATCGGTTAGAATGGTTCCAAGGATACTCATCTCCACAATGGTCGGGTTCCTTCCAGTGTTAACTGCTAGCAGCATGGGGTCTATTGCAGACCCCCCAGGAACATCAGTGCGGTGGTTGGGAGAGATTATTTAGCAATGTCGCTCGTAATTGAGGCATCGTCTGGAGAAGGTTGTGTACCTTCACAGGCACCTCCAAATTTAAAATTTGATTTAATATAGCCTCCTCTGCCTCCGGTCGATTGGAAGTACCCACCGTACTCTTCGCCTTTGCCCTTTCTCGTATCTCTTTCTCTATTTTTTCCTATGCTTCCCGTACCCTTCCCTTCTTCATCACCGGGTCCGGGCACGTTGCTTGTCTGACTTGGGCACGGGTTACGGCCAGCATTTCCTCTTCTTTGGTTTCCTCGATATTGAGCAAGTTGACGCCGGACTTCGAGCATGTGGCGTCTTCGTGGTCTCCCAGTCTGCACCATTTGCACAAATATTGTGTGACCTCTCCCTTCGAGCAATCTCGGGCCAAGTGCCCCCACTCGATGCACGCTCTACATTGTATCATTGATCGGCCTTTGGAGTCATATTGGATCCGGCTCCTTGTATTGTTATTGTTGTTTCGTCCTCCCCACCAGTTATCTCGATAGCCTCCCGATGTTGCATTGTCGTACGCCAAGGAGCTTCCAGTACTGCCCGATGTAGTTGGTTGTTCTTGCATAAGCAATACTTGTTGGTTTCGTGTTTTTATGTTGTAGGGGCATTCCCTGGTGGGATGCCCCATCAACTAGCATATATCACAATAGGCCTTCCTTGGGCAGGAGCCTTTCGTGTGGCTGTCCGTCTTACATTCTGTGCACCAAAGCTCCCCTTCGTCAGTCTTGCTCGGACCTCCCTTCATAACCTTTAGCTCTTTCATCAACCTCAGCATGTCCTTCTATAGGTCTTGCACTTTTTTGCCGGACTCGCCATCGCTGTTGCTTCCCTCGGAAGAGTCATCATCCTTGGACGAGCTATCCTTCTTCTTTCTCTTCTTGGATGTCTTGGTCTCGCTCTCGAGATCCATCGCTCTATTATATGCATCGTCGTACGAGGTTGGTGGAACAATTTTCATCTTCTTCCGAAGGGAGCGTTTCAGTCCCTCCACGAACCATCTCTTTTTCAAACCATTCGCTGGTTGACTCTCCATTTTCCCCAACAATTCCTTGAGCTGTCGACTATAGGCTCGGACAGTCTCATTCTTCTTCTGCTTTGTGCCATAGATTTCGGCTACTATTTCATTGTTGTCTCGAAGTAGGCGGAACTCCTTCACGGAGGCTTTCCGCAGCTTGTACCATGTGGCCACTGCAGTTTTATCAATATCCGAGTACCAGTCGATGGCAACTCCCCGCAATGTCGTTGGGAATTGCGTCATCCATTCGTCCTGATTCGTGACACCATTGGCTGCCCATATGGTTTCGCAGGTTCTGCAGTGCCCGACGAGATCCTCCTTCCCGTCGCCGATGAATTTCAACAGCATCTGCCTATTGACCATTGATGGGGGTTGTGTCCCTGGAGGTGGCTATCTACGGAGGTCGTGTCCCCGGAGGTGGCTGTGTCCATCGTGCACCCGCGCCACTCCCTCCGGCGCTGGTGGTGTTTCCTGCTTGAGTGACTGGGGGTATGATGTTTTGTCTGTCGTGTGTCTGGGGCTCCTCTGCACCTACGGTTGTATAGTTGCCCTCACCTCCGTTCTCACCTACGTCCGCTGCTAGCTCCCTTCGGTGGTCCTCACAGCGCAGCGTAAGGGATAAGTTCTGGAACTGATCCCGGGTCTCTTCAACCAAATTCCTTTGTAGCCTTGTTTCCTCCAAAAACTCTTCGTGGCTTCTCACCCTACGGTGTTTTGGCTACGCATAGAAATTTTCTTTGGCTTCTGCACACTCCGTGACACCTCCTTGGTTCCCTTCAAGCAACCCATCGGCAGGTCATCCTTCGGCAAGTTGCCTCAGGCTTCGTCTACGTTCTACTTGTTGTTCCAGAATCAAGGCCCTCTATCCGGCCTCCCACTCCTCACTTTTGGCCTTCTTATTTCTATCTTTGTTTAAGAGGTTTGGCATTAATTCCCGTACATCTCCATAAATGGCAACAACACATAAAAATAAAGCACTTCTTTATTAATTAATCCCGTCGGATACAATTTGTGTCAATAGTAAGACACCATTATTATAGAATGTTCTTTATTTCTCCTGGAGGTTCAGGATTCAATTTCCCCTTGGCCTCGTGCCATCACGCTCCACTTCCCAGCGACGACTGTTTTCTTCGTACTGTTAGAGGACTTGTTGGCGTCGCTCCTCACGGGCAATCTCCTCCAAGCGAGTTCGTTGTGCCAGTGATGCCTGTGCAAGCAACCGAGGGAGGTGGTTCATCAATCAATTCGTTGTGGGGCTAACTTCCAGTGCGGTCCACACTGCACTTGTTGGGATGTCAGCCTTCGTGGCCTCCCATCGAACGTAGGTCTCGATGGCCACCTGAAGCAAGATTGAGAATTCCCTCATTGCAGTGTCTTCTCCATCTTAGAGCTTTGTTTGTGCGTCGTCGGCCTCTTGGTTAATCTCACCAATGGGTAGGCCCATCGTGTCCGTGTGCCATCCACTCCTTCCCTTCCCGAGTACGTCTACACAACGACGCCAAATGTTTGCCACATAAGGGTAAACGATTAAATGCAGAAAGTAAATGCACAGAACATAATGGATATATATTAAAGAACCAGTTTCTGTATAAATTCAATAGTCCATGTACATCAAGTGCTTATAACATTACACCCAGATACGACTATCATGATGCCACTACAAAGGGAAGGTATGCAATATATAATACCCAAAGAGGTGCGACCAACCGTCGCGTCTAACTACCCTTCGGGACGACTAACTAACTGACTGCCGTAACTCATTATTACCGACGACAACACAAACATAATATGACAACATAACATAATGATTATTCCCGGCAACAACTCATCCATTCATTCTATGGCAAGCTTAAGATGGAGTTGGCAATGCTATCCCCATTGACGGGTTTGACAAATCCGCACAGCAACTCCACGGCTCTCTCCCTAGACTCCATGATGTCCACAAGAGGCATAAGAACAACTTCATACACTGTGGAATCACACCAATGGTGGTCGAAATTGAGCGTGATCCCAACAAGTCCCTTAATAGCGTCGTAGGCATACTCCTCTGAGATAAACAAGCTACGGAGTTGAGCATCCAACGTCTCCTCGCAGTTCATGCATCCAATGTTGACAAAGTGTGCCATGAGCGAAACCAAAATCAAACACGAACACAACCAGAAGCTTTGTGCCACAACTAACTACCTTTCCACACAATGAGGCCGAGACTTGAAGAAAGCCAATTAATAGGCACTCAGAGATCTAGATGTTTCCATTTGGAGCAACGTATGCCAAATCTTCCAAGATCACTCATTCTTCAAAAATTTGTCCTTCTATCACTCTTTCCTATCACATGTCGCTCAAAACATCGTCGATGCAAGTATGAGAAGACAACTTGCCGAAATTTGTGCGAATCCACTACCACCTATCCCAAATTCGCAGGCATATCTACAAGGACATTATCCAACCCCATCACATTTCTTTTCCAATAAGTCTTTTTTGCTCAGATGTATAATCTCTTTACTTATCGAATTAACACCAAGATTAGCAAAAAGATCTACCAATCGATTACCTTCTTAGTGGATGTGAGATATTTCATATGGACCAATTGCTTGGAGTAGAGTGTTTATGCGTGGAAGCCATTTAGCTAATTTCAAATTTAGTAACATGGAGTTAGTAACACCATTTATATCTAAGAATCTCCCTCTATCTGCACATTAGATAAACCTTTTTGTTTGCATAACTGAAGACCAGCCTCTAGAGCTCTTATCTTTGCTTCATTGTTTGGAGCACAACCAAAATGTCCATAGGCACCAAACAAAATATTCCCTTCATCATCCCGAATGACTGCTCCAAAACCAGCTTTCCCGGGTTTGCCTCTGCAGGCCCCATCAAAGTTTAATTTTATCCAGTTGCTATGAGGTTTTTCCCATCTGACTTCTTTCCTGTTTATTTTCTTTTTGGGACAATGGAATATAGTATTTTTGAAGGACCAATTCCTTTTCCATTTCCAAGTCCCAATCATTGAATCGGAATTTCCTAACATTCCTTGACTTGCCACAAATAATTTCTTCTACAGCTGTCTTCAAGTTATCAATGACTATTTCAATTGGTCTAGATATTTCTTTGAATATTCATTTGTTTCTTTCTTTCCAAATGTGTCATACAATCATTGCAGGTCCTATCAACCACAGAGCACCCCACTTTGTCTGACTAGAAATAGGCCAAGAGACAAGGAATTCCTTTAGAGATTCATTTCTAACTATACACAAATTAACCATGCTCAAGAACCAATCCCAACACTTTCTAGCAAAAGTACAGTTGAAGAGTAAATGATCCCCCAACTCTTCCCCAACTTGGCATAACATACACCAACTTGGCCCATGAATACCTATGGACTTAAGCCTGTCGCGTGTGAGGATTTTCCCATTCAGAGCAATCCATAAAAAAGCCCCTGCTTTTCGGCATTACCTTGTTATTCCAACACAACTTGCTTGGCCAATTCGGATTGATAATTGTATGCCTTTGAACTTCATAGCCCAACTTAGCATTGTACTCACCAGACTTAGATGCACACCAGAATATACTATCTTCTTCCTCTGTGGCTATAATCATTCCGTTTCGCAGAATACCTTCAAGCATTTTACATAACTCCGAGTTGCCAATTGTTATTTGTTTCCAAACCTTCTTTCCATGTCGATCCTCATCCTCAAAATAATTAACAACCTACACTCCTATCGTGGATTCAATATTGTTAATCCAATCCTGGTCTTCAAAAACTTTTGTCAAAGGCAGTTTCCCTTCCCATGAGTCCCTCCAAAATTTTGCCTTACACCCATTACCTACTTTCCAAGAAATGTGGTCCGTGATGATTTGCCTACTTTTCCAAAGGAAGTTCCAAGTGGAAGACCCATTTTCTGTGTCTGCAATTGTGAATATTCAATTAGGTTCATTAGAGTCAAGATACTTTTTCTGGAAAATTCTGCACCATAGTTTATTGGGCTTTTTATACATTTTCCAAGACAGTTTTGCACCAAGGGCCAAGTTTTGAGCATTCATTTTTCTCAGCCCAGCACCCCCATCCTCTTTCAACATACACATGGTGTCCCAGTTTATCAGTGGTATAGAATATGGTCGTGGTAATTTTATTCTTGGGCACTCAAAAATCTTAAAGGTATAATCCAATAATGAAGCCAAATGGGATTCAATCTCTATATGTTGTCAAGGATAAACATGTAAAGATCAAAAGAGCTTCTCAAATTATGTGGCACAAGAAACATTAGCCCTAATTGAAAGCTCAGGGTAAGGCTTGAAGAAGTTGGAAAATGGAACTAAAAGTACAGAAATTTCAAGTACAACACTATTTTGGAGAACAAGATAGTGTGGTAGATTTTTTTGGCACATGCACCTAAATGAAACAGAGAGAGATATCTTATTTTGAAAGTCTTTAAGTTGAGGATTGGTCTAACTTTACCAATCTTCTTCAAAATACAATTATCCCCATTTAATTATTATTAGGCTACAATTCAAAGAAAACTATTCATCTCTACATGTCCTTTGTGTGGCAAGTCCAACCCACGATTGTTAGGCAACAATTCAAAGAAAATTCTTCAGCTCTACATCTCAAAATCATAACAAATAAAAACTTCATCAAAAAAAAAAAACTACTTTTTTAAAAAGGTCTTATTAATAGCAATTATTGATCAGAAGCAATAATTTGAAAATCATTGCATAGCACTGAAATCGCATTCCAAACACCTATTTTAATTCTTTTGTGTCAACCTTCTTTGACATGCTACACGATCTATTTTCTCACGCTAAAACAGAAATGTTTATCAGTAAATACAATCTAGTAATTAGATGGTCATTATAGTATTCGGAAAAGACTAATATCTGATTTACTGGAGACTGATTAACCTCATCCCAGGGCATAACAAATCCTTTGCAATAGTAATTGAAAAGTCAAAAAGGTTAACAAACATAAATAATTCCATTTGAGAGGCTGAATGTGCTTAATGTAAGGCAAAGGCTCCTATCTGATTTCGGTTTGCATTAGTAGCAAAGCAGACTAAGTTCATAACAAAAATCTTACAATAATAATGTATGATGTTGCATTTACCTTGCTATGGCTATTTTTGAAAAATAGGAGACAGAGTTACTTGGAGATGCCTTTTTCTAATATAGTTTAATAATTTATTAATTTGTAACAGTAAAATTGAAAATATTAATATAGCAAAACAGAATTATATATACTGTTAATTTCTAATATTCCAAGATGTCTACAATATGCGAGATGCTTCCCAATCCCCGAGACAAGACCCTAGGAGGTCAATGACACATCTTATGCAACTATGACAAAAAGGTATTGCTCCACCACCCAAACAAGAACACCTATAACAGCAACGAGGAAGGCCAAGAGCTAAGGGTAGTCCCAATAGAAATCCTAAAGGCCTGCATTTACAATCTTATTCACATTGTGCCAATACCCAATCCAAATGACTTCAACACCAATATATAATCAAAAAGAAAACAAACAACTAACTAATTTTCTTGGTTCATACATTTTTCCTTCAAAATTATTTCAGTAAATTTCATCATGTTTTGTAAAAACTTTTGTATACCATCTTGCACAAATAAATCACTTATTAAACAAGGCCTAAAAGTCCACCAAATTGTGCATGGCTACATGCTAAATCCAACATAAACTTTCAAAAGATATCCCCAAATTGAGAATGCCAAACCTCTAGGAAAGAAAATTAGTTAGAAATGACTCAATTCCTCAAAAATTATACAAAAATACACAACAGTTATACATGGTGATTATGAGAATGGTCAATGTCTTGAAGATATGCACTCGCATCAACAATCATGAGCTTTGGCGTATGTTGTGACGTTTTCACACATCACCCCATTGCAAACGAGGAACCCCACTTTTTGCTTAGATTAGCTGTCTTGGTTGGGTCTTCTCAACTTGGCATTAGTTCAGTGTATTTAAACCTTTTGCTTGTGAGAGGATACAGTGCCCTTGTCATCAGGATGTGATCAAGTCAGCATTTCCATGTCTTGGACTAAGATGAGCAAACAACCTTTAGCTTCCTTTTGTCAAAGTTCTTAAGTATTGGATAGGAGTCAAGGTCTTCATTGAGTAAGGCTTCACAATGCAACCTTCAGGCAAGAAATGGATAAGCATGAATACCATGATGGATGCTCGAGGTAAATGAATAATCCTCATAGCAGTGAACCTTCGTAAGGACAGGATGAGGAGACAACAACCAATCAAGTTTGAGTGGATGATGAATGGATTTCAAGGAGATTATGAGTTAAGATGAAAGATGAATGAGGGATATAAATGAAGTATGGGTCGATTTTCCTTGGATTTCGGGAAGGAAATTCAAAGGTAATATCCTCACCAAAGGCAAAATTGACAACATGATGAGGCAAAGTGTGGATGAAACTGAAAATTCCATGAAGTGGAGGAATCCACAACCTCATCAAATCCACAACTAGGTGAAACCCATGACATTGAGATGAGGTGAAGAAACTTGTCCACAGCTTGCTCAAATCCACAACTTGAAAGGCTCAATACTCAAGACAGGTGAGAGGTGGAATGATTGGTCTATCCATAACCCTCACAAACCCACGACTTCAAGAGGAGGTAATCAATTTTTTCAAGGAACAAGTGAAGTGTATGGGTTGAGGGACTCAATACTTAGAGTGGCTATGACAAAGAAAGTTGACATCAAGTCGCCCCTGCAATAATGTTGTCCTTCATTTGACGAAATCAATGAGTTGGAGAGGTGTCATCAAGTTTGTCCATGACTTAGAAGAATCCACAATCTAATAGTGCAGTGCAAATCTATCCATGAGTTGGTGAAATCCACAATTTTGCATGTTGCCTTCATTCTATCTATTCCTTGATGGAATCCACAACTTGAGGGTGACGATGAATGAAAGTGCCATTAATCGAATTTATCCTTAAATCTTCAAAATTTGCAAAGAAAGTGCTTTTAATGCTCAAGACAAGCAAGAACTGAAATGATCAACTTTATCCATACCTTGAGGTGAAGATCAGCATTCTCCATGAGGTTGAAGATTCCACAACTTAAGGATTGAAAGAGGAATTTTTGCCTTGGCTGAATCCATGATATGAAGGTGAAGAGTGCAACTTGTCCTTGGCTGGCTGAAATCCATGCCTAGCAAGAATCCACGATATGAAGGAATCCACGAGTTTTCGTGATAAGGCAAGATTTATCCATGGATTGCTCAAATTCACAACCTTGTGGAGACAAGTGAAATATCCCATGTTTGAGCAAATGAATACCTAAGTGAAGCTAGTTCAGAAATGAAGGTGAGGAACAATTGAGGAATGGAAAGAAAATGAGAGAAGTATGATGCAATTCATGATTTTATCCTTGAACCTCCAAAATCCACAGCCAAGGTGTTTTAGTGATCAAGATAGGTGAGAGCTGAAGTGAATGATTGTATCCATGACTCCATGATCAAATGCAAAAAAATTCCATCACTTTCCAAACCCACAACTTAATGGTGGAAGATCAACATTTGTCCTTAATTTTTAAAATCCCACGACCTTGGGATGATATCTCCAACTTATCCTTGAATGTGAAAAATCCACGCCTCCACAAAATCCACACCCATCCTAAATCCATGACTCAAGCAAATCCATGCCCAAGCAGACCTAATTCAGTTCAGACCTAATTCTCACAGGAGACTTAATCACAGGGCAGCAATTATGAATTGCAAGTGGTGGGTTGAGTTTGAGGCTAGGCACTCAATACTTACATTTATGTGTGTTCAAGCAAGGACAAATGTAACATCAAAGACGAGGCAGACCTAACAGAAGACACACAAATTCGCTTTTAAAAATAAAGGGTTTTATTTGCAATTAGGGCAGCCAACCTGTTTAGATCTCACAAAATGTGTGAGGTAAATCAAGAAAAAAGTGAAAAATAGAGGAGGCCAACCTTGTTTAGGGGAAATAAAATTCAAGCATTAAACATATATATATGAGAGATCAAAATCTTATATTTGCACACCAATGCAATTCGAATTTAAAATAATTCAAAAGGATATAAAGGCAGAGCAGAGCGAATTACCAGCAGAAATAAGTGAATTCAAGTGCAGACCTAGAGAAGGTGAGACTAACAGTTGTGACGAAGTTGATTGTAGGTACTGTTGTGCGTTATGCACACATACCCTGCTTCACAGGGGACCCCATTCGTTCTTTTTAGTCTGCTCGAGAGAGGTGAAAGATTTTCGTGGTTCAAGGCCACAAATGCCCCAAAACAAAATCGCTCATTTGCATTCAGATCACCGATTTTAGCGTACCAGAGGGTTTGGCGTCCAAAAAATCGCACATTTTGATCAAAAATAGTGAGTTTCATATTAAAGAGGAAGACCATTCGAAGAGAAATTTCGCTCCAAATCAACTAAGCATCCCGAAATTCGCCAAGGCAAGAGTTGGAAGAAATTGAACTCATGAGTTGAGGTAAGAAATCAAAGTTGATTTCATCTCTCGCCTCCAAAATGCCAAACACAAAGTCGCCCATTTCGTGCTAAATGCGTGAAATGGCAAAGGGCATTTTGACTTAGAAAATGAAACAAGAACAAAATCGTGCAAGTCATGCAAAACGGCCGAAGTTCAACATCTGAAGGCAAAAGTTAGGCGACGTATAAAGAATACAAGACACATATTTCACCTAAAATTCCCAAGTTTCTCACAAAAGGCCAAAATTGCCCAGTTCGTAAAAATGTTGAGTTTGTGAGGGGGAAAAGAGGAAATCGTGCGATTTGTAGAAAAATCGAGAAGTTTGTAGATAGTAAACCTAATCGTGTTTTTTATTGCCAAAATACCGAACTTTTTAAGTGCTTATGAAGTCACACCTTTTTATTAAAACCCCGAACTTGCATTGTGGGTGAAAATCGTGATTTCTCAGTAAAAATGCTGAACTTTTCATTGAAAGTAAAATCATGTCAATTAGGTTGAAAATCAATTAAAAATCCCAAAATTCGGCGAGATAATAGCCAAAATCGCACTTTCCATTAAAAAGTGGGAACTTTCACAATGAGTTAAAATCGCACTTTCTGGTCAAAAGTGCCAAACTTTGAAAGAAGCCAAAGAAAATCGCAATTTTTTGGTAAAAACACCGAACTTTTCAAGTAAGTCAAAATCGCACATTTTAACCTAAATAGCCAATTTTGCCAACCAAAGTGAAGGACGTTGAAACTCGTGCATTTTATCTTAGAACCCTAATTTTGCAAAGGGTACTTATATTTATTTAAAGGCAAAATTTAAGTCTTTCATTCTTCTCCAAGGGTCCGAATTTCACTGTCAGAGAGAGGGCGTTTAAAACAACAAAGCCCAACATTGCCTAAAAAGAGATTTTAATGTTTGTTAAATTAATTTATTTAATTTTTCAAAGTGGTTAATCCAAATTGAAATTGATGGTTTGCATGTCAACGACATCGCTGAAAAAGCCAAGAGAAGGCTTGAAATGCAAATCGAGGACCTGATCGCGATTAAAGTCGGAAGCACTGCCAATGAGGAACGCACCGCAGAGCATGAAAACAACAGGCACGAAGAAGCGTGGCACCACCTGAACCGCAAAGTTGAAGTCCACCAACCAGACCGAAGACAAAGAACACTCAGAAATGCTACAAAATATGCATTCTCAAAATACACAGCTGGAATTAATTCCAAAAAATCAGTTGCAAAACTGAATTGTTTAATATAAAAAACTGCCAGTGAGCCCCGTTCAAGATATTTGAAAACAAAGGAACACAAGAGAGTTATTTCCAACTACCATATTGACCCGAATTGATGTCAAATAGTGGACAACAGTTGAGAAAGTGGTTGGGAGGATAAACAAGGATTAAGTGGGCATGGGTTAAAGCTACCAAGTTCTAGAAGGCAGATCAGGACTGTTGGATGCAGTCAATCCTGGCCTCTGGTTCAATTTGTAAAATCTATAAAAGGCAGGATGTCTCTCATTGTAAAGGGTTAGAAGGTTAGATTTTGGTTAGAGTTTTTGTAGAAGGTAAGATTTCAGTAGTTAGATTATTAGGAGTAGCATAGAATTGTTGCAAAAATTGTTGTAATAGCAGCTAAAATCAATATATGAACATTGATTTGTTCTTTGTTATTTTGGTTTTATTCTGTTTGCATGGTTTTCTTCCAGCTTGTTAGAAGTAGAGTTCAATGGTTTTAATGGCGAATTGTGGGGGGTATTTGATGCATTTCAAGTTCAAACCATTCGGGACTTGCTGATTATAGGTCACCGCGCATGGTTAGTCTGAACCCAAAATTGTGCTTAGTTCAATTGTAGGTATTCATTTTAGGTTGCGCCAGAATTGGGTGCCTAGATGACTCCCCATAGTCTAAAAATCATTCATGCCTTTGGAGCTTGCACCGTTCTTGCCGAGTTGTGAGGGTGTCTCTAGCGAAACAAGAACTGGTTTATGGAAATTTGTCTGCCTGCAGCACTAGTCATTCCTATCATTGCACTTAGGACCCCTAAACCCTTCTCTTTTGCTTTTATTTTTCCCAGCTTGAGAATTGTAGCATCGTTGGATGCAGACCAACTTGTCGTAAACGTAAGCCCCCTTGTGTTACCAGCAAAACACATCAAACCGCTGAACTATCCCGCAGTCATGAACTAACATTTGGAACCTTGAGGTTGTCCCCTTTGATCAACTAAAACAGCATTAGGGATTCCTTACGCAAGAGAGGATAGGATACTCAGCGAGAACATTCTATTCTGCGTTGGTCGGAGAGGGTTGCAATACGATTTAGCCAGGTCAACAGGTACTAGACAGAGTGATGCCCAACAGAGGAGATATGAATTCCTTGCAACAGAATCAGATGCACCTGGCATGCAATGCATGAAGTCCAAGGAAGAAGTCAGAAACAAGATTGAAAATAAAGGGCTAGTCAAAACATTAAGTTGATGTTGTTAACAACATCAAAAGAATGATCCATAATCCTGAAAATGAAAACCAAAGGAAGACACAAGTGGCCAGTAACAAGAATTGCAAACGCTGATCATCAGCATATCAGACATTTTCAAGTCTGAAAAGGGGCAAATTTCTGATTTCCAAGTACAAATTCCAGATCAGATTGGAGCAAAATTCAAATCAGAATTACAAACAAACTCTAGATCAAAATCAGAAGTGAATCATTGTCAAAAGTTAAGTCTCAAGTAAGACGAATGGTAGAAGGTAATTAAGTTGTTTGCATACAAAATCAGACCTGGAGCCCTGCATTTACAGACCTAAAAGCTTCCTCTTCCAAGTGAAAATCATCATTTCCAGAATTGGTGAATTAGCTACAATGTTCTGATAATGATTAGCAAAGCCTATTCTTTTGTAGCTCTTCAATGTGAATTGATGATGCAAAATTTTGAGACTCATTTTATTTTGACCTTTGCATTTGACTATGGGTTTCATTCACTATCCAGGGTATTTCTTGGTTTTTCAAGCGTGAAGGTGAATGGAGGACTCAACCATAGAGAGGAACATCACGACTTCAATTTTTGCAACATCAATGCGAAGACTCAACATTGCAATGGAGGAGAACAGCATCTTCAAGGCAACAAGGAGGGTGAAACAATCCAGCAACATGAAGGATTCATAAATACCACAGCAAGGATGAGGCAATCAAAGTCAAGGTTACCCTAGCTATAAGATGAATTCCGAGGATGAAAGATATTATAACCTTGCAAGAGATAGACATCATGACATCAAGCAATGCATATGCAACGATCAACATACTTAAGTTGATGATGAAGGAGGATAGTGCAAGTGAAAGCTACAACTAAAATAATCTTGAATTTCCTCCAGAAATCCAAGATCACGATAAATACATCAAGGAAATTCCAAGACTAGCTATGCATTCCAAGGAGAATGAATTCAAGATCAAGGAAAGAAATGCATTACAAGGTGGATTCCCGAATATGAAAATGAAAAGTGAAATGTGATAAAGGAAAGATAGCTTCAAATCAAAGTTAGAAAGTCAGCTTGATCACTCTAAGATGATGCAATTCGTGAATATTTCCCACTATCATCACATCCGTCATGAAGCTTGGATAACGTTGAGTATCAAGAGATATTGCCCATCACAAAAACTTTCTGATGATCTACAAGATGAGCAAGCAAAGGTGGCACCTAGTCATCATCAACCCAATCACATCATTTCAAGTCAAAACGTCTAGATTCAATGTACTTGACTCATCCAATGATGAGGATAACTACCAGATGTGAAGGCACAAAGTTCAATGTACCTAACCTCGATTCTTATTTGTTAGAATTCAAAGATGGATAGGTGTCCAATTCATTGTTATTTCCATTGGTCAAGAAAGAGTTTGTTGTATCAAACACTAATTAGGCTTTTATTGTAAAATCTTGGCCATTGATTTGAGAATCAATGTGAGCCATTGAAATGTAATGAGCAATAGGTTTGTAAATGTTAATAATCACTAAGCAATAATCAAGAGAATAGCAATAAGAAATTAGAAGTTAGAAGCTAGAAGTAGAAGGCAGAAATTGTTGCTTTGGCATGTAAAAAAACATTTTTTTCATTGAATTTATGGTGAATAGTGGTGTTTCTTCTACATATTGCACGGTTTCTTGTTATATCCTCAAATTAGATAAAATTCATTGATTATGATTGAGTAATACGTGGACGTTGATAATTCCTTGGTTAATACTATTTGTGGTTAGATGATTTCTAATTGTAGTGCATAGTTAGCCCGAACCTCAAATTATGCTAAGTTTGATCATGGATATATGTTCAAGTTGTGCCACATTTGGGTATTTGAATGAATGTTCATGATATGAAAACCTTTCAATTCCTTGGGAGATTGCACTAGTTTTGTGGAGTTGTTCCTAGCCTAGCGAAGCAAAACCTAGTTTAAGGAATGTATTCATCCAAGCATCATACATTGTTATAATTGACCTCAAGAATTAGATTAGACTCCCTAAACCCTATCTCTTTTGCCTTTTAGTTTCTAAGCTCAGTTAGTTTCATGTTCCAGCTACTTTCAAGTATAAACGTAAGTCCCCTTGTTATTTCTTAATGAACCCCAACTAACAACCTACATTATGATCATGCTTTGCTATTTCGCTCTACAAGGGCTTGATAGGTCAACATTTTATATATCACTGCTCCTATGGGCTGTCCTATTCACCTATAACTTGTCTTCATGAGTCTTTCACCACAAATGTTTGTTCATTGTTGTGATTGCACCATGGCCTTTGGCATTCAAATATCAACTCCTAACAAGCCCTGCAATACATATGTATGTGATCATTATAGAAGACTGCCTTTAACATGACTGTGGTGCATTTCCTCTTGCTCTATCTGCTGTTACAAACTGTGTTTTGTCCTTTGACTGCCTTTTCAAGATATTGTTGTCATTGCTACATGTCATCTCAAACTCTACACCCAATCTGATTTAGCACATGCTCTTTTGCTGCTTCCTACTCATCACTGTCTTCTTACAGCAATTGTCTCCATCCCTTAGTATCTTTCAGCTGTCCATGTGTTGAAAGAGATTCTTGCATATATTCTTCCATATTTACACAGTGTTTTGTGACTCACCTCATAGATCTCAATCACTATCATTGGAATGCTGCTATCCCTGCCATAACTGATCATATGTCTATTCCCTTTTCAACAATCATCTTCACTCCTTTTGAAACGTTCTTTGATTGTCGTTTCCTTCAATGTCTAGGACTGTTATGGATGTCTTTATTTTATGTGACTGTCTTCTTAAGTCTGTAGGCTCCTTTCTTCAATATTCTGCAATAGATAGTCATTTGAAGTCATATCAAGTCTCAAAGACTAGTCTCATTGTCCTGTATTTAAATTTGTCCACTCCTCCATTTCTCATATTCTTTAGCCATTGTCTTCTGAGGATTGTTTTTTGAAGGGCAACCATCTGTGGCATTCACTTGCTATCCATTGTGGCATCTTAATGGGACTGTGTACTGTTGATTATGCTATCAGTTGTCTTTTCACTATTCATGCAGCAGTCACTACCATCATGCACATTCTCAGTGTATAACAATCCTTGCTACATGGGGTCCTTGACAAATTTCACCTATCTCTTTTCTATCATGTCTACCATCACTATTTCACCACTCCAAAGTATAACTGCAACTGTGTTTTGGCTGCTATTTACAATATTGAAGAGACGTCTCCAGCCACCAACTCAATTTCATGGCAGCAGCCTGTGATGCTTCCTCACAGAATGTATCAAGCTCATCCACCCTTGAATGCAATCTCCGACCTTTGTTATAACAGTAATTCCATATCCAGTCTACGAGCTGCAACCTGTGCACTCCAAGCTCCAATTTATAGATAGATTTTACAAAACTAACATCAATAATGGGTAGCAGTATTAAATAATCGATGCATGATATTGTATGTGTTGTATAGGTGCTAATTGTGACTCATGTGCGTATGAATAACATCAACGCATGTATTTGTTACTGTCTCCAACTATCTCGATACATTGCCAACCACCAAGACTATGCCATCTTCCTCTTAGAATTCGTCCCATGCACCAAGTTTCAAACTCTCATGGCAATATGCTCCTTCCCTTAAAATAATATTTCTGCACTTTATAGGATGGTCCATGATGAATCCATCTGCTTCCTCTAATGCCTTCAAAGAATTCTAGCACTATTGAAGTTGTCGGATATAAATAATAACAAAGGAATGGCTTGCGTTTATCTCTAGGACAATGCTCTCAAGATGTTATCGGCCACCATATTACTCTTTTATAGGTGTACAAGGAATACAAGAGCCGTCACAGAATGCATATCCCCATGATCATCAACCGCATGATTTGCTTAACGTTTTTGTAATTGGTCAATAAGCCAATAATAATGGATATTGTCTCTGCCTATCGACTCTTTCTTACGTGCGTGGAAGATCTTGTTGATAATGGAATTGCCCACTTCGGCTACCCAAGCACTCTATTAGAAATTAAAATAATAATTCTCAATCCCAATAATTATCGATGCTTGTTTATTTGTGGTTTTTTTGGGGAGGGGGTTTTGTTTTTAGATTCTGGTTCGTGATTTTTCAAAATACTTCCCCTCCTTTCTGTTTTCCGATTCCAGAGGACACTATAGACTTCACGATCTACAAGTAGTGAACTTCGCAACAATGAATATATGCAGTAACAGGCCCGAACTGATCGGGTACAATGTCATTACAAATCACTAGAAGGGCATTTAGCAATGTTAATAGCACACTCGGAATTCGATGAGAAGCCTTATCAAAGAACTTGATCTCTGACTCCAAAAATCATTATACAGCCCAAAAGAGAGAGTTTCCCTGACTTCCCCATTGTGATGACCTGGCTTGAAAGGCGCGTCTCGGACAGCAGCCGCGATCACTGGAGGTCGCAGAATGGAGACTAGCAATGAGGCGATAAGCCAGAGGCTTCGATGTTTGATGGATATCGTTCGCCCACACTCGAGTATGCCATCCATCCTTGACTTGCGCATTTACCGATGATGGTGCATACGAGCCGTATTCATGAAGACTCGCCCAAAATAAAAGTCACAGAGGCTACGTTAAACTCCCAATCTTCAACAGATACATTCTTCATGTCAGAAAACAAGGCAAGGACGACATTCCTAGATGAGCTCGACCCAGGTGAATACAAGCGCTATTCATCTGTTATAGGAATATATGCATCATCACGACACTAACAAGAAGTATCGATCGATAACAGAGTCCCAAATGGAATGAATATGGAAGAGGCTTCCTTTTCTTCTCTAAACACCTCCGATAAATGTAGCGATGCCAGTAATGGGAGAGCGGTCTCTATGAATATATTAAAAATGCAAAGGCAACAACAATAATGGAGAACCTCCAAAATGTGTAAACTCCCACTCGTGAAAGAAATAACTTATATCCATACTGATAGTGAAACTTACAACCGTCTCCAGCAAGATCATTAACTTTGTATGATATCGGGTCATTCTTCTACGATACTGGGTTGCTTGGCCACGTGGTGTTTCGTCCAGGCATGGTCAAGATTTCTGAGCGTTTTCGTTCTCCAGTGTGCCTTCGAACACTTCGCCCATCCATGATGATTGCATCTACTACTAGTTTTCTTCCGACAAATACACGTCTGCCAACAAGAGATAATAGATCCCATAAACCCTGCACTCCCAAGGCTTCTATTATGTTTGTTTTCTGCCGTTACTGTGAAGGAAACTTACAAATCTGATCAAATTTCGGAACCCGCTCTAATACCACGTTGAATTTTGATGATCAGAGATGTAAGCAATCAAACATGTTAATTGGGTTCTCGTTTAACCATGGGCAAGATCATTGATGCCCTCCCAACCATAGACAATACATGATTGTCTCCCCCGAGCACTTTCATATGTGATCTACCTAATGATATTGATATTTGCACTTGGATTGTATGTTCGTTGTTCACTTCATGAATGAGATTGCACATCTCATTATATATGCGAGGGGTGCCCTTTCATCGAGGGACACCACTCTTCCAAGATGGCCCCACAAATTATATTAATATAATATCAATATATCATTATATTATCAATAATTGTATTATCACAATAATTATAATATAATTATATTATCACAATAATTATATTATCTATGTCGGCCCACTTAGCAAATATAAAATATAGTGTATTAATAGCTTTGGGATATCTCTCGCTACTAACCACATACATCAACACTGAGGACATCATGATTGGCAACGATTCCTTAAGTTGGAGAGCAATTACATCATACACAAGCCAGTTGTCTATATCCCACATCAAATTCCAGCGATCCATATTTGTGATTGAATACTTCAAATTGGTGCATTACCTTGGCAGCAATTCAAGCCAAAACAACAATCCTACTTTGGCAAATGATCAAGGCAGCGCACAATCACAAGCAAACTACTTCACAAGCAAGCTGATTTGATAAAAGAATGCACTAATCAACAGAAAACTTGCAAGCAAGATTATTGTTTCTACATTAGCGAACCTGAGAAAGGACAATTTTGTCCAAACAATTGATTACCAGTTCATCTTGAGTTGATTCACGGGTCTGAGACAAATCAGATTTGTCATATCAGACCTTATTTTTAGTGCTGGTATACCTCATCATTCGTCAATTTTCATCTCAAAGGAGTTTATTTTATATTTTGATTCTTTTAATCATAGACAAGGATTCATTAGCTTATGATGATCATATTCAGTCAAGGATTAGAAATGCGACTTAGAGTCTGAACTTATATTTCAAAGCTATCGTTCTAAGGTTTGGATTCTTAGCCTATGTGACGGATTTCTATTTGCAAACAAATATCATATCATGATGCTAACTTAGACAACTCTCCCAGGAAAAGGATGGTTGGAGCACAACAGGCCCTTATCAAAGAAGATTCAAAGAATGTCATAGTGGAGTCCAAAATAACAGCATTTGGGGGTAGCATGGGTGATCTTAACCTAGGACAAGTAGACATGAACAAGTTTCAAGGCCCATTATACACTACCAAACCGACAGGATACTCCAAGGCGATGATGTACATCGGCATTGTGAAGGCGGCAGGCTTCCCTTTGGCAGTGCAATCCAACGAACTCATTGTGGAATGTGCTAAGTGTTATGATCCAAGCAAAAGAATGATAGTAGCACCAGATGGAAGAGAGCTCACCTACCTGTCTGAAGATGCAATCAGAGAGGCTTTCCACATACCAAAATTCAACAACATGATATATAAAAGCAAGGTTGCCACAAAGGTAGTCTATGATGATGATCCCAACAAATGCCAAGAGATAATCAACAAGTATTGGGTACTGAAGAGTAGACCCCATCAATCTAAGCTTCTGAACAAGCTCCACAGGATTGACTTCAAGGAAGAGTTTGGAGATTTGATCACGCTTATTAGCCGAGTCTTCGAGATTCCATAGGCCTTCCAGTTCGAGACATGGATGTTCTAATTCATGGAAGTCATTTCAATGGAAAAAGAAAGAATCGATTGGGCAAGAATTATTAACAACAACATTGATGTATAGCTCAAGAGGCTAGAGTGGACAAGGACATTCTATATGGGTTCATATGTCGTATATTCGCTCGCTAGGGCTTGTGAATATGTAAGATTAACATACAGAGGGCCAGCTGGTACAAGATCAGGACAACTGAGAGCATGTGAATCTTACACCCAGCTACATTACCTTAACAAGGTACACTAATGATGCTTGCACTATGCATATAATGAGGACATTACAAGGAGGTATTCATCAAAGGTTATCTACAAAGGAAAAGGAGTTAGTAGAGAAGTTTGGTGCACTATTCATTTAGTTTCCCAAGTTCACTTATATAAGGGTCCAAGGACGCTATTGCCCACCTTATATGTTACCAAGATATCCTACCGACAAATTGATATTGCTTGAGTTGGTGAGGCAATTGATGGCATATAACAAAGTACAGAAGAACAAGTTGAAAACAAAGATTTCATTTCCTATTTCTTTAGGACGATCCTTCGAGGTATGCCCATCTTTGCAAGCAGCCAAAAAGCTAGATGAAGAATTGAAGTCATTCCTCCTAATGCCGTATTCTCCTAGAGACAACTTTGATCCCTACGGCAACATCCAAAAGATTAGTGGAAGGAAGCACAAGCACAAGTTATAGTTAGAAGATTATTTCATGAAAGCACAAAATGATTCGGAAATAAGGAGAAAAATGTGTTTTAGACTACTTATTAAGATCATCAAAATAACCAATATTTTCAACGTTCCTGATCAAAGGACAATGCAAAGCATCTTCTCCCAGAATATGAGAAAGAAAACAAAAAGGAAGTGAAGTTCAATTGGATCGAAGAGGAAAGTACAGACTTAAAGGACTTGATGAGGACAATCCTATCCATACGAAGTGATGGGTAGAAGCAAAAACCTATATATTGAAAGACAAAGGCGTTCAGGGAACATTTCAAATGATGGGAGAAGTAGAGTCTTCTGACAAAGAGATGGAAATCTAAAGTTAGAATGAAAATGCCACTCATTCAGCTCACGCCAAGGGGTCCAAGCAAATGGAAGACAATATAGAAGAGCATCCAAAGAAGAAACACATCAAGTCAAGCACCTCGCCCTTCTACTAGTAGCTCATTTGTACACCAACTAGAAATGAATCCAGCAGTTGGAATGGTTATTGATCACGGAATGAATGATAAGGGAAAACAATAGGTGGTCCAACACAAGATAGCCTCACCTAGGCCAACCAATGACAAAACAGGTAATGACACATATGTGAACATATTCTATGAAGAACAAGAAGTCGCTTCTCCTCCACAACAAGAACAGCAAGTAAATGACGTATAGGTTGGAGAAGAGAGACCTGCTATACCTACAAGGTTAAGAGAGAGGTTATCGAAGAACGCGGTTATAGAAGAAGAACAAGAACATTTCGATCTAGGTAGATACTTGGATAGAAATCAAGAACATGAAAAGAAGACCGCAACCAGGATGTCAAAGATGACAAGAAAAGAAGAGGGATCCAAGATAGTACAAATTGCTATTCCAAGGGTAGACAAACCCGAAGATGAGATTACAGCTGAAGAATATGATTTGGCGACAATCAATCTAGGTCCTCCCACCACTGATCAAGCATTGGAGGACATGAATGACACGATGAAGACAGTTCATGACATGCTCAAGCTGGACGTAGAAAAGAATAACAAGTTAGAGAAAGAGAACAATAGATTAAGAGGTTACCTCAAGCAACTCAAATTTCCACTAAGGCAATATGATCTATAAACCTCACTATCATCATTACCTCCTCCAGATACAATTGATGATTTTGAAAAGATAAAGGCATCAGCACAACCGATGGATGCTTGGATCACTAAAACATATAGAAGAGCAAAGGCATTCATAAGGAAGTTAGTAAAGATATTTGACAGAACCATGATGATTCTTGAGAGGACTCGGACACTCAAGGTAGCATATGACACCTTTGTCTACATGAGGGACTTCACCATACCCGTCTTGCAAGTAATGAAGGCTACATCAAGGCAAACACTGATAGGTGAAGGAATACTAAAGGATGGACAGTCACCTGACTTTCAAAACTGGAGTAACTTGCTTCCCATGAGGAGGCTCATATTCGACGACATTAGCGGTGGATGCACCCAGGTGGATCAAGCAATCAATTCAATACATGATAAGATCTTAGAAGTGACTAAGATTATTCTTGAGAAAGGAAAGAATGAAGGAATTGACATTGTTGTTGAATAATTGATGGAGAAAGTGAAGAATATCTTCTTTGAACCAAATGGAGCACCTTCCAAGAAATAGCTAGATGCTATCCATTCATTCACCATACTTGCTAGCAAGAAGAGATTTTGGACCAGATTGGGAGACAACTTTCATTTCGAGCTCGGATGAAATCAACTACCCGGAGGAACAATTGAAGAACCTTCCTACAATGCTAGATGCTATCCATTCATTCACCATACTTGCTAGCAAGACAAGAGATTTTGGACCAGATTGGGAGACAACTTTCATTTTGAGCTTGGATGAAATCAACTACCCCGAGGAACAATTGAAGAACCTTCCTACAATGCCAATAACTGAGATAGAATTAATGACGTCCAAATTCATTGAATTTGTAAAAAGACAAAAGGATAAGGGCAACAAGATTCTAGAAGAATGTTATGATCCTATGTGGCATCAATTTTCCTATTGGAGGACTTTTCGCCGTATTTTGTTTCAAATGCATGTTATATTCCCATTGGCTGGCATTTAATCTTTTGCAATAAGTAGGTGTTTTTGTTGTAACAAACCCTAATTAGGGTTTAGGTGGCAAAATTTGGGCCCTTGATATTGATTTAATCTTGACCATCCATTCTAATTGAGAGCTCTATATAAGCTCAACGCATTTCATTTGTATCTCATTAGGAGAGGTTAAAATTTGAGATTAGAAGCAAAAATTAGAGAGAAGAACGATAAGAAGACTTTGAAGAATTGTTACTTGATGTTTCAAAAATTAATAAAATCATTGAAGTGTTGGTGACTTATTAAATTTTAGGAGCATTTGCTTGTTTTTTCATTCCTTTTGTGAGAGCTTATAATTGAAAAAAAACTATTAAAAAAAAAGAATAGAGTTTACTTCGAGTATTTCAAATGAGTGAAAGATACATGTGCATAATTGATAGTGAAGCTCCATATCCATACCACTAGTAGTTTGTTGATCGCATACTCGCCTTGCGTGGTCAACTGAAACCATTCAACTCGAGCTTAACTTCAATTGCTATTCATTGTTGACATGCTTCATTTTAAAGGTATTCGTGCTTGAGTTAGTGATTTGAAAATCATCGAGCTACCCTTAGAAGATTGCACTAACATTGTGGAGATATTCATAAGATGTCAAAGCAAAGCTTAGTTGAGCTCACTTGATATTGTCCATTATCTTGCATTCCTAGTTTAGATCAGCATTACTAAACCCTACTCCTTTTTCACTTTTTTTAATCAACAATTCATAGAAGTAGATAGAGTGATATTGCAGCATCGTTTGAAGAACGTCATACCATTGAGATTGAATCAAGATACTGTGTAAGTCCCCTCGCAGGTACCAAAAATCACATCATATCATTGAAGCTATCCAACACATTAAGACCTAACATCGAGAACGTTGGAGTCATCTCCAGTGATCCTTTCACAAATCTTCAACATTTGAGAAGTCTTTATTCAAGAGAGGATAGAGTGCCTTGGGTATTTTATTCTGCATAGAGGATAGAGGATTACTTCTTGACATATTCAATCAGCTCTTTGATTTCTTCTTTTTCTTCCTGTGTTCTTGTGGACGTTGTTGCATTTTGCAAGTACATAGGTTGTGCTAGTGGAGCTAGTGAAAGTGCAATTCCGGGGTGAAGCACCATCTGGTTCAACGGCTGCATGGTGGGGTACATCGCTTGCGGGATTGGATTCAAGACTGGGGTTTGATGTGCCAAAGCCTGACTAACTGCTTGAATTTGGTTCGGTGTTGCAGTAGGTCCCATATGAAGTAGCAGCCCAGTGATGTTTTGCCCCATGTGTTTGCTGACTTCGATAGCTTTTGCATATGCTGCAATTAAATCATTTGGAGTGGGATACGCCCTTACAAAAATAGCAGTGAGATGATCTAAATCTCCATAATAAATTTCCCTTGGATCAGCAATGAGATATGGATGTTGTAACATCGTGTAAGCTCTATGGAACCTATTATCGAAAGAAGTGATAGGCTCATGTTCTCTCCTTCTGATTTCAACAAATTGTCTATATAACTCAACGGGCGTGGTTGGAATGCCAAACTTTGCAATAAATGCATCTTTCATTGTGTCCCATGTTCTGATTGACCCTGTTGGTAGATGAATGAACCCGAAGTATGCCTCTTCTCCTAATGAATATAGAAAAAGTCCACAAAGCTACGTCTCCGTATTCAATTCGCCTGTTGCGTAAAAGGTCTTCGAACATCTTGATATGATCTTCTGTTGTACGATTGAAATCATTGGTGTTGAACTTAGGACAGAAGTTCTCCGGATTCTTAGGCATATCATGATATACTGCAAATTCTAATGGTGATGGATTATCAATCATCCATGTAGCATCATCGAGTGCATAAGTAGGAGGAGGAGGAGGATTGTGTGCCATCGTGTTTCCTGGAGGTTGGAGACTTGGTTGAGTACTTGATGAACCACCTTGACTGACTGGCTGTGTAATAGCCTGGATACTTGTCTGAATTGCTACTTGTACTTGTTCTTGAAGGGATGGAAGTTGTGATGAATCAGACATATCTTCTAACCTCAATTCAGGTTCTCTTGAAGTATTTTGTCTCTTAGCCTGCTTCGATCTCGAAGTGAACTGGAGTTCAATCAGTTCTTTTGTGCCTGGTGTAGACCTCAATATCCTTTGGTGCTTTTCGGGCGAGAAAGAACCAATACGATCCAGTGTGAAGATCTTACTTTTTGGGGATAACTGCAGGTTCCTTTGGTTATGAAGTTCTTTGGCAACAGCTCTTTGGTGCTCTTCAGCTCTATCTTTTGCTCGTTCCAACACAATTCTAACTCTAGTATACTCAGCGTCACTTCTCCTTAGGTTCCACACAAGGTCATTCGATCCTAAAACAATGTCTTCTTGTATGTTGCCTATCTCCAAATTGGATTGTACTACCTCGTCCAATCCTCTATGTGGCAACACCATAGTGATACATGGTCATTTCGAATTTTGCTGAATTCTTTCGAGATAGGATTTTCTCCTGTTCGTCTTGATGATCAATTTTTTTATAGAAAAGTAGGCAAAGGCCCTCCTTCTAGCACTAATTTTGTTGATGTGTCTTTTATACACGATCAAACACAGAATAAAATACCCAAAGGTACCTTATCCTCTCTTGAACAAAGCTTCCCCGAATGCTGAAGATTTCGCCTAAGGATCAATCGAGGGCCGAGGCAACTCCAAGGTTCTAATATGTAAGTTCTCTACGTCTGATAAGCACCAGTGTTCGTTGTGTTTGTTGTTTCATCAAGGGGCCTTACGTACTTTCTATGAAAATTGGTTCTTGCAACTACTCAGCTAATGAGGAACTGGATTTTTCTAATACTAACCAATATTTCAAAAAAGACAAAAGATAAGGGATTAGAGAGGACTGTGCTAAACTAAGCCTATGAATGACTAAATAGAGGGCAATCTCAGTGAAACTCTACCAATCTCAGTACCGCCATAGAACAGCAACTCTATTGGAATCAATGCGATCTTCTAAGGGAATTCAAAGATTTTTGAATCATTAATGAACATAGATACTATCAATAGGATACATATCATTATTCAAGTAATGATTGAACCCTAAACAATTTCAATATCTCCAATTGACCACACAGGGCACACTTACAATCAGTAAGGGGCTAGTGGTTTGGACTATGAGCTTCACTAAAAGATCAAACACAACATTTATCACTCAATCTAACTCTAACATCTGAATGCTATCTTCAGTAAGAGTGATTCAAGAAGATAAACAACCATGTAAGAAGCCACAAAGATTGCAATAAAACACCATAACTTCAATATTTCATTGATCTCATAGCAAAATATAACAACAATTGTTCAACTTTTCTCCCTTCACCAAATTTGTACTCTCTATGAATAACTACTCTTCTTTGCTGCTAATAAACTTATTCTTCTTAACCTTACAAATGAATCGAGTAAGAGCTTATATAGCCTTCTCAAATACAATGAATGGCCCAGATTTAAAGAAGATCAAGGGCTGAGATTTTGACACCTAAACCCTAATTAGGGTTTGCTACAAAAATAACCCTATTTAGATAAGCATTATCATAACATAGCCAATAGAAATTGGCACAAATAACGAGGAAGCATCGTCCAATAGGGATTGAATCGCCACATCATTTCATAACAACTTCTCATCTAGAATTTTGTTTCCTTTTCCTTGTTCCTTTCTACCATATCAAATGAATCTGGACGTAATCCCTTCAATCTCTGCAATGGGAATCTCAGGCAAGTTCTTCATTCGCTCTTCTAAGTGAAGGACTTCATCAAAGGCCGCAAGAAGAGTCATCTCCCATCTGTACTCCAGCTCTTTTGTTTTCTCAATCAGGAACATAGTAGTATACATCTAATCTTGCTGCTCTTTTGTGATCATGTCTTCCTCTATACAAAAGATGACCTTGATCCTGTCCTCCAATTCTTGGATATCCACATCTGTTTCAATCTCCATCCTTCTATCAAGGATTGCACATAGTACATCAAACACCTTATCCTGAATAGGATGGATAGTGTCCTCAACTCGGCTGCACCTACTACTGATGTCCTTAAATAGAACCTCCTTCATTTGGAGCAAGGTTGACCATTGTAGGAGATTATGAGTTCCTCCATCAATTATCCTTTCTTGCACTAAAACCTATCTTGATGTCCTCCTTACCACTTGCAATACGAGGATGGTAATGTCTCTAGTGTGAGTAAATGCATCGTCACCAGGTTCGGCCGAATTTCATCCTTGAAGTTCGAAATTCGCCGAACTTCCAAAAAAAAAAAAAAATCGTTGAAATTCGCCAAACTTGAAAAAAAAAAAAAAAAAATTGGCCTTCTTCTGTTAATATTTTTTAAACACATCTTCAGTCTGTCGTGAGTCGCGGCCCACAGGAGAAGTAGTCGCAGCCTGCAGGAGAAGTTCCTACAATTTTTGCCTGTCGTTCGTGCCCTAGCATATGTTTCCTATGGTTTATATTTTATAAATATGTCATCTTTTTGTAACAATTTCAAATCTATTTATCAATGTTAAACTATTTAGGCAATTTTATAGATATATTAAATATATTTATTAAAACAATTTAAAAATTACATACGGCAAATTTAATTCGAATTTTATACATTTCGAATTGTTCCCTCATCGAACTTCATTCGAATTTCAAAGTTGTTGAACTTCGAATTCGAATTCGAACCTGGTGACTTAGTCGACAGTTACCACTAGATTATGAATGATCTCAAGGACTTGGATGGCCCTGTGGACTGTTTTCATCATTCTTCCAACAAATTCCTTGGCTACCATGTAGGATCTATCAGTCCATGTATCCCTGAGTCGGGCTAAGTCCTTCATCCTTTGTGCCTGATTTATTGACTCAAGAGGAAGTGCCTCCAAGGGTGAGACTACTGGATCCTGTCGCCCTAATGGCTCATTAAGCTGGCTAAAATAATTCCTCCAAGCATTAATCTCTTTTTCTAACCTTTTATTCTTTTCTATTTCATCTTTTAGCTTATCATTGACTACCCTCACTGAATCAGCCACATCTTCCATGGCTTGCTCGGAGGTAAGTGGACCAAGATCAAATGTCTCCAAATCGTATTCCTTTGCCATGATCTCATCATCATACTTGTCCACCGCTGGTGTAGCTATTTGTATCTTTCTTGAGCCTGTATCATATCTGATCACCTTAGATATCTTTGTAGCTTTCTTCTTTTCAATCCCCTCTTGAGACTTGCCTAGAAGGCTTTCCAAATCAAATATTTGCTCTTCTTCAACCACAACTACCCTTTTAAGTCTTTCTCTAAGCCAATCTGGAAAGGAAGACTTCGCTTCTCTTACTTGCACTTCCTCACGCAATGGTCTCTCGCCTCTAAAAGGAGATGTCACTTCATCATCATCTCTTTCTCCTTGTTGTTCATTAACACCAACTTGGAGAGGAAGAGACTGACTTGATGAGTGCTGAGGTGTCCTTCCTTTGTCTTGTTTATCATTTTGTATCGTGGACTCCATGGACTCATCTATCTCATAGACCTTCTCTCTTTGATCCTCTCTTTGACTTATCTCTTTTTCATGTCTAGAAGAAGCACTCGAGGGGTGATGAGGATTCACCTTTTGTTTCTTCTTGAACGATTCTCTCTTTTCAGGTCCTTTTTTTCTCTTCAACCCCTTAGAATGAGAAGTGTTCTCACTTGCACTTGCACTCGCCTCTCCTTCTTCCGTTCTTGTTTCTAAGCTGAATGTCATAGCTATGTTTTGTTCCTTCAACTTTTGATGTTGGAATCTACCCATCTACGAGTACAACTCAAGACTAGATCTATCAATGCTCTCAAGTCCGCGACCTCTTGTTCATTCCAATTGATCTTCACTTCTTTGTCTTCTTTCTCATAGGAAGATTGAAGATATCTGCCACGGTCTTGTGCTTGATCTGCTACTCTATAAACTTTGCATCTCCTAATAAGATCCAAGGGCAATCAAGATTGCATTCTCTTCTTTATTTCCAAATCATCTTGAGCATTTATCCAAAAATCCTCTACTTGGGACACATGCTTGTACTTCTTCTCGATTGTTTCTTCCATGTGACCACTAGGATCAAAATTATCTCTCGAAGCAAAAGATGTGAATGAGTAGAGAGATAGCTCCTTTTCTGCATCTTCAGCTGCTTGAGAATTAGGACAAACTTCAATTGAATTTCCAAGCAAAATGGGTATAGGGATACCATTCCCATGATTATATCTTGATGCCTTAGCACAAGCTGCCAAATGTCTAGTAACTTCAGGTAGTACTACTCTATCCGTAGGATACCTTGGCAACATATAAGGAGGTGAAGGACATCCGTGAATTCTGATGTAGGTGAATTTAGGAAATTGAATGAACCACGCACCATGTTTCTTCACGAGCGCTTGTGCTTCTAGAGACAATCGATGGTGAATCCCTCCTTGTAGTGTCCTAGTGATATGCATTGTGAAAGTATCGTTGACTAGCCTGTAGTAATTCTTAGGCGGATGATGCAATTGAGCATAAGAATCACATACTCTTATCTCTTCGGGCCCTCTCCCAACAACTCCTCTATGTGGTAGTCCCGCATACTCAAAACATCTGGCCAGAGAATATATAACATATGAACTCATGTGGAATGACTTAGTAGGGACTAGCCTCCTTAACTGCACATCTAGGTTGTTACTGATAATCCTGACCCAATTGAACATCCCCTTCCCTTGAACAATCACTTGTATAAAGAAGAACATCCACTTGTCGAAAAAAAAGGCTTGAGAGACACCTACAATTCGATTAAGCATGGTTATCAAGTCTCTGAATTCTTCTTGGAAATCAATTCTATGAGGGGTATTAGGTATCTTATTTAGGCGAGGCCTACTCTTGAGTAATCAATTCTTATTGATGAAATTTAGACAAGTATCAAGATCATCTTCGTAGATAGACTTGGCTCCTTCTAGGCTTTTGTAGATCATGTCCCTCTGCTCCGGAAGATGAAAAGCTTCACTTATAGCTCCCTCTGATAGATAGGCGAGGATAGTCCCATCTTTGGCCACAATTGTCCTTGAATGCGAATCATAGTGCCTGGCACATTTGATCATTAGCTCATGACATCTGACTGCGGGAGGGAAACCTGCCGCCTAGATTATTCCACTCTCAATTATCTTCTTGGCTATGGGTGATGGCTTGCCGACATAGGGTGCTTCTCGAAACTTCTTCACATTGAAGTTTCCCAAGTTGGTGTCTCGAATATCGCTCCACTTGGACGCAATCCTCATTTCCAAGTCACCACTCCTTTGATCTTCCTTAATGAGGGCTTGTCGGGTAGAGGATCCACTCGCCTTGGGGCGCGCCATTTGTTACCTATAAAAGGGTTTAAGTTAGATTTTAGGTATAGTCACAAAGATAGGCGATTCAAGACCTTGAAAAGAACAATTGAATTTCAATATGAACTTAAATGAATAAGCATAGAAATTTACAAATTGACATTACAAATCTATCTACATAAGAAGACCTATCTTTACAAAATAATCTTTATTGAACTAAATCAGATCCTCATTCAAATTTAGACATTGAACATATCTCTATCTTGATTTTTGAGCTTTGAAAGGAATGAACCTGAAAAGAGGGATAAATAATGCCTTGATATTGAATTTACCTCCTTCCTAAATGCTGTTCAAAGAAGTTTGTTCTGCTAAAAGCTTCAGGTCTGGACCTTAAGTGAATCAAATTCACCCTCGGAGGATTGCTGACCTTCTAATTTGTCCTTGAGAAGATCAGGTCTGAGATTAAGAATGTTGAATCTGCCTTGACCTGCCTTTATATGATATGATTTTTGCCTTCTTAAACCTGAAATTCGCCTTCTATTTGCTGGAATTCGCTTCTTCAAGTCTGCTCCTCAGATTTGCTCCAAGGAAGAAATTGTTTGATTGAGTAATAACAGTGTTCCACGGCCGTTGGGTATGGGGAGACGGGGGGGCGCGGGAACGGGCTTCGGGGACGGGGGGACAAAGGGAAAAAATTTTGGGGACAAGGGGACTTGGGCCTAGGAGGGGAAAACGCATTTCCGTGGAACACTGCTAATTAATGCTTTTAGGATCATCTTTCCTTTATAGGCACCTTCACCCCTCCTCTAAAAGGCCAACCTTGCTATATAAAAAAAAAATTATTATTTCACCTTCTTGAGCTGGCCGACTTTGTATTAAAAATTAAAAAAAAGAATGCTTTGGCGCCAAAGGGTAATTTTTTTTTTAAGTTTTGAATTTAATAAGCGCTTAAATTAGGCGAATTTGTTTCCTTAGTTGTTCAAAATAAGGTTTGATGAGCAATTTGGGTGAGGAATAAAGTGTTTTGAAGAAGTTCGCTCTTGAACCTTTGAAAAGGACAAGAGCGAATTTGGGGTATGAGGCTTGGACAAGCATCAAATCTTAATGTTCCACCCTTGAGGCTAGCTAGGAAGACATCTTGGAGATCTCCTTGCACAAATCTTAATGTTCAAAGGCAACTATGAGAAAACTTGTTTGTGTATCCTTGGAAGGATAGCTCCTATTGGGAAATTTCACTCTGGACCCTTTGGAAGGGTCGGGAGCGACTTTGCTCTTTTAGACCTAAATCCTTCATCCTTTTCACCCCTCAATTGCTTCCAAGGCATTATAACATCCTAGCTAAGGCTCCAAGGCATAAAACTAGTCCAAATTCGACGCAAAAGGGAGGATGTTTTGAAAATTCGCTCTGGATCCTCTCCAAGGACAGACCCTATAATAAAATTCGCTCTAGATCCTTTCCAAGGGTCAAGAGCGAATTAGCTATTTTGCTCAATTTACCTCACATTTTCATCATTTCTCAGCCTTGAACTTAACCTTTCAAACCTCCTTCCGTCATGATTATGCAACTAGCCTCTATCCTAGCTCGAAACAAGGTGAAAATAGGGAGTCCTAAGGATTTCGCTCTGGACCCTTTGGAAGGGTGAGGAGCAAAATTTGTGATTAAGTCTCAATTTTATCATTTCCTTTGCTCCAAATCACTTCTCAAGGCAAGTACACATCAATCTTCTCTCAACCACATCATAGGAACAAAGATCTTGGTCTTCAAACAAGGAATAAAGAGAGTTTAAGAAATTTCGCTCTAGACCCTTTGGAAGGGTCAGGAGCAAAATTCTTCCTTAGGCTTATTTTACACTTCCTTTTCTCTTAAATCACCTCAAACTTGTCTTATCAAACCTCCTCTTACCATGATCAAGTCAATTTGCCATCAAAACAAGGTTGTCTTAGTGCACTAGGTGAAATTGAGAGTCTAGCTAAGGATTTCGCTATGGACCCCTTGAGAGGGTCAGGAGCTTGGATGAATTTCGCTCTGGACCCTTTGGAAGGGCAGGAGCGAATTTGATGTTTTAGGCTCAAATTTTCCATCACTGACTTCATTTCCAACCTTTCCCTATCAAAACAAGTGCTTCGCTTTCAAAAATGCATAGGAAAAGGATTAGTTCATAGGTTTGAGCAAGGTATAATGCTTTTATGAAGAAATTTGCTCTAGACCCTTTGGAAGAGTCAAGAGCGAATTTTCTCTTCTAGGCTGAATTCACATCCTTTTTCACTTAGGTTTGCTTTTAGACTTGACCCTTGAATCTTTTCCTTGCCATGCATGACCACCATTCAATGTCTCTAGTGAGGAATTAGGTCTTTTAGGGAATTTCGCTCTGGACCCTTTGGAAGGGTAAGGAGCTTGGATAAATTTCGCTTTGGACCCTTTGGAAGCGTCAGGAGCGAAATTTGCAATTATGCTCAAGGTCCTTACTTCTCATCACTTCACATTGTTGCACACATCAATTCTCTCTTCATAGCATCATAAGGACAAGGTTTTTTATGCAAATTAGGACCAGGAAGGGATATATAAGGAAATTTGCTCTGGACCCTTTGGAAGGTTCAGGAGCGAATTTGAGGAATTAGCCTTAGATACCATCCAAACACCCAAACTTCACCCTCTATCACATTGCTCTTAGCTCAAGACATGATAGCAAACCACCTTAAGGAAGTACCTAGCTAAAAAAGGTTGGGTCAAAAGTGTATCTTAACAATTTCGCTCAAGTACCTTTGGAGGGACAGGACCTATCTAGGAATTTCGCTTTGGACCCTTTGGAAGGGTCAAGAGCAAAATTTCTCTTTTTGCACAAATTCCTTATCCAATATGGTTGCAACTCTTTCCAATGGCATGGATCAATCCTTTTTCATTCAATTGAAGTTTGGGAGCAAAATTTATAGCCCAAGTTAGGACCAAGGGAGGTTCTTAGGAGAATTCACCTTGGACCCTTTGGAAGGGTTAGGAGCAAAATTCTTCTTTGAGCTCATATCCTTAACTTTTTCTCAAATTTTCAAACCAATTCCTTATAATTACATCCTTCCAAGCTTGCCCATGCTAGCCTTGGTCTTTCGTGCCTACACTTCGATTACTTGCTTCATCATATCAACTCAGACTCTACAAAAGACAAGACTCTGGCCTAACAACTCACAACCCTGACTCATCTAGACTCAAACTCCTCAAGACTTCCTTAAAACATACATTCTCCAACTTTCTAATGCAAGATCTTGTTAGAATTTACATCAGGATTCCAGGCAGAGAATAATGACTTCCCCAAGCTTAGGTCAGACTTGGCCCTAAAAGGAACCCTAGGCATGCCTCTACGAAGGAAACCCTAACTTACCAAACCCAGGCCACCACTAACTCACTCAAAACACCTAACAAGCAGAAAAAAGCTAAGCAAAGAGAAAGCAAGACCCAAAAAAGAGAGGGGGTCCCCATTTTGATGGGGCGATGTGTGAAATGGTCACAATAGCTTGCAAGAGGATTATTCACTCTACTGATCAAAACAATAATTTGGAGGAGAAATTTATTTCTGTATCTTATTAAAATCACTGAAATGCTGTTGTGCAATGCTGATCATGAGATTTGCAGGAGAATCATGCCCTCAATTGGCTGATTTGATTATGTTTGGCATCCTAGAGACCACCAAGTGGTACGGCTGCATTAGGGGATGAAATGGCTGCCTTCTAAAGTCTGAAACCCTCTCCAATCTGCATATAATTCTTTGTAGCTGCTGAATTAAATCTGAATTGAAGCCCAATTAGGAATTCTAAATGAATTCCTCCATCTTGTGAATTGGGGTATTGTCCAAATTCACCTGTCTTAAGGAGTTTCCGTTCCTCAAAGTTTCTATGCTGCTGAAATGAGTTGCAGAGCTCAAATTCCAATAAGTTGATTGTAAAAATGATTTCAAGATGACAAAAATGAAACCCCACACATTGCTTTATAGCTTCCCCAACACTAATTGAACTTTTTAGGGCTCTCATTCTTTATTTAATGAAATAATCTCCTAACCAAATCGCCCAACTTGAGGGTCTTATTTATCATTGACTTGCCCACCCTTTAAAAACACTTTATGCCTAGGGATGTGTGCCATGGGGAACCTTTTAATAACTTAATTCAACCTTGCACTTTATTTCATAAAGTCACTTTAATTAATTCTTTTCTATTTTTAGAAAAAGTGATTTTATATTATAATAACATTATAATATCAAATAAACAAACTCCTATTCAAGTGTGAAGTGTAGACCCCAATGTGCCATCGTTGTCAACTCCTATTCACTGAATTCACCTACAAAGATGGGTAACAGGCAAATCTCTGCTTCTAAGTGATCAACTAGAAAGAGGGGGCATTACACTTAACAAAACTTTTCACGACTAATATAGGGAAAATATTAACAGTTACATTATGAGTTATTTAAGTTACATAAAGAACGCATAAATATTAATAATTTGAAAGAACTCATGACTAAAGATTGTATTTGTTCTAAGATGAAAACTCCCTAGGGTCTATGAACTATAAATACTTTGAAGGATAGCCTCAAAGAGCCTATAAGTCCTGCTTGGAAAAAGCTAGCAATCAGTATCTCATGGCCCCTTACCTCCAAATAGGAGCTCAATAGGACCCTAGCCTTAACCTTATCAAATTGCACGATGCTCCAGAAACATATGGCCACATGCTTACCCCTGCACTCTACTACCATTGATTCCTAGCCCCATTACCACGATTCCACCAAATTGTTTCCCTACCTGCATCCACACAATATTCCATAGGTACCTGCACCATAAAATCCATTCATTAACTCTCCCATCACACACAACAATAAAGCCCAACATTGGCAGCAAGATGAAAGTAACACGTTAGGGTCAAAAGCATATACCATTTATGATATTTTTTCCCAGTATGAAACCACTTCATGAGACAACTTTTAAGCCAAATTCTAGACTTACACATCCACAATAAAAAGCCTATCAGATTACCATTCAAGTGTTAACAACCAGAAAAAGTAATAGTATTCTTAAAAGTGGATAGACAACATTGGGAGTGAAAGTAAACTTTGATGGTGCATCTATAGGTAAGCCTAGGGATGCATCATTGCATACCACTGAATTTGCATTCCAAGCACCTATTGTAATTCTTTGTTCTCCAGCTTCTTTGACATGTTACAAGATTTATCTTCCCAACCTAAAATCACAATGTTTATGTCATGTCCGTGCAAATGAATACAATAGATCCCTGCTTCTTCTAGACTCCTTCAAACATAAAACCTAGGCACCATTAAATTAATAAGGAGGCTGACCTAAGTTAGAATGGTTTAATTACTAGCGAATGGACACCGTATGGCTGACTCAAATTCAAAAAAAAAAATAATAACAATTTATTCACGCTAGCCGACCTCAAGTTTGATGCCCTCTTTATCAGAAATAATTAAATCAAATTATGTTTAATTTATTCTATGGGCCAACCCATTATAAAAGGGTGCATTAAAAGGGTAAGTGAACAGTCATCTTAATTTGAAAGGATATATCTTTTAAGCAGTCGCCTCTCTTCACAGAGGTATGATATAAATAAGAGTTGAGATGGAAGCTAGAAAGGCGAATATCAATTGGTAATAGAAATGGAAAAAGATTCAAAGAAGATATCAGAAAGTAAAGAAATCAAGAGCAGAACCTAACATAATGTTACCCACCTGAAATTAGGATGTTGAATAATTGTTTTGACCTAAATTAAGAAGGTCTAAGTCTGATTATTGGATCGAAGAAAATCAGATCTGATATTGATAACATATTCAGGCATACAGAAATTTAATATTATAACTGTTATTTGAGCAAAAACTAGGTTATTTACCTAAAGGGACATTACAAATAGTATCAGAGCATGATTCTGCCTGGCTGAGAACATTACAAGTGGTATTTGGTGGGTATAAATATGAAGTTATTGGAAATCATTTTATCGTGGATTCAATTGATTATCATTTCAATTAAAAAGTAGATCTGAGCAGACTTAGTGAGCAGAATCAAAGGCGAATTGTAGCAGATCAAAGAGCAGAATGACGATTTATAGCAGACCTAAGATCAGAATTAAGGAGCCTTTGTGAGCAGATTTTTGAAGGTTTAATGAGCAAATTATTTCAGACTTTCTGAGCAGATTTGGCAGAACTTATGAGTATAGAACATTGAAGTTCATGAGCAGATTCTAAAGCAAATTATTGCAGACATTTTCCAGATTTTTGGGCAGACATTTTCCACACTTGTGAGAAGATTTAAGCAGATTTGTGAGAAAATTGTATCAGACCCTCTTGGGCAGAAATTTTTTAAGAACATTGAGCAGATTTTGAAGGTGTTTTGTTCCAGATCTTAAAGGCAAATATGTACAGACCTTTGAGTAGAGTATAAGCACATTCAAGAAGCAATTTTCGTTGAGAAAATTGGCAAAGAGTCTCAGACCTGATTGAAGAAGGAGATCAATCATTTATCCTTTTATTTTTTTGGAGGTTGGTAACTCATTTTTAAAGAGATTGGTTCTCATTAGTGAGGACTGGTGTCTCCAAGGTGTTAATGCTCAGTTGGCACGAAAGTTTAAAAACTGTGACAGTAGTGAATGTATAATTTTAAACGAAGTACCCGCATTTGCCGAATTTCCGGGTTCAGATTTGAAGGTGAGGCTATCAAATTTGCTGCACTTCACCTAGAAGGAGTCGCTCACAAATGGTGGCATCATGGAATGGTCACCCTCGGCCACTATCAGATAACTTCATATGCCGAATTCACGGAGAGGCTTATAGACCGTTTTGATAGAAGAGATCCTGAACTCAACTTCAAATAGTTGGCTCAACTGCAGCAATCTAGACTGGTGGACAGCTACATTACAGAATTCCAAAGACTATCCGTGTTGGTAACAGATATCTCGGAGAGGAGATTGGTAGTCTTATTCATGGATGGGTTGATGGAACCACTGAAGGGTTGGGTGAAAGGGTTCAACCCCAACACACTCTCCAAAGCGATTAAGAAGGCGCGTGACATGGCGACCTCATCTTCTTCCTCCAAGAGATACTCGCATGACAAACCACCCCTAGCCCCAAAGAAGCCATCATTAGATGAAGCCACAAGGCAGGAACTCAGGAGAAAGAAACTTTGCTTTACCTGCAAGGAGGCGTGGGAACCAGGGCACCAATGCTTAAGCATTGAAGTGGTGTACGATAGCCAAGAAGAGAATGAGGAAGATGGTCAACAAAGCATAGGGAAGGCTAAGGAAAACATAGATCATGTAGAGAGAATTTTCACACTGGTCCGTAGGGGAGCTGACATTGCCGCTCTGACCAGCACTCCAGAATGCTATGTGTTTCGGGATCGCTGTACACTCCTAGGGCAACAGTTCATAGTCATGTTGGACAGTGGGGCCACTCTCAACTCTATCAACTCATCACTCATCACTCACCACCAGAAGGGGTTTGCATAGAGAGGAGCATGAAGGGTTCGAAGTCAAGGTGGCAGGAGGAAATCTATTGTCATGTACTCATCTGGTTCCACAACTTAGCATCACCATGGGGAACTACACAATGACAGATAATTTCTTCGTGATTGATTTGGATGATACAGATGTCATCTTGGGCATTCAATGGATGGAGGCCCTCGACCAGTACACACAAAGCTTCAAGAAGATGGAATTCTCATTCGAAGTGGATGGCAAGAAGGTGGTACTAAGGGGAATGTCCAATGGCGGCGTGAGGGAAATTTCGGCTAGACGGATGGAGGCAATCTTCAAACATGATGACAGCGTCTGGGAGAGCGAACAGATAGGGGAGCATCAGAGTCTGCAACAGATCGGGGAGCATCGAAGTCTGCAACAGATTGGGGAGCATCAGAGTCTGCAATTGCTTGAGGGCAAGCAATTTTGGGGCCGGGAGGACTGTAATGTCCCCGATATAATTAAATAGTCAATTTAAATAAATTATTGTATGGCCCCATATCTAATAATATATTTCGGGCCCTTTTTATTAATTAGTTAGTTATAAACTTTTTGGTGTCGGCCCATTTGTAACCCTTTGGGAAATTTCCTAGAGCCCATATATAGGGTCAAGTTAGTCATTGTTGTAGGTATGTGTGAATTTGGTATTTTCTTTGTATGTGTGAATTCCAGTTGGAGTTCTGTTGTCAGCCATTTCGGAGGTGGAAGATCTTCCCTACTTGGCATCCGCAATTTCGGTGGGAGTAACTCCTCACCCTACTCAGCTCTGCCCTCAGTCCAAGATTATTGTAATCTGAAGTCCTATCATTACTGAGTCTGAATTTCTACTTGCGTGTCTGGTGTTCATTTCGTGCCAAATTGTGTTAATCTGATTATATGGTATATCTGGCAATACGCATTATAAAATATTTGTGGATTTGAACGCGGTCGAAGGAAAGTAGTTTTGGCAACCAAATCCATTGCGATGTACATACCGTACGGCTTGGCACCAACCTCATCATATGGTGTTGTACATACCATACGGCTTGGTACCAACCTCACCAAATGGCTTGGCACCAACCTCATCGTACAGTTGCCACAAACACCACCGTACGCCCTTTTTGTGGTCTTCGCATTTTGCCGAGGGGGGCTTTTGTGAGCTTAACGGTTCAGGTACATTACAAAATATTCGTTAAAATTCGCCTCAAGTTTGTACAGCGAGAAAGGACAAGTCTTAAAATATTTTTCAAAATGGTTTTTCCAGACCTATGAAATTGCTACTCACCGAATTCACGGCAAACGCAAGTGAAAGCAAGCAAGAAAGGTGAAGTCGAGTCCATTTCGGGCCACCAAACCCTACAACCACCCACTGCTCAATGTCGAAGGCTCTGCTGAAGATTATTAAACAATGGAGTGTTGTTGTGAAGACAAGAGAATCGCTATGGAGTTATTCGCTAAGGATGTGTCGTTGTGGAGTTATTCGCTGAAGACTAGAGCGCCCACTGGAATCTTCAACAATTTTAGTTTTTAGGTTTTATAGATTCTACATATTTTACTCAAATGATTTTTAGTCTTGAAAAATGACTAAAGTTTTTAGGCATTATATTTTGCCATTCATTTTTTTAAGTTTATTTTTTCATATTAAATTTATTTTATTTTAATGTTCTCCTTAATATTCAACGTATTATTATTTTATAATTTTATATATATTAAAATTTTATTAAAATATTAATATGTAACATATTTAAATTTATTATTATGTTATAATTTCTATTTATACTATTTTTTATTAATATTATATAATTGTGACATCTTTTTATAATAATTTCAAATCTATATTGTAATGTGGAATTATTTTGATAATTTATTAAATATATTATTTATATTTTAAATAAACTATTTATATAAGGTGAATTTAATGTCGAATTTTTTGCCCTTGCCGAATTTCATCCAAACTTCATAGTTGTCGAACTCGAACACAAATTCAAACCTAGTGACTTAGATTTTAAAGATGAGCTCATGTTGCAATGACAATCATACATGAGACATATCAGTTATTACAGTGAATAAACATCATTAGGACAATCTAAAATTGTTGGAACAATTCAAGGATTATATGGAAAACTTCAAGAACATAGTCACAGACTTATATCAAAGGCAGAGTTGAAAAATAAGATGATGGCCCATAGAACATGATAGAGAAAGCCCAACCCTAGGTTGCATGGATGAAGGTATGACAGTCCAAAAAGAGACATTCATAACTCTCTAAACCAAAAAGAGGAAACAAGAGGGACAAGGGTTATGAGAATTAACCCTACATGGAAAGGAAATGAGAAGTGATAGTCCTATGACTAAGATAAGAAGCAAGTTAGATTACACCAAGGGATGGAACTGGTCATAGTTGGGCATTCCTGCCTATTGCAGACCAAGTGATGAAGTGATTACCCAAGGGATAAAACTGATCACAATTGGACAAATAATGAATCAATTACCCCAAGGGATCGAACTAGCCATAGTTGGACGTCCCTGCCTCTTGTGGGACAAGTGATGAATTGATTGCCCCAAGGGATGGAACTAGTCATGGTTGGACGTTTGTGGGCCAAATGATGAATTGATTACCCCAAGGAATTAAACTGGTCATAGTTGGATGTTCCTGCCGCTTGTGGGATGTAAGGCTAATGGCCACGATTTGGATGTGACGCACTCCTGAGCTTACTTGGGTTGGGCAGTTTACTGGCACCCTTTCGAGTTCCAACCGAACTAATCAATGATTGGTTATAGATTAATTAACTGGTCATAATGATTATTGCAATCTGCCTGTTCACTGTGTCTACATATATTCATGTGTCATTTGTATCCTTCGTGATTTCATTGTATGCTCCATGTTTTTATGTGTATGCTCCGTGTTTAGTTCATGCCTGATGCATTCCCAGCATGTCTAGTCCATGAATCTCTATGATTATTGCCTTGGGTTGATCTAGAATAAGAGAATAACAAGAGTAAACCAAAATTTTATGAATTTATTTAGAGTAATAGATATGTGCCATGCTTCTAATCCTCATCTTAATATATGTTAAGATCACCCATTCTTTAACACATAGAGATATCCATAGTATGGTGCAAGAGTTGGGTCAACCAAACTAAAGAAGAAATACCAATCTCCAAGGGTTGATTTATTCAGTTCTTAGAAACCTACATTGCTTGAGGACGAGCAATTTGGGAAGGGCAGACTGGCATATCCCTGCAACTGAATACAATAGACCCCATCTTTTTCTAGACTCCTTTAAATATAAAACCTAGATGCCATAAATTGATGAGGAGCCCGACCTAGGTTAGAATGACTTAATTACTAGCGAATAGACACAGCAGGGCTGAGTTAGATGCAAAGAAAATAAAATAATAACAATTTATTCATGCTGGCCAACCTCAAATTTGGCACGCTCTTTATCCAAAATAGTAAAATGAAATTATGTTTAATTTATTCTATGGGCTGACCCATTATGAAAGGTGCATTAAAAGAGTAAGTGAACAGTGATCTTAATTTGAAAGGATATATCTTTTTATCAGTCACCTCTCTTCATAGAGGTATAATATAAATAAGAGTTGAGATGGCAGCAAGTAAGGGGAATATCAATTGGGAATAGAAATGGAAAAAGGAGATATCAGAAAATAAAGAAATCAAGAGCAGAACCTAACATAATATTACCTGCCTGAAATTAGGAAGTTGAATAAGTGATTTGACTTGGATTAAGAAAGTCTAAGTCTGATTATTGGATTGAAGAGAATCAGATCTGATGTTTATAACATATTCAGGCATACAGAAATTTACTATTATAACTGTGATTTGGGCAAAAACTAGGGTATTTACCAAAGGGACATTATAGTTTATTAGTAAATGTAGTCTTATAATTACTTTTCCAATTTTAACTTAAAACTAAATATATCAGTTATTTTTATCTAATCATCTGCAACGAATATATTGAAAACATCGTGTTATGAAATGAAAATGGGGCACAAAGATAGTCATTATAGTATTGGAGAGCGACTATGGTATGAGATAAACTAAACACAGATGAACCTCATCATCGGGCATAACAACTCCTTTTCAATGGCAATTGAAAAATTCAAAAGGGTTAAAAATTCCATTTTAGAGGCTAAATATGTATCATATAAGGAAATGGCTCTTACCTAATTGTCGTTCTCATTAGCAGTTATGAAGAATACATTCATAACAAAAAGTTAAAATAATAATGTATGATGCTACATTTACCATGTTACATATCAAGAGTAAAACCACTAAAAGCAGTAAAGACTAAAAGGTATTGCTCCACCATCCAAACAAGAAAAACCTACAGCAGCAACCAGGAAGGCCAAGAGAGCTAAGGTAAGTCCAAGTAGAAAGCCTGCAGACCTAAATTTACAATATTACTTGCATCTTCCCAATACCTAGTCCAAATGACTTAAACACGAATGGATAATCAGAAAAGGAAACAAACAAAACTGACTAATTTGCCTAGTTCGTACATTTTCCTCCAGACAAATTCAAGTAAATTTAATCATTGTTTATCAGAATTTCTATATTCTATCCGTGCAAAAATGAATCACTTATTAAACAAGGCTTGAAAGTAAACCAAATTGTACATGGCTACAGTCTACATCCAACATGAACTTACAAAATATATCACCAAGCTGAGAATATCAAATCTTTGGAGAAGAAAAATAGTTAGGAATGACTTGATGCCTCAAAATTTATTTGAAAATACACAACTATTATACCTGATGATTGTGAGAATGGTCAATGCGTTTAAAATATGCACTCACCAGCAATCATAGGCTCTGGCCTAAAAGGAGTAGCAATCTTCTCAAGCATTTCCTAATCAACAAGTCATGTCACCCAAAAGAAAACAAATACAATAACAAATCAATATTATATAAATCGCAACAAATATTCCTAAATTTTGTGTTTTACTTGATATATTACTAATAAAAAAAAGGAACACAACTCTAGATTCATCCACACAATATGCCATGAATTCAACATAAATAGAAGTAGCAAATACTCGTCTCTATGCAGTCATTTATCCAAGAGATAGATGTCATCAATGTGGCAGGTCTGACCCCTGATTGTTAATCAACAATTCAAACAAAAGTTTTCAACTCTACATGTCAAAATCATCACAAGAGAAAACTTAATCAACACATGTCCAAATTAAAACTATTTATCTTACAAGTATACCATTATTAAACTGTGTCTATAGAGAGGAGATGTGTAGATAGCAGAATTAGCAAGTTTACAATAAGAACAACACGAGTCATTTAAAATTCTACAAGTTAATAAATTTCAACGAACATTGTGAAAACTGCTACAAGAGCTGTGAGTAGGTCCAAATATTGTAATTTTCTACAGAAAATGTACAAACGTCATGAGAACTAGAGCTTTCACTCCACATGAAAAAAGGTTACAATAGAAATTAAGGAGCCAACAAAAACAAAAGAAATAATAATCACAAGCTCATTACTAATAATAAATAATCAAAATAACCTACCACTTATATGTTTATTCAAATTTAAAAATTATAAAACTAAGAACTAAACAAAAAAATGAATAGAAATACATGGGACCATTTCCAACATTTCTTGAGAGTGGGCCCTCCTCTCCGTCGATGCAGAAATGATCTTCTACAGAACTTCTTTAAAAACATAATTATATTATTATATATTTAAGAAACCTTACAATCTATTGCTATTACCCTTTGTGTTATTACATTCTCTCCATGCTACATGCTATGATATATAAAGTTTTGAACACCTCTATCTTATAATAAATAGACCAAATAAATAAAAATTTGTTTGGTCAGCAACTCATTGAATAAGAATAAACAAATTCATTTGGCCTGTAACCTACAAAGAAATTGACTAAGAGTCCATGGATTAATTGCTCTTGCAAGAAACCTATTAGTACAATAGAATAACTAATGCATAACTTGGATACAGAATATAAATTACTTTTTCAAAAACTTCTTATCAAATAACAGCAATTATTGATCAGAACTAATGGTAATAGCTGCATACCACTGATTTCGCAAACCAAGCACCTAATGTAATTTTTTTGTCTCCAACTTCTCTAACATGCTACAAGATCTATCTTCCTAGGCTTAAATGACAATGTTTATTAGTAAATATAATATAATAATTAAGTTACCAATATTACCTTAAAACCAAATATATCACTTATTTTTATATAATCATGGATTCATGAGCAACAGATATATTAAAAACTCATGTTATGAAATGAAAATTGACCACAAAGATTGTCATTATGGTATTGGAAAAAGACTATAATATGAGAAAAACTAGACACAAATGAACCTCATCACAGTGCATGACAACTCCTTTGCAATAGAAACTGAAAAATCAAAAGCATTAACAAGCATAAAGAATTCTTGTTTAGAGGCTAAATATGCTTTACATCAGGCAAAAGCTCTTATCTAATTATTGTTCAAATTTGCAGTCAAGAAGAATACGTTCATAACAAAAACCTTACAATAATAATGTATGACGTTTCATTTACAACGTTACATATCAGAAGTAAAAACACTAAAAGCAGCAAATATTAAAAAGTATTGCTCCACCATTCATACAATAACACCTACAACAGAAACCACGAAGGCCAAGAGAGCTAAGGGAAGTCATAGTAGAAAGCCTAAAGCACTACATTTACAATTATACTCACATCTTGCCAATTCCAAGTCCAAATGAATTCAACACCAGTGGACAATTGAAAATGAAACTAACAAAACTGACTATTTTACCTAGTTTATACATCTTCCGTGCAAATTAATTCAACTAAATTTCATCATAGTTTGTGTGAATTTCTATATTCTATCTCTGCATAATTAAACAACTTACCGAACATGTTGTGAATGTCCACCAGATTGTACATGAGTACATGCTAAAGAAATCCTCAAACTGAGAATACCAAATCTCTGGAGAAGAAAAATAGTCAGGAATGACTCAATTCTTCAAAAATTATATGAAAATACACAACAGTTATACCTAGTTATTTTGAGAATGGTCAATGTCTAGAAGATATGCACTCACACCAGCAATCATGATCTTTGTCCTAAAAGGAGTAGCAGTCTTCTGAAGCGTTTCCTAATCAATGAGTCATGTAATCCAAAAGAAAAGAAATACAACAAAAAATACATAAATTGCAACAAATGTTCCTAAATTTTGTACTTTATTCCATTTATTATTAATAGAAAAAAAGGAACACAACTCTAGATTCATCCACACAATATGGCATGGCTTCAAAATAAATAGATCTAACAAATACTCATCTATATGTAGTCATGAATTCGTGAGATAGATGCCCTCTGTGTGATAGGTCAGCCCCTGATTGTTAGGCAAAAATTCAAAGACAAGTCTTCAACTCTACATGTCAAAATCATCACATAAGAAAACTTCATCAATGTAGGTCCAAATTAGAAGTATTTAGCTTACTAGTATACTACTTTCAACAGTTTATACACAGATGTGTAGATAGCACAATTAGCAACTCTGCTATAAGAACAACTTCAATCTTTTAAAACTTTACAACTTAGTATATTTCAACGGAACTTGTGAAAACCCCTTCAAGAGCTGTGAGTAGGTCCAAATATCGTAACTTCCTAAAGAAACTATACACACAGCTGATGAGAACTAGAGCTTTCACACTACAGGAAATATGTTAAAATAGAAATTAAAGAGTGAAGGAAAACACAATAATTAATAATCACAAGCTCATTACTAAATAATAAATAATAGAATAACCTATCCTTTAGACATATCTTGAAATTTAAAAATAATAACACATATAAACAAAACAAAAAAAACAAATAGAAACACAAGAGACCATTTCCAGGATTTCTTGAGAGTGGACCCTCATCTTCGTCCATATGGAAATGATTGTCTACAAGGCTTCTCTAAAAATGTAACTATATTATTATATATTTCAAAAACCTTACAACCACTTTCTGTTACCTTTTGCACAGTTGCACTATTACATTCTCTCCACAATATGTGCTGTGGTATATAATGTTTTGAATACCTATGGCTTACAACAAACAGACCAAATATATAAGAATTTATTGTCAGAAACCTATTGAATAAGAATAAAAAAGTTTGTTTGGCCTGCAATTTCCAAAAAGATTGATTAAGAATAAATACATTACTTTTGCCTGCAACCAAACTGTTTGTACAACAGAATGACTGATACATCAATTGATTTCAAAAAAAACATTACCATTTTAAAAAGACATTATCAAATAAAAGCAATTATTGATCAGAACTAAAAATTTGAAAATCAATGGATACTAGTGAAATCGCATTCCAAGCACCTAATGTAATTTTTGTCTCCACCTTTGACATGCTACAAGATCTATCTTCCCAGGCTAAAATGACAAAGTTTATTGAATAATAAATCCAATAATTATTTTTCCACATCTACCTTAAACATATATATCATTTATTTTTATATATATCATGTGCAACAGATATATTGAAAAGGTCATGTTATGAAATGAAATGGAGCACAAAGATGGTCACTCCAGTATTGGGCAAAGACTATAATATGGGATAAACTCGACACAGATGAACCTCACCACGGGGCATATCAACTCCTTGGCAATAGCAATTGATAAAGTCAAAAAAGTTAACAACATATAGAATTCAATTTGAGAGAATAAGTATGTTTCATATAAGGCAATGGCTCTTATCTAATTGCTCTTTGCATTAGCAATTAAGAAGACCTTAATCATAAAAAATTCTTACAATAAAAATGTATGATGCTGCATTTACAATGTTACAGATCAGAAATAAAGCCATGAAAACCAGTAAAGAGTAAAAGGTATTGCACCACCTTACAAACAAGAAAAACCTATAACAACAACCAAGATCTTATCAAATAAATGCAATTATTGATCAGAACTAACAATTTGAAAATCAATGCATACCAGTCAAATCACATTCCAAGCACCTAATGTAATTCTTTTGTCTCCACCTTCTTTGAAATACTACAAGGTCTATCTTCCTAGGCTAAAATGACAATGTTTATTAGTAAATATAATCTAATAATCATTTTTCCAAATATACCTTAAAAGTTAAACATATATATCACTTATTTTTATATAATCGTGTCCAACAGATATATTGAAACGGTCATGTTATGAAATGAAATGGAGCATAAAGATGGTCATTCTAGTACCAGGCAAACACTATAATATGGGATAAACTGGACACTGATGAACCTCATCACAGGGCATATCAACTCCTTGGCAATAGCAATTGAAAAAAGTCAAAAAGGTTAACAACATATAGAATTCAATTTGAGAGAATAAGTATGCTTCATATAAGGCAATGGCTCTTATCTAATTGTTGTTTGCATTAGCAATTAAGAAGACCTTGTTCATAAAAAAATTCTTACAATAAAAATGTATGATACTACATTTACAATATTACATATCAGAAATAAAACCATGAAAACCAGTAAAGAGTAAAAGGTATTGCACCACCACACAAACAAGGAAAACCTACAACAACAACCAAGAAGGTCAAGAGAGCTAAGGGAAGCCCCAATAGAAAGCCTGAAGACCTGCATTTACAAGCTTACTCATATCTAGCCAATACCCAATCGAGATGACTTTAACACACATAATAAAAACGGAAACCAAAAAAAGTGACTAGTTAGCCTTATTCCTAAATTTTTGGTTCAAATTAATTCAACTAAATTTCATCATGCTTTGTGAGAATTTCTATAATCTATCTTTGCACAAATAAATCACTTACTGAACAAGGACTGAATGTTGTAATATCCCACTAATTTTTTTTTGTTTTTTCAGGCCAATAGCAATTCATCCACAACAATTAACCCGTTAAGGTTAGAGTAATAAGCAAAACAATTGAAAGGGAACCCTTCCACCTTTTGTTCACCGAGAGCCCAAACTGGGAGGGTGAGAGCATACGGTGTTCCGGGGATCATCAGCATCAATAAACAAACTGAAAATTACAATTGCATGGGCGGCAAGCCATCCCCTTCTGCTTATCTAGCAGGATAGAAACTAAACTTCTTGGCGGTGAACCGACCAAGGGAAAGATTACAAGAAACAGAAGTTCAATCACTCTACCGCATATTTCAGCGGGAGGACATTACATTAACAATCACTCTACCGCATATTTCAGCGGGAGGACCAAAAACATTGAACTTATCACTCGACCACTTAATCAGCGGGAGGACTGAAAATTACAAATTATTGCATATCAGGTGGCAAGCCAGCCTCTTCCACTTATTCAGCGAGATGAGAATTACAAAGAGAGAACTAGTTAGTAGTACTACTACCTAACCTTACAATAATAGAAATGATAGAAGGAGAGTAATGCAGATTTCTATAGTAAGATATAAATTTCTGTTACAACCAAATCTGCAGGCTGGAAACACAGACCAGCAGCCCAGATAAATGCCAAAATATTCATATCTCCCTCATTTTACATCCGATTTAGCTCAAACCAGTCCCAAACCCACCGTACAACATATGCAATGCTAACCAATCAAAACAACACGCCAAAAAGACACTTATTTATTTTGCACGCATCCCAATGCAAGGCAGAAAACCCACGCCTAGACTAGGAATTTCGATTTTGCGTAATTAATTCAAAACTCAAACAAACGTGCTAAAAACTTACAAACTTATTCGCCAGTGCTGGGAAGGAAGATAGGATTGATACCCATAACTGTCAGACGCTCCGGCAGAGAGATGTGAGCAGAAATATGCTTCAGCCACAGGCAAAACCAGCAAGTACAGAATCGTTGCAACACCAAGATGTCAATGGCAAAGCTCTGAAAACAGTAGAGGAATACAAGGCACAGCTAGGTACTGTATTTCAAGTACGAAACCGGGTAGCACTAGGGAGACGCACTCCGAAGCCTCAAGTTCTGTTGCCAATCCGGCAACATAACATTACAGATTTTCAAGATGATCCAAATGGGAACCCAAGCCTCATACTTGTAACTTCATTCTTCAAATTCAAATGACATCCCTCCAAATTCCGCGCTTGCATTTGTATTTCATTCCACTTTCATGTGGACCCAAGTGTAGCGCCCAACTTCCTAAGTCAAAAGTCACGCCCAAGAAAGAGGAGGACCCATGTTAAACACTTAGCCACATGTTAGCGATGCAAAGTGAAATAACATACCTTCTAAAATATTTCACATTCCATAAAACAACTAAATTTCACCCAAACTTAGGATTAAACAGGCATTAATCCCAAATTTAATAAATCAGTAGCCAATATATAGATTAATTAAATATTAACCTTAGGATAAGGAAATAATATTTAATTATGTTGCAAATGTCTCCTGCACTGATTATTATCACCACCAAGATGAAACTAAGCCCAGATGACCACAGACTGCTGCAGAATTCAGACCCCTGTCTATTGCCAAAAATAGAAATGTGCCACCCAGCCACTTACTAAAAATAGTAAGTCAAGAATTAATGCTCAAAAAAATATGATCATCGCGTCCAGAGGCAAAGCAAGGAGTTCTCAGTAGGACAGTGGCACCAAAATGGTCATTCCCTGACTTACTAAAAATAGTAAGTCCTCGTTTCATCGATGCTAGACCCTGATTACTCATTCCACCTAGCCTACGGGTCTCAGGAATAGGCTAATGGACCACTGAAAGAACATCAATGAGAAGGGGACATTACAGTCCGCCCTCCCCAAAATTGCTTGTCCTCAAGCAACTGTAAGGCTGGATGCAATAGAATCTCCTCATTCTCCCACGTAGCATCCTCTGCTGGTAGATTCTCCATTTGATCAAGTATTCCCTGATCACTCTTCTCCTCAAAGTTCACTCCCTGAATTCAAGGACAGCTTCTGGAACCAAAACCAACTCTCCCTCCTCATCAAGTGGAGGTAGCTCAGCTGAAGCAACAACATTATGTCCCAAAGCCTTCTTAAGGCGAGACACATGAAATACATTATGGATCCTGCTGCTTGTTGGTAATTCCAACTCATAAGCCACTTCTCCAACCCTTCTGCTGACTCTGAAAGGCCCATAGAATCGAGGTTTCAATTTCTCAACCCCACTCTTCTTGAGAGTAGACTGCCTGTAAGGCTGGAGCCTCAAATAAACCATGTCGCCCACCTCAAAGGTGCGCTCAATACGCTGCTGATCAGCATACAACTTTTGCTGATTCTGTGCATGTTGGAGATTGTCCCTCAAGATTCTCAGAATATCCTGACTTTGCTGCATCATATCTTTTGCTTGAGGGGTTCTACTATCACCAAATACCAAGTCTGGGAAGCTAGGAGCTTCATAACCATATAGTGCCATGAATGGTGACATCCGGATGGACATGTGATAGGAAGAATTGTAACAATACTCCCCTAGGTGAAGCCACCTCACCCAAGTATTCTGTTGTTCCGAGACATAGTTTCTGAGATAACCTTCCACCCACTTATTCACTATCTCGGTCTGTCCATCAGTTTGGGGGTGATAACTAGTGATTCACTATCTCGGTCTGTCCATCAGTTTGGGGGTGATAACTGGTGCTTGGAGTGAGCACAGTACCACACAATCTGAAAATTTCCTGCCAAAAGGCACTTAGGAACTTGTTGTCCCTATCACTCACGATGTTCTTCGGTAAACCATGCAATTTGAATACCTCTCGGAAGAACACTTCAGCAACTTGTGCTGCTGTAAAAGAGCTGGTAATGGCGAAGAAATGTGCAAACTTTGTAAGTCTGTCCACCACCACATAAATACTATCTTTTCCTTGAGCCCGAGGCAACCCCATGATGAAGTCCATGGAAATACTTTCCCATTTTTGATCGGAAATAGGCAAGGGTTGTAACAAACCAGCAGGTAGAGTGTGCTCATCCTTGTTCTTCTGACATGTATGACACTCTTTAATGTACTTCAAAACATCATTTTTAAGCCCCTTCCAAGAGAATCTCTCCTGGATCTGCCTGTATGTCTTGAAATAACCTTGGTGACCAGCAAGGGGAATGTCATGGAAGGTCTGCAAAATCTTCTCTTTTAACTTAGATTCAGGTACTATGAAGATTCTTCCCTTGTACAGTATCAATCCTTCAACCAATTTGTACCTTTCATCATGAAAAGTACCCTCTACAAGACTGATAGCAAACTAATTTTTGGCATAATCAACAAGCAATAACTCTTTCCAACCAGCAGTAAGCTCGCAGAGTGAGCTCAAATGGGGCCTCCATGATAAGGCATCTGCTACCACATTGTTTTTCCCTTTTACATACTCAATATCGAAGTCGTAAGCTTGCAGCTTACTCACCCATTTCTGTTGTCTCTCATTCAGATCCTTCTGGTGCATGAAGTGCTTAAGACTGTTGTGGTCAGTCTTGACAATGAACTTACTTCCCACCAAATATTGTCTGAATTTTGCAAGAGCATGCATTATGGCAAGCATTTCCTTGTCATAAATGGAGTATAGTCTCTCAGGACCTCTCAGCTTTCTGCTCTCAAAAACTATAGGGTGCTTATCCTGCATGAGGACCGCACCAACACCTTCTCCAGATGCATCACATTGTAGTTCAAATGGCCTGGTAAAATCGGGCAATGCTAAAACTGGGCAGGAGCTCATGATCCTCTTAAACTGCTCAAATGTTGTCTGTGCCTTCTCGGACCACTCAAAGGCCCCTTTCTTGGTAAGATTTGTAAGGGGGGCAACCAACTGAGAGTATCCCTTTACAAATCTCCGATAGAATCCACACTCCCAAAAATCCTCTCAGATGTGTTATGTTTTCTGGAGTAGGCCAATTGATGATAGCCCTAATCTTTTCAGGGTCTACCTTCACACCACCTGCACTGATGATGTGACCCAGGTAGAGAAACTCTTCCATCCCAAACTCGCACTTGGATTCCTTGGCGAACAGGGATTCAGATTCTAGTATGCCCAACACTTCATCCAACTGCTGAAGATGCTCTTTCCATGATTTGCTGAAAATCAGGATGTCATCAAAAAATATCAACACAAACTTCCTCAATTGTTCTTGGAAGATCCTGTTCATGCATGACTGGAATGTAGCAGGAGCATTAGTCAAACCAAAGGGCATGACTAAGAACTCAAAGTGCCCAAAGTGGCACCTGAAAGCAGTCTTCTCCACATCTGAAGCTCTCATCCTAATTTGATGGTACCTCGATCTGAGGTCAATTTTGGAAAAGAACACTGCCCCATGTAGCTCATCAATGAGCTCATCAATCCTCGGAATAGGATACCGATTCTTGATGGTCTTCTGATTCAGCGCTCTATAATCCACACACATGCGCATGGTCCCATCCTTCTTTCTCACCAAAACAACAGCCGAAGCAAAGGGACTTTTGCTAGGCCGGATGTAACCCATGTCAAACAATTCCTGAATTGCTTTCTCGATCTCATCTTTCTGCTTTTTGGGGTATCGGTAAGGAGTAGTCATGACTGGCTTAGCTCCTTCCTCAAGCTCAATAATGTGTTCAGCACCTCTTTCAGGAGGTCTGCCAGGAGGTGGCTTTTCGAACACCTTGCTTCTCTTAGTTATCAAAGCTTGAATGTCTTCAGGATACTTTCTGTGCTCTTGTTGTGGTTCTGAAGGTATCACCACAATATTGCTCTTATCTTTGACCATTGCTCAAATGTCTGAGGAATAATTGCCCTTATCCACCAATGGATTGGAAGGCATTATCAAACACTCCGCTGCCCACTCCACTTGATTATGGCGAATCAGCCTTTCCATTCTTTTCAAGGATACAACCTTAAGTCCCCCATGCGACATTCCTCTCAAAACTACCTTTTTCCCTTCAAACATGAATTTCAGCTCCATGGTTTGTAGGTTTAGTGTGATCTCACCAAGAGATCTCAGCCATTGAATCCCGAGGACTGCATCATCAGTCCCTCCAATGCTTACCACAAAGAAATCATCTCTGATTTCATGATTTCCCAACTTCAGAGACATGTTGGAAATCATTCTATTACAGGATATAGTGGAGCCATCTGCTACCATGACTTTGAAGCCCTCAACTTCCTCTGCCACTAGTCCCTTTTTTGCAACAATTCCTTCATCAATGAAGTTGTGTGTTGCACCTATGTCAATGAGAGCTATGACACGATGCTCTCCAATCACACCCTGAACTTTGAAAGACTCATTCTTGTGAATGCTCGAGAGTTGAGCAACCACTCCTCTATCTTCTGACCCAAATTCGGGCCCTTTAGGAGCCTCTTCATACTCGCTGTCCTCAACTTCAGTCTGCTGTTCTAAAATTTCAGAATCTGATCCATCTCCGGAATAGCCTTCCATTTGATGTAAATTCCCCTTTCCATGGCACCTATGCCCAGGAACCAAGGTTCTCTGCAGGAATAGCATAGATTCTTTCTCCGGAGCTCTTGACGGAGCCCATCATCCATTCGCGGAGGGAACCTCTTGGTCCGATTAGTGAATTTCTTCTTATCCTTTCTGAAAGGGAAAGGCTTGGACTGAATTTTACTCTTAGGGGCAGCCAACTCCATACTTCTGGATTTTTTAATAGCTTCTGCCAGTGTGGGCGGATCAAAAGCTTTGACCCATCCTCTCAATGGTTCTTCAAGTCCTTCAGTGAAAAGGACAACCAGTTGCTTCTCTGAGATGCTACTCACCATGACTGACAGGTTTTGGAATTCAGTCACGTAAGTGTCCAAGGAACCTTGCTGCCTCAGTTGTGCAAGTTCTCTAAACTTCACCTCTGGATCCCTAGTGTCAAATCTCTCAATTAGCTTGTTGGTGAAATCAGCGTAGGTGGTGACTAAGTTGTGACCAAGGGTGACCAACCCATGGTACCACCATTCGTGGGTCACTCCATCCAAGTGCAAGGTAGCAAACTTGATGGCATCCTCCTCCGGCATCGGTCTCAAGGACAAGTAATTGTCCAACTTCTGTACCCATGCTCTAGTAGTACCCTTAGCGCTCCCATCAAAGTGTGCTAAGGTCACTCTTCCAAGAGCTTGCTGGAAATCTCTTGGGGCAGCAGACTTGTAGTCATTCCTCCGTCCTCTTTTCATTTTCTGATTCATGAATTGATCCAGAGTTAGGATATCTCGGATCTCACCAGGAAGGGAAGCATACTCCATGTAGCTATTTCTTATCTCATCAGCTGTGGGTATCTCTATTTCAGCTTGTACTTCTTTGGGCAAAAAGATAGGTTGTAAAGGCCTTGGGGCTGAACCTTCATTGTTACTCCCGTTATTGCTCCCATTTCCATTGCTTACAGGAATGTTAGAAGTGTTGGCTTCCGGTCTATTGTTGGGTTGATTAGGGGTCCCAACAACGTTCTGGTTGAGCTTTGACAACAGTAAAGACATCATGTCCATCATGGCATTGAATTGCCTCTCTGCCTTCTTGTCGGGTGCCTCATTTGTTTCTGTAGTCTTATCTGCCATTGAATCCACTGAATCTGAGGTACCTAAATTCTTCCCTCTATTTCTCAGTACTTCTGAAAATGTGTCCTCTTCGGGCACTATAGGAATCTGAAACTGTTGTCTCTTCTGTTCTCTGTTCTAGTGTCTGACGTCTCTGTCACTCATGGAGACTTCTGAACCCACTGACTCTCACAGGCTGGTAGGAAAACCAGCTCTAATACCACTGTAATATCCCACTAATTTTTTTTTGTTTTTTCAGGCCAATAGCAATTCATCCACAACAATTAACCCGTTAAGGTTAGAGTAATAAGCAAAACAACTGAAAGGGAACCCTTCCACCTTTTGTTCACCGAGAGCCCAAACTGGGAGGGTGAGAGCATACGGTGTTCCGGGGATCGTCAGCATCAATAAACAAACTGAAAATTACAATTGCATGGGCGGCAAGCCATCCCCTTCTGCTTATCCAGCAGGATAGAAACTAAACTTCTTGGCAGTGAACCGACCAAGGGAAAGATTACAAGAAACAGAAGTTCAATCACTCTTCCGCGTATTTCAGCGGGAGGACATTACATTAACAATCACTCTACTGCATATTTCAGCGGGAGGACCAAATACATTGAACTTATCACTCGACCACTTATTCAGCAGGAGGACTGAAAATTACAAATTATTGCATATCAGGCGGCAAGCCAGCCTCTTCCACTTATTCAACGGGATGAGAATTACAAAGAGAGAACTGGTTAGTAGTACTACTACCTAACCTTACAATAATAGAAATGATAGAAGGAGAGTAATGCAGATTTCTATAGTAAGATATAAATTTCTGTTACAACCAAATCTGCAGGTTGGAAACATAGACCAGCAGCCCAGATAAATGCCAAAATATTCATATCTCCCTCATTTTACATCCGATTTAGCTCAAACCAGTCCCAAACCCACCGTACAACATATGCAATGCTAACCAATCAAAACAAAACCCCAAAAAGACCCTTATTTATTTTGCATGCATCCCAATGCAAGGCAGAAAACCCATGCCTAGACTAGGAATTTCGATTTTGCATAATTAATTCAAAACTCAAACAAACGTGCTAAAAACTTACAAACTTATTCGCCAGTGCTGGGAAGGAAGATAGGATTGATACCCATAACTGTCAAACGCTCCGGTAGAGAGATGTGAGCAGAAATATGCTTCAGCCACAGGCAAAACCAGCAAGTACAGAATCGTTGCAACACCAAGATGTCAATGGCAAAGCTCTGAAAACGGTAGAGGAATACAAGGCACGGCTAGGTACTGTATTTCAAGTACGAAACCGGGTAGCACTAGGGAGACGCACTCCGAAGCCTCAAGTTCTGTTGCCAATCCGGCAACATAACATTACAGATTTTCAAGATGATCCAAATGGGAACCCAAGCCTCATATTTGTAACTTCATTCTTCAAATTCAAATGACATCCCTCGAAATTCCACGCTTGCATTTGAATTTCATTTCACTTTCATGTGGACCCAAGTGTAGCGCCCAACTTCCTAAGTCAAAAGTCACGCCCAAGAAAGAGGAGGACCCACGTTAAACACTTAGGCACATGTTAGCGATGTAAAGTGAAATAACATCCCTTCTAAAATATTTCACATTCCATAAAACAACTGAATTTCGCCCAAACTTAGGATTAAACAGGCATTAATCCCAAATTTAATAAACTAGTAGCCAATAAATAGATTAATTAAATATTAACCTTAGGATAAGGAAATAATATTTAATTATGTTGCAAATGTCTCCCGCACTGATTATTATCACCACCAAGATGAAACTGATCCCAAACGACCACAGACTGCTGCAAAATTCAGACCCCTGTCTACTGCCAAAAATAGAAATGTGCCACCCAGCCACTTACTAAAAATAGTAAGTCAAGAATTAATGCTCAGAAAAATATGATCATCGCGTCCAGAGGCAAAGCAAGGAGTGCTCAGTAGGACAGTGGCACCAGAATGGTCATTCCCTGACTTACTAAAAATAGTAAGTCCTCGTTTCATCGATGCTAGACCCTGATTACTCATTCCACCTAGCCTACGGGTCTCAGGAATAGGCTAATGGACCACTGAAAGAACATCAATGAGAAGGGGACATTACAAATGTCCACCAAATTGCATACGGCTACATGCTGAATCAAACATGCACTTATAAAAGATATCTCAATCTGAGAATATCAAACCTCTTGAGAATAAAATTAGTTAGGAATGACTTGATTCCTCAAAATTTATATGAAAATATACAGCATTATTACCTGGTGATTCTGAGAATGGTCAATGTCTTGAAGATATGCACTCACACCAACAATCATGAGCTTTGTCCTAAAAGGAGTAGCAGTCTTCTCGAGCATTTCCCAATGAACAAGTCATGTAACCCAATAGAAAACAAATACAATAACAAATCGCAACAAAAATTCCTAAATTTTGTATTTCATTGCCTTTAACATTATTTCATAATCAAGGATATTCCTCCTTATTGCCTTTAATATTATTTCTTAATGAACCCCAACTAAATACATATATTATCATAATGCTTTGCTTTTTGTCTCTATAAGGATTCACAGATCAACATTTTATAGGTCACTGCTTCTATGGGCTGTTATATATCAACATTCATATATCAACTCTTCACAAGCCCTCTCATGCATGTGTATGTCATTGTTATAGAAGACTGCCTTTAACATGACTGTAGTTCATTTGCTGTTACTCTATCTGCTGTCACAAACTGTGTTTTATCCTTTTGACTGTCTTTTCATGATCATCTTGTCACTGCTACATGTCATCTCAAACTCTTCTCTCAATCTGATTTAGCACCTGCTCTTTTCCTGCTTCCAACTTCATCTCTGTCTTCTTCCCTGATTGGTCTCCATCCCTTAGTTTCTTTCAGCTGTCCATGTGTTGAAGACACTCTTGCATGTATTCTATCATATTATTATTTACTCATAGTATTTGGTCACTCACCTCAAAGATCTCAAGCACTATCATTGGAATGCTGCTATCTCTGCCAAAACTGATCATAAATTTACTACATTTTCAACAATCATCTTCACTCCTGAAGCGTTCATTTATTGTTTTTTCCTTCAATGTGTAGGACTGTTATGGATTGTCTTTATTTCATGTGACTATCTTCTACAATCTGTAGGTTCCTTTCTTTGATATTATGCCATACAGTCATTTAAAACCTACGATCATGTTGACTCAAAGACTAGTGTCATTGTCATGTATTTAAACTTTTTCACATCTCCATTTCGCATATTCTTTTGCCACCATCATCTGAGGATTGTTTTCTGAAGGACAACCATCCATGGCATTCACTTCCTAAACATTGTGGCATCTTAATGGAACTGTGTATTGTCCATTATGCTATAAGTTGTCTTCTCACTTCTCATGGACTACTCACTACTAGTACTGTCATCATGCACATCCTCAGCGTAGCACAATCCATGCTACATGGTCCCGTCAAAAACTTCACTCGTCTATTTTCTATCATTTCTGCCATCTGTGTTTCACCATTCCAAAACATATCTGTGACTGTGTTTTGACTGCTATTTACAGTTTTGAAGGTAATATTTATCTCTCTTTGAAACTCTACCCATTTTAATTAACTTCATGGCATGCCTCTTGACCTTTCACTAAACTTAATTAACTTATAATTATATTTTATTATTATCATTTTTTTATATTTTAATTTCATTATTATTATTTATTATTAAATCTTATTTCAAAATGGGGATAATACAATCCACCCTACCCAAAATTGCGTGTCCTCAACCAATGATCACAAAGTGTTCAAGATGATTCCCAATATGAAACGTATTTGGATACACACATGGAATAAACTTGTTGAAAACACATCAAACATGATGCAAAGCATATTCAAGACATAAGGCAACCACTAGGAAGGCACACACACATGAAGTTATCATGCTAAAAGCATCCCAGACATGGAGCGTACACATAAAATATGAAGCATAGACATAAATACATGTAAAGCATTTAGCATCCACAAAAGACGTGCAAGGCATGAAGTGATACACATCAGACATGTAAGGCAGGAAGCAATGTAGGACACAAAGCATAAGATACAAATGATCCATGAGAAAGGTATTTATGGAGTAAGCAATGTTTGCCTCACTGGGTAAACAGAAGGAATACAAAACTAATGCAGAAATAAACAATACAATAATAGCATGAATACAAGAATAAGCTTTCCATTAATAACTCAACGTGTATACAATGTTCATATGTAATGTCCCTTTTTTAGCGCAACATGATATGGGGTGTCGTTAGCCTATTCTAACACGGTCCCGAAGGCTAACAAGGACATTGGTGGGATCCTGAGGTGTTTTGGCCTAGGTGTTTTCGATTTCAGGCCAATCGGTGCTGCTCTGACAGGGTTTCTAGACACTTACTATTTATAGTAAGTTAGTCTCCAAGCAGTGACTTGAAATTTTTAGTGTTTCCCTGGTTGGCATAATTATCAGTAAAAAATATTTGAAGGTGACAATGATTTAAAGGGATTATCAACAATGTTTTAATATTTAACGATAAAGTGTAAAGTTAAATTAAATATTTAACTTTATCCTTATATTATAAGGTTGGGAATATAAAGTAATGTTTAAAATATTAAAAGTTCCCTTTAATGTGTACATTGTGGGAAATAATATTTTATTCTAAAATGTATTATCCCACATTTAGGAAATGAAGTGTTTGCATCCAGGAAGAAGATATAAATGAAGGTTGAGAGCTCTCTTTTGGGATATGCTGGGGATGAGATTAATGTTATGCTGTTGGATTTCATAGAGATCTGATTATTGGGCTTGGAGGACGGAATCCCTCTTTGCTAGCATTCTCTTCGCTGTTGAAAGACACAGTCAGGAGGATTAATGGTGTTTTCATTCAACAAACACATTGGGCTTCATCTGGTGCTCTCGCATGAAGTTTTTACAGGGGTTTGAAAGTGCAGATTTGAAGATAGTGATTTTGCTACAGTACCGCGCGAATAGTGTTTTTTGCTACAGTACCACGTGAATAGTGTTTTGCTACAGTACCACGTGAATAGTGTTTTGCTACAGTGCCGCGTGAATAGTGATTTGCTACAGTGCCACGTGAATAGTAAAAATGCTATAGTGTCGTGAATAGTGCAGCTACAGTGTGTGAACAGTGTTTTCAGCAGGTTCTATACTTGTGGAGTTCAGGTTTGAATTTGTTTATTATCATATAGTCTGTAATATTCTTCAGATATGATTTGTATGCTTGGAGTTGGAATTAAATAAATACCATCAGCATTAATCTTCTTGTTTTTTGGTATTTGATATGTCTGGTTGTTTTAATATTGAATAAACTTTGAAAGCTTTACAATAATAGATCAGTTTATCCAATTTATCCTATTGCAAATCAAGAACCAAAAAATCCAGTAGTCAGCTTGCAAGCCAACTGTTTGACAAAATTACACTAAGTAAAAAGGACATAAATTTAGTGCCGAACAGGGGGTGCCCATTACAGTGGTATCAGAGCTATAAGTCCTGCCATCCTGTGGAGGTCTTACAAAGACTTTGGAATAGCTGGATAGAGGGAAAAGTGTTTGACAAAATATCAAAACACTAAAATCAGAAATTAATGAATTAAAAAACATGCTAAGCATGTATGTTTAAGCATGCAACAGGGGCCATATAACTTCCGCCATACCAAAGCAAGACAAAACAGAAATTTGAACTCACAAAGCGAGCAGTCTAGTTCATCCGTGCAGGTGGACATAGAATCCAGTCATACAGACATAGAGGAAATATTCTTTGATCAGGACAGCAGTATGGGTGACTGAGATGATAGGAATACTGTTCCAAATCAGGGGGAGGTAATGTTCAGACAGTTACTGGGTACGTTAGAGCAAGGGCAGCGTATGCAGCAGGAGCAGAATAGGCGAATGGACATGATGTTGCAGCTTATGGCTAGACAGATGGGCATCAATATTAATCCAGGTGATGCCAACAATGGAAACAATAACAATGGGGGAAACGATAACAATAGGGGCAATGATAATAATGGACGCTGAGGCAACAACAATGGCCCTGAGAATAACATTAATGGTAATAATGGACATGGCAACAATGGGAATGAGGCGGATAACTTTAGACACGTTGCACGCCCAGCTTGAACAGCAAGCTCGAGACCTCTTCTACCCACCTTCCCACCTAGGGATCCGGTTCAACCAGTGAACGAACCGCAGATTACTGAGTTACAGGGTCAGTTCAGGAGGGACTGGGAGGCCAGTGGACCCGAGTTTCAGGCAGATATTTCCCTCAGAGATTATATGGACTTGAGGATGAGACATATGCCTAGAGCAAGAGGGAGGAATCAGAATTTTGAGCTGAGAAAGAAAGTTGGAAAACTTTCCTTGCCTTATTATGATGCTTCAGGGAAGATGACCGCACGAGCTTGGGTGCAGAAGGTAGATACATACTTGCAGCTTAATCCTATGCCTGAGGAGGAGGCTATCAAGTATGCGGCTATGCATTTGGACGGCGTTGCGCATGAATGGTGGCATCATGGCATGGTGACTCTGGGGCATAATCAGATTACATCCTATGAGGAATTCACAGAAAGATTGATTGAGAGATTTGACACTAGGGATCCCGAGTTACATTTCAAGGAGCTAGCACAATTAAAACAGTCAGGTTCTGTGGATGCTTACATCGCCGAGTTTCAGCGTTTGTCTGTACTTGTTACTGATATCTCTCCTAGGAGATTGGTGGTGTTATTTTGTGATGGGCTTGCTGATCCATTACGTGGTTGGGTGAAGGGACATGATCCACTCACCTTAGCAGAAGCAATTAAAAAGGCACGAGATTTAGCCCCTTCGGTATACAAAGGAAAATACCATTCAACAGATTCTTCCTACCGCAAGGACAAAGACAAAAAACCATTTCAGAAAGAGTATAACAAACCCAAAGAAGGATCAAAAGGACTAGACAGTGAAACCTTGAATGAACTTCGAAAGAAGAAACTGTGCTTCCAGTGTAGAGAGCCTTGGGACTTATCTCATAAATGCCCTCTCAAGGCTAAGGCAAATCAAATGGAGTATTTTTCAGCAGAGGAGTCAGAGTCAGAGGGGGAGGATCAGCACTCCGACTTAGATGAGGGTAACACGATAGAGGAGCATTCCTAAGGAGGATAGATCATTGGCACGCTTGACAGGGGCCCAAAACGCAATCACATTTAAGGTCAGGGGTACTATCCAAGGGCAGAAAGTGATATCTCTCATTGACACTGGGGCTACACATAACTTTATAGATACACAGTTGGTAGCCAGGAGAGGCTTACAGACAGAGGAGCATGATGGTTTTAGAGTCATGGTGGATAATGGCCAAAAGCTATTATGTACTCAAAAGGTTTCAAATCTTCACATTAGATTTGGAGATGGCTATGAGTTGGAGGATGATTTCTATGTTGTGGACATGGGAGATTACGACGTCATCCTTGGTATGACATGGATGGCATCGCTGGTTGAGTTCACTTTCAACCTAGTGAAGTTGGAAATGAGGTTTCAGCATGAGGGTGGGACTATTGTACTCAGGGGACTTTCAGATGGGAGTTGCAGGGTAGTCTCTTTGAGGAGAATGGAGAGACTTTTTCGGCATAATGACATAGAGTGGGCAACAGAGTGCTTAGTTATGTCATCTTCATCGGAGCCTCGAGTGAAGAGTCATCCACCAGATATACAGGAGATTCTTGACAGACATGTCAAGGTATTCAGTGATATTCCTCATGGGGTTCCTCCTGACAGGGGTGCAGAGCATGTTATTGAGCTCGAGGAGGGATCCAAACCAGTGATGATCACTCCTTATCGTCATCCTAAGAAACACAAAGATGAGATAGAGAAGGCAATTAAGGAGTTGTTGGAGATGGGGCACATTAGGCCTAGCAAAAGCCCATTTGCTTCAGCAGTAGTACTGGTGAAGAAGAAGGATGGGACGATGCGCATGTGCATCGATTACAGGGCACTGAATAAGAAAACAATTAAAAACAAGTATCCCATTCCTAGGATTGATGAGCTGATTGATGAGTTGCATGGGGCATGCTTCTTCACCAAAATTGATTTGCGATCCGGATACCATCAGATGAGGATGAGAGCAGAGGACATTGAGAAAATAGCCTTCCGATGTCACTATGGCCACTTTGAGTTTATGGTTATGCCATTTGGACTAACCAATGCACCCGCTACATTTCAGAGTTGTATGAACCAGGTATTCAGGGAGCAGTTGAGGAGATTTGTCTTGATCTTCTTTGATGACATCTTGGTCTTTAGTAAGACCTGGGAGGAACATTCACAGCATTTGGAGGAGGTATTATCTATCCTAGAGAGAGAGTCTTTATATGCCAAGTAGTCTAAGTGTGAATTTGGTATGACAGAATTACTATACCTTGGGCATATTATTAGTGCAGATGGAGTTCGAGTAGACCCTAAAAAGATTAGAGCTATAGTTGATTGGCCTACTCCTACGAACCTCACACAGCTTAAGGGATTCTTTGGTCTTTGCGGATTCCACAGAAGGTTTGTTAAGGGTTTTTCACAGACGGCAGCGCCTTTGACAGATCTCACCAAGAAGGGGGCCTTCGTGTGGACAGGGGCAGCACAGAGGTGTTTTGAGCATTTCAAGCAGGTAATGTCTTCATGTCCAGTTCTAGCTCTACCAGATTTCACGAAGCCTTTTGAGCTTCATTGTGATGCATCAGGTGATGGGATTGGAGCAGTATTGATGCAGGAGAAGCATCCCATTGCATTCGAGAGTAGGAAGCTCCGGGGAGTTGAGAGAAGTTATTTTGTCTATGACCGGGAGATGTTGGCCATAATGCAGGCATTGGCCAAATTCCGATCATATTTGGTAGGTGGGTGTTTTGTGATCAAAACTGATCACAACAGTATTAAATACTTCATGAACCAGCGTGATCTTAATGACCGGCAACAGAAATGGGTTACTAAATTGCAGGCTTATGACTTTGACATAGAGTTTGTCAAAGGTAAGAAAAACGTGGTGGCTGATGCCTTATCCCGGAGACCTCACTTATGTGCTCTGGCAGAGATTTCAGGAGATTGGAGAGATCGGATTATAGCAGAGTATGTCGGAGATGCTTGGGCTTCTGGATTGATTTCAGGTACTATACAGGATGATCGCTATGAGGTGATAGATGGATTGATCAGAATTCAGGACAGGGTTTATTTGATTCCGTCATCACATTTGAGAGAGGTGATACTGAAGGCATTTCATGATGCACCCACAGCTGGGCATCCAGGGATCTTCAAGACCTACAGGCAGATCCGAGAGCGGTTCTCATGGAGAGGGCTCAAGGATGATGTTTAGAGGTATGTCAGGGAGTGTGCAATTTGTCAACAGAATAAGGGAGAGCACACATTTCTTGCAGGTTTATTACAGCCCTTGCCCATTCCTGATAGGAAATGGGAAAGTATTTCGATGGACTTCATCACTAGTTTACCACGAGTGCAGGGAAGGGATTGCATCTATGTGGTGGTGGACCGCTTGACGAAGTTCGCTCACTTCTTTGCTATTCCGTCCATTTACACAACAGCGCAAGTGGCAGATCTTTTCTTTAGAGAGATATTCAGGTTACATGGGTTGCCCAGATTCATTGTCAGTGATCGGGATAGTAAGTTTATGAGTGTTTTTTGGCAGGAGTTGTTTAGGTTGTGTGGTACAGATCTTACACCTAGCACTAGTTATCATCCGCAGACAGATGGGCAAACAGAGATTGTGAATAAATGGGTGGAGGGATATTTGAGGAACTATGTAACTGCAAAACAAAAGGCTTGGGTCAGATGGTTGCATATGGGAGAGTATTGTTATAACACCACTTATCATATGTCCATCAGGATGACTCCTTTCATGGCACTCTATGGTTATGATGCACCTAGCTTCATGGATTTAGTTTTGGGGGACAGCAGAGTGCCCAAAGCCAAAAACTTATTGCAGGATAGTCAGGACATCCTGAAAGTGCTCAAGGAGAATATACAGCAGGCTCAGAATCAACAGAAATTGTACGCTGATCAGCACCGAATAGAGCGCAGTTTCGAGGTAGGGGATATGGTTTACTTGAGGCTACAACCATATAGACAGTCATCACTCAAGAAGAGCGGAGCTGAAAAGTTGAAGCCTAGATTTTATGGTCCCTACAGGGTGATTCGCAGAGTGGGTGAAGTCGCCTATGAGCTTGAGCTTCCGGAGGGCAGTCCGGTGCACAATGTGTTTCATGTGTCTAGGCTTAAGAAAGCCATTGGTCAGAGTGTAGTGCCTTCTGCAGATTTACCCCCTTTGGATGAGGAGGGGAAGCTTGTGTTAGTACCCGAAGCTATTCTGGATGTCAGGGAAAGGACACTCAGGAACAGAATCGTTAAGGAATACTTGGTGAAATGGAGAGACCTGCCAGATGAGGATGCTACATGGGAGAATGAGCAGGTATTGCAACATTTAGGACCAAATTTGCTTGAGGACAAGCAATTTCAAGGGGGGCGGACTATAATGTCCCTTTTTTAGCGCAACATGATATGGGGTGTCGTTAGCCTATTCTGACACGGTCCCGAAGGCTAACAAGGACATTGGTGGGATCCTGAGGTGTTTTGGCCTAGGTGTTTTCGATTTCAGGCCAATCGGTGCTGCTCTGACAGGGTTTCTAGACACTTACTATTTATAGTAAGTTAGTCTCCAAGCAGTGACTTGAAATTTTTAGTGTTTCCCTGGTTGGCATAATTATCAGTAAAAAATATTTGAAGGCGACAATGATTTAAAGGGATTATCAACAATGTTTTAATATTTAACGATAAAGTGTAAAGTTAAATTAAATATTTAACTTTATCGTTATATTATAAGGTTGGGAATATAAAGTAATGTTTAAAATATTAAAAGTTCCCTTTAATGTGTACATTGTGGGAAATAATATTTTATTCTAAAATGTATTATCCCACATTTAGGAAATGAAGTGTTTGCATCCAGGAAGAAGATATAAATGAAGGTTGAGAGCTCTCTTTTGGGATATGCTGGGGATGAGATTAATGTTATGCTGTTGGATTTCATAGAGATCTAATTATTGGGCTTGGAGGACGGAATCCCTCTTTGCTAGCATTCTCTTCGCTGTTGAAAGACACAGTCAGAAGGATTAATGGTGTTTTCATTCAGGAAACACATTGGGCTTCATCTGGTGCTCTCGCATGAAGTTTTTACAGGGGTTTGAAAGTGCAGATTTGAAGATAGTGATTTTGCTACAGTACCGCGCGAATAGTGTTTTTGCTACAATACCGCGTGAATAGTGTTTTTGCTACAGTACCATGTGAATAGTGTTTTGCTACAGTGCCGCGTGAATAGTAAAAATGCTATAGTGCCATGAATAGTGTAGCTACAGTGTGTGAACAGTGTTTTCAACAGGTTCTATACTTGTGGAGTTCAGGTTTGAATTTGTTTATTATCATATGGTCTGTAATATTCTTCAAATCTGATTTGTATGCTTGGAGTTGGAATTAAATAAATACCATCAGCATTAATCTTCTTGTTTTTTGGTATTTGATATGTCTGGTTGTTTTAATATTGAATAAACTTTGAAAGCTTTACAATAATATATCAGTTTATCCAATTTATCCTATTGCAAATCAAGAACCAAAAAATCCAGTAGTCAGCTTGCAAGCCAACTGTTTGACAAAATTACACTAAGTAAAAAGGACATAAATTTAGTACCGAACAGGGGGTGCCCATTACATCATAGCATTATTGTTGTCGAGAAATATGTATATCTTATGTTTTGGTAGTAATGTTGTTTGTTAGTAGTTAGTTAGCCGACGGGTAGGTAGTTGGAGTTGCGACGATTGTATCGCACCCCTTCGGCTGTTATATATTGTACTACCTGCGGGTATTGAAGGGTGTGTAGTTGACGACAGACAATGCTATGAACATTGTATACACCTTGAGTTATTAATGGAAAGCTTATTATTGTATTCATGCTGTTATTGCATTGTTTATTTCTGCATTACTTCTGTATTCCTTTTGTTTAACTAGTGAGGCAAACATTTGGCACCATTGCCTATACATACTCGGGAACGGAAGACGCGGATGGCGCACGGACATGATGGGCCTACCCGTTGGTGAGATAAACCCAAAGGTCGACGACGCGCAAACAGAGCTCTACAGCGGAGAAGACACTGCAACGAGGGAATTTTCAATTCTGTTCCAGGTAGCCATTGAGACCTATGTCCGATGAGAGGCCACGGAGGCTGAAATCCCACCAAGTGCCGTGTGCACAACGCTGGAGGTTAGCCCGATAGTAAATCGGTTGATGAACCACCTTCCCCGATTGCTTGCACAGGCATCGCTAGCACAACAAGCTCGCCTGGAGGAGATTGCCCGGGAAGAGTGACACCAACAAATCCTCCAACAATACGAAGAAAGTAGCCATCGGGAAGCGGAGCGGGATGGCACGAGCCCAGGAAGGAATTGAACCCTGAATCCCATAGGGATAAAGGAACATTCTATATTCAAATAAAGGTGTCATAATATTGACACGAGTTATATCTAACGAAATGAATTAATAAAGGCGTGTTCTGGTTTATGTGTTGTGAATTATGGAAATGTATGGGAATTAATGCCCAACCTATTAAACAAAGATAGAAATAAGAAAGCAGAAACGGACGAGTGGGAGGCCGCACAGAGGGCCTTGATTTTGGAACAATGAGTAGAACGTAGACAGAGGCTCAAGCAACTTGCCGAAGGACGACCTGCCGAGGGGTTGCCCGAAGGGAACCAAGGAGATGTCACAGAGGGTGCACAAGCCGAGGGAAATTTCTACGCGTCGCCAGAACACCGTAGGGTGAGAAGCCACGAAGAGTTTCTGGAGGAAACAAGGTTACGGAGGAATCTAGTCAAAGAGACTCGGGATCAGTTTAGAAATTTATCCCCTACGCCACGAAGTGAGGATCACCAAAGGGAGCCAAGAGTGGGTGCGGGTGAGAACGAAGGGGAGGACAACCGTACGGTTGTAGGTGCCACACACAGTAGGCAAAACACTGTACATCCAGTCACCCACGCAGGATACACCATCGGCGCCAGAGGGAGCGGCACACAGATGCAGCCACAGCCACCTCCAGGAAGATGACCCCCATCGATGGCGGGCAAATAGAAGTTGCCTAAATTCAATAGAGATGGCAACGATGACCCCGTAAGGCACTGTTGTACATGTGAGACAATATGGTTAGCCAACGGGGAAGTTGACAAAGCGGATTGGGTGGTGCAGTTCCCTGCCACCCTGAGAGGAGTAGCCATTGATTGGTACTCTAATGTGGATAAAACAAAGGTGGGAACATGGGATGACCTACAAGAAGCTTTTGAGATGGAGTTTCGACTCCTTCGAGATGATAATGAGATCGTCGCGGAGATATTAAGCACAAAGTAGGGAAAGCATGAGACAGTGCGAACATACAGCCGACGGTTAAAGGAGTTACTGGGGAAGATGGAGAACTAGTCGGCTAACGGACTAAAGAAGAAATGGTTCGTGGAAGGGTTGCGGTCATCCCTGCGGAGAAAGATGAAAATTGTACCGCCCACTTCATACGATGACGCATACAACCGCGTGATGGATTTGGAAAGTGAAGACAAAACATTGCAGAAGAAAAAGGACAAGTCCTCTGTAGAAGAGGAGTCCTCGGGACAACAGTGACGAATCATCAAGTAAGAAGGTGCAAGCTCTTCAAAAGGATATGCACCGTATGTTGAAGGAATTTAAGAACATGAAAGGGAGCACGAGCGAAAACGAAGACGTGTGGTGCACTGATTGTAAGGAAGAAGGTCACACAAAAGGCACCTACCCAAAGAAGGCATTCTGCGAAATTTGCCAGATGTTGGGACATGCAGTCAAAGAATGCCCCTACAACATGAAAACAAAAGGGAACCAGGTATTCTTCGCACAAGAGCAACCCTCACTGTCAGCAGGCTCCACCCGGCCACAAGTCGACGCCCCTGCATCATCCAATGGTTATAGAGGTAACCGAAGAGGAGGGAGAGGCAACAACAACAACAACAATCGGAGCAGAATGCAGTATGACGTTAAGGGGCGGCCAATAATTCAATGTCGGGCCTGCAACCAATGGGGGCACCTTGCTCGGGAGTGCCAAAATACTAAAACCCCCCAGAGCCTGTGTAGATGGTGCGGCCCCGGTGATCACGATGACACAAAATGCCCTAAACAGGGGGTGAATCTCCTCAATATTGAGAAGACGGGCGAAGTATTGGCGATCACTCGCGCGCAGGCGAAGAAGGCAACGTATCCCAACCCCTGCACAAAGAAGGAGAGACTGCGGGAGGCGAAGGCCGACATTGAACGGGAGATGGCGGCACAAGGATGGAAGAACACGGAGACGATGAGTCCCTCAACCCGCTTGAAAGCGGAAAAGAATATTATTGGGCAAGTCCTGCAGATGGAGGTACTGATAAAGGTAAAAGACCTTCTAGACTCCATGCCACATTTGAGGACTGCCATCCTCAGCAATGTGCTAAGCACCGCACACGTACCTTCGAGTGCACCATAGGTGGAGGTTCCCGTCAGCCCTTCAACTGACCCGATGTTACTAACCTTGAACAGTGGTAGACACCCAGCTGTGGTAGAAATGGGCATCCTTGGAACTGTTCTAAAGGACACCATTGTGGACGGAGGTGTTGGGGTGAATGTACTACCAGAAGAGACATGGAAGAGGCTGAGGTGCTGGAGAGATTGAGCAGGTCTACCGAGACGCCTACTATGCATTGAGGCGTACGCATCATGAGTCTACGGTCCGCGAGGCTGCATGGGTCGAGTTGGAGAGGGATGTGGCCAGTCAGCAGGCCTCGTGGGCAATAGAGAGGGCCCAGTTATTGGCACAGCTTGAGATGGCCCGAGCAGAGAAGGCTGAGGTGGAGACTCGCCTTTCGGCGGAGCAGAGTGTGAGGAGCCTCATACAGCAGGAGTTGGATGCAGTCACTGCCGAGCGGAGCCTGTTGCAAGATCGATTGGTCTACAGAGGACTTGTCCTTTCTCTTCTGCGATGTTTTGTCTTCACTTTCCAAATCCATCGCGCGATTGTATGCGTCATCGTATGAAGTGGGCAGTACAATTTTCATCTTTCTCCGCAGGGATGACCACAACGCTTCCACGAACCATCTCTTCTTTAGTTCGTCAGTCGGCTGGTTCTCCATCTTCCCCAGTAACTCCTTTAACGGTCGGCTGTATGTTCGCACTGTCTCGGGCTTTCCCTGCTTTGTGCTTAATATCTCCGCCACGATCTCATTATCATCTCGAAGGAGTTGAAACTCCGTCTCGAAAGCTTTCTGTAGGTCATCCCATGTTCCCACCTTTGCTTTATCCACATCAAAGTACCAATCAATGGCTACTCCTCTCAGGGTGGCAGGGAACTGCACCACCCAATCCGCTTTGTCAACTACCCCGTTGGCTGACCATATTGTCTCGCCCGTACGGCAGTGCTGTACGGGGTCATCGTTGTCATCTCCGTTGAATTTAGGCAACTTCTGTTTGCCCGCCATCGATGGGGGTCGTCTTCCTGGAGGTGGCGGTGGCTGTGTCTGTGCGTCGCTCGCTCTGGCGCCGGTGGTGTATCCTGCGTGGGTGACTGGAGGTACGGTGTTTTGCCTGTTGTGTGTGGCACCTACAACCATACAGTTGTCCTCCCCTTCGTTCTCACCTGCGACCACTCCTAACTCCCTTTGGTGATCCTCACTTCGTGGCGTAAGGGGTAAGTTTCTGAACTGATCCCGGGTCTCTTCGACTAGATTTCTCCGTAATCTTGTTTCCTCTAGAAACTCTTCGTGGCTTCTCACCCTACGGTGTTCCGTCGACACGTAGAAATTTCCCTCGGCTTCTGCACCCTCCGTGACACCTCCTTGGTTCCCTTTGAGCAACCCCTCGACAAGTCATCCTTCAGCAAGTTACCTCAGCCTCCGTCTACGTTCTACTTGTTATTCCAGAATCAAGGCCCTCTGCGCGGCCTCCCCACTCGTCCGTTTCTGCTTTCTTATTTCTATCTTTATTTAATAGGTTGGGCATTAATTCCCATACATTTCCATAATTCACAACACATAAACCAGAACATGCCTTTATTAATTCATTTCGTCAGATACAACTCGTGTCAATATTATGACACCTTTATTTGAATATAGAATGCTCCTTTATCCCTATGGGATTCAAGGTTCAATTCCTTCCTGGCCTCGTGCCATCCCGCTCCGCTTCTCGACGGCTACTTTCTTCGTACTATTGGAGGATTTGTTGGCGTCGCTCTTCCTGAGCAATCTCCTCCAGGCAAGCTTGTTGTGCCAGCGATGCCTGTGCAAGCAACCGAGGGAGGTGGTTCATTAACCAATTTACTGTCGGGCTAACCTCCAGTGCTATCCACACGGCACTTGGTGGGATTTCAGCCTCCGTGGCCTCTCGTCGGACGTAGGTCTCGATGGCTACTTGGAGCAGGATTGAAAATTCCCTCGTCGCAATGTCTTCTCCGCTGTAGAGCTCTGTTTGCGCGTCGTCAGCCTCTAGGTTTATCTCACCAACGGGTAGGCCCATCGTGTCCGTGCGCCATCCGCTTCTTCCGTTCCCGAGTATGTCTAGGCAACGGCGCCAAATGTTTGCCTCACTGGTTAAACAGAAGGAATACAGAAGTAATGCAGAAATAAACAATGCAATAACAGCATGAATACAAGAATAAGCTTTCCATTAATAACTCAACGTGTATACAATGTTCATAGCATTATCTGTCATAAACTACACACCTTTCAATACCCGCAGGTAGTACAATATATAACAGCCGAAGGGGTGCAACACAACCGTCGCGACTCCAACTACCTACCCGTCGGCTAACTAACTACTAACAAACAACATTACTACCAAAACATAAGATATACATATTTCCCGACAACAAGCAAAACACAAATACACCTATGGTACGAAGCATCAAGACACAAAGCATACATGATAAGTGTATATAAAACACATATGAAGTGAACATGAGGAAAACACATTAGGTATGAATCTAACACATCAAGTATGAAGCATACACATGAATAAATAAGACATGAGTAATACACACGAATACACATGGAGTATACATATGAATGCATATAAAGCAAGAAGAACCCACATAAAGCATGAAGTATACACATAAAGCATGATTCATACACACGAATACACATAAGGTGTAAAGCATGAACTATAGGCATAAGGCATAAAGCATAAACCATATATGAATGCACATGAGGCAAGAAGTGTCCATGTAAAGCATGGAGTATACACATAACGAATGATTCATACCCATGAATACATGTAAAGCATGATATATACACATGTCATCAAGTATACATTTCAATGGAGTAAACATGTTGAAGATACATCAGCCATGAAGCAAACACACAAATACACATAAGACACATGGCCTACATATAAAGCACACAAGCTGAAAACATATCAGACATGAAACAAACACAAGGCATACATGAGAAAAGCATGCATATACAATACACATGGAGTAAGCATGCATATACAATACACATGGAGTAAAGCATGGAGTATACACATAACGAATGATTCATACCCATGAATACATGTAAAGCATGATATATACACATGTCATCAAGTATACATTTCAAAGGTACTCATGGAGTAAACATGTTGAAGATACATCAGCCATGAAGCAAACACACAAATACACATAAGACACATGGCCTACATATAAAGCACACAAGCTAAAAACATATCAAACATGAAACAAACACAAGGCATACATGAGAAAAGCATGCATATACAATACACATGGAGTAAGCATGCTCAACACATATAATAGAAAGAGTCAAAATCCATGATCATTTCTGCCCTTGACAGAGAGAGAGGCAACCTTTCGTAATTATAAAACTTGAAAGAGTCACAAACCTTCATCATTTCTGCCCTTGAGAGAGACAACCTTTCATAATTATTACCCCTTTCAAAGAGTCACAACCCTTCATCATTTCTGCCCTTGACAAAGAGACAACCTTTCATAATTATCAACCTTCTGAAAGAGTCATAACCCTTCATCATTTCTTCCCTTTGAGAGAGTCACAACAATTCATAACTATCCCCCTTTAAGAGTCAAAACCTTTTATTGTTCCTACCCTTTGAGAGTCACAACCTTTCATAATTATTACATTTTTAAAGAGTCACTTCCTCATTTCCCTCCCATTCCTTCTTCCATTTATCTTTCCTTAATTCCTAAGCTCCATTCTTTTTCTCCTTCCTCTATATCCTCTTTCAAATGAACTCTTCTCCCTTTTATACCTCATGTTTGAGGGAGTCACAACTCTTCATGGCATGCCTCTTGACAATTCATTAAACTTCACTAACTTGTAATTATATTATATTATTATTATTTATTTATATTTTAATTATATTATTATTATTTATTAGTAAATCTTATTTCAAAATGGGGACATTACAATCCGCCTCGCCAAAAATTGCTTCTCCTCAAGCAATGATCATGGAATGTTCAAGATGATTCCCAATATGAAATGGATTTGGATACACACATGGAATAAACTTGCTGAAAACAAATCAAACATGATGCAAAGCATATTTGTAATGTCCCCTTTTCTAGGTGACATGAGATGAGCAGGGGTTGACCTACCATTAGAGTTCTCGTAGGTCAATGACATGGTTAGGGGACTCATTATGAGGGTCATGGAGCTTTGCAGGGGCTCTGTGAGCCATTTTGGACCATCAGACGACAATTCCTATTTTTTAGGGAGAACTGGCAGTTGACTGAATGACCACCTGGGGGACCAAGGAGTAGAGCAGGATCCTTTTGAGCAGTTACAGGTGTTTGGAGAGAGGTTCCTACTTTGTAGGGTGATTCCCTACTTTTTAGGAGGTTGTGGCAGTTTCTATATTTGAGGTTCCACGGGACCATACCATGGTTTCAGTTTCAGGAAGATTGGGTGTGTTTCCTAGTTTCTAGGAGTATCCCTAGATTTTAGGGATGGGACTGCCAGTTGGCCCATCTTGTCCGGCATCAGTCACAGATAGGTGACAAAGTCAGATTCATGTTTGGTTGGTTATTTTGGGCTATTATTGGATCTATGGAAATATTTTAATATATTTAAATATTTCCTAAGTTAGCGATTAAATAAATTAAAATAAGGCTATGTATATAGCCATTTCGGAGTAATAAGGGGTTTTAGCTTCATCTGGTTTGATGTGCCTATGTGTTATAGCTCGTTGGAAAGGTCTTGAACTTTGCTACATGATTCTCACCTCCCGAAGTCTTTTTGGATGCTTGAAGCTATTTATTCGCAATAAAGTGATATTTTCTATAGTTTGACGCCATAATTGGGAAAGTGTCACTTTAATTATAAAGCGCAAGCTTTATTATTCTTTAGGGTTCGACTTGCAAAGGGAAAGGAGTTATAAAAAGATGAAAACCTAATTGATAGCATCTTTGATCATTTTGAAACTTGCAAATTTGGGAATTGCTCTGGAAGAGTGATTTTGGTCTGGGAAGCAAACCCCAGGTCTAAGCTTGCTGGGACGTAGCCCTCAGTAGGAGTTGACAGTGGATTTATCCAGGATTGCACAGAGATTGTCAGAGGTAGAAGACACATCTTCTTGTCCTGAAGATTCAGCGTGCATATTGGGGGTTTCAACAAGGAGGCTGGTCTATTCCAGCTGGCTCGTGATTTGCAGCAGCTTCCATGCCTCCTTTGCAACCACGCCTTGTTTGTATGTTCGCTGGAAGGGTTGTATTCAGCTTATTTGGTCTTCCTTGTTCGTTGCCAGTAGTATTCCTCCATCTGGCATCAATCCAGATTAAGAACAGCTCCAAATAAATGTATGGATTCTTGCTGAATACTAAACTAGGTTATTTGCCTGGTATGATTTGCAGTATTTTCAGATTGCTTAAGTGTTCTTACATATGAACATTGTTTACTGTTTTATTTCACAGTTGTTGCTATTTATCAATTACTTTACTTATAACATCAAAACCCAAAAAGAAACAATCCCTTTCTGCAACTTCTGTCTATTCTATAAGATCACCGGACAATTAAAAAAATATAGTATGTTTAATTAAGAATTTACACCAGCAACAGCAAAAGGATCCATTTGGGATCTTTCAATATTCAATACATAAGGCATAAATTAGGAAAGCACACACACGAATAAAGCAATCATGCTAAAAACATGCCAGGCATGGACCATACACATAAGATATGTAGCATAGACAGAAATACATGTAAGGCACGAAGCATCCACGTAAGACATGCAAGGCATGAAGTAATACACGTCAAACATGTAAGACAAGAAGCAATGTAGGAGACAAAGTATAAGATACAAGTGATACATGAGAAAGTTAGTTATGAAGTAACCATGCTGTAAACCATCAGTGATGAAGCAAAACACAAACACTTACGATATGAAGCATCGAGACAAAAAGCATACATGAGAAGGGTATATAAAACACATATCAAATGAACATGCAGAAAACACATTAGGTATGAATCCAACACATCAAGTATGAAGCATACACATGAATACATAAAATATGAGCTATACACACGAATACACATGGAATTTACATATGAATGCACATAAGGCAAGAAAAACCCACATAAAGCATGAAGTATACACACAAGGCATGATTCATAGTACATACACATGAATACACAAGGTGTAAAGCATGAAGAATATATATGAATGCACATAAGGCAAGAAGCATCCACATAAATCATGGAGTATACACATAAGGCATGATTCAAACACATGAATACATGTAAAGCATGACCTATAGACATGTAAGGCGTCAAGTATACATTTGAAAGGTACTTATTGAGTAAACATGTTGAAGATGCAGTAGTCGTGAAGCAAACACACAGATACACATAAGACACGAGGCCTATATATGAAGCACATGTGCTGAAAACATATCAAACTTGAAACAAACACAAGGCATACATTATAAAAGCATACATATAAAATACACATGGAGTTAGCATGCTCAACACAAATGTAAGGCATAAAGTATACATTTGAAAGGTAGTTATTGAGTAAACATGCTGAAGATGCATTAGTCGTGAAGTAAACACACAAATACACAAGACAAAAGACCTATATATAAAGCACACACGCTGAAAACATCAGACTTGAAACAAACACAAGGCATACATTATAAAAGCATGCATATAAAATACATATGGAGTTAGCATGCTAAACACACATGTAAGGCATCAAGTTTACATATGAAAGGTACTTATTGAGTAAAAACGCTGAAGATACATCAGTCGTGAAGGAAACACGCAAATACACATAAGACACAAGGCCTATATATAAAGAACACATGCTGAAAACATATCAGACTTGAAACAAACACAATGCATACATTATAAAAGTATGCATATAAATTACACATGGAGTTAGCATGCTCAACACACATATAGATTTGCAATATTGGCATACTTGAAACCCAAGTGAATGTCTATCAAAGTAGATTTGTCCAGCAAGCTGGCATGATTAAGGATTTGATGCCATTTGTAATGTCCATTTTGAAAGAGTCACAACCCTTCATCATTTCTGCCCTTGAGAGAGACATCCTTTCATAATTATCACCCCTTTGAAAGAGTCACAACACTTCATCATTTCTGCCCTTGAGAGAGAGACAACCTTATAAATTTATGACCCCTTTGAAAGAGCCACAACACTTCATCATTTCTATCCTTGGAGAGAGTCACAACCCTTCATAATTATCCCCTTTCAAAAGCATCACAACCCTTTGACAAAGTCGCAACCCTTCATAATTATTACCTTTTGATAGAGTCACTTCCTCATTTCCTTCCAATTCCTTCTTCCATTTATCCTTCCTTAATTCCTATGCTCCATTCCTTTTTTTTCCTTGCTCCATATCCTCTTTCAAATGAACTCTTCCCCCTTTTATAGCTTATGTTTGAGGCAGTCACAACTCTTCATGGCATGCCTCTTCACCTTTCAATAAACTTAATTAACTTGTAATTATATTATATTATATTTTATTATTATTATTATTTTATATTTTAATTTTATTATTATTAAATATTATTTCAAAATGGAGATATTACAGTCTGCCCCGACCAAAATTGCTTGTCCTCAAGCAATGATCATTGAGTGATCAATATGATTCCCTTAAGAAAATGGATTTGGATACACACATGAGTAAAATTTCTAAAAACACATCAAACATGATGAAAAGCATATTCAAGATATAAGGCATATATTAGGAAGGCAGACACACCAATGAAGTAATCATGCTAAAAACATGACAGACATGGAGCAAACACATAAGATATGAAGCATAGACATAAATACATGTAAGGCACAAAGCATCCACGTAAGACATGCAAGGCATGAAGTAATGCATGTCAGACATGTAAGAAAGGAAGCAATGTAGGACACAAAGCATAAGATACTAGTAATACATGAGAAAGGTATTTATGGAGTAAGCACATTGTAAACCATTAATGATGACACAAAACAAATAAACTTATGATACGAAGCATCAAGACGCAAAGCATGCATGAGAAGGGTATATATAAAACACATATGGAGTGAAGATGTGAAAAAACACATTAGAATCCAACACATCAAGTATAATGCATACACATGAATACATAAGACATGAGTCATACACACAAATACACATGGAATATACAAATGAATGCACATAAAGCAAGAACCCACATAAAGCATGAGGTATACACATAAGCCATGATTCATACACACAAATACACATAATTGTAAAGCATTAAGTATATATAATACATTTAGATACAAGTGATACATGAAAAAGGTATTTATGGAGTAAGCACATTGTAAACCATCAGTGCTGACACAAAACAAATAAACTTATGATACAAAGCATCAAGACACAAAGCATACATGATAAGGGTATATAAAACACATATGGAGTGAAAATGCAGAAAACACATTAGGTATGAATCCAACACATCAAGTATAATGCATACACATGAATACTTAAGACATGAGTCATACACACGAATGCACATAAAGCATGAAGTATACACATAAGCCATGATTCATATACACGAATACACATAAGTTGTAAAGCATGAAGTATATATAATATATATGAATGCACATAAGGCAAGAAGCATACACATAAACCATTGAGTATACACATAACGCATGATTCATACACATGAATACATGTAAAGCATGATGTATAGAAATGTAACGCATCAAGTATATATTTGAAAGGTACTTATTGAGTAAACATGTTGAAGATACATCAGTCGTGAAGCAAACACACAAATACACATAATACACAAGAACCATATATAAATCATACATGCTGAAAACATATCAGACATGAAACAAACACATGCCATACATGAGAAAAGCATGCATATAAAATACACATGGAGTAAGCATGCTCAACGCACATATAGAAATACGATGTTGACCTACTTGAAACCCAGTGAATGTCTATCAAAGTAGATTTATGCCATAGGCTGGCAGGATTAAAGATCTGATGCCACTTGTAATGCCCCCTTTGAAAGAGGCCCAACCCTTCATCATTTCTTCCCTTGAGAGAGAGACAACCTTTCATAGTTATCACCCCTTTGAGAGAGTCACAACCCTTCATCATTTCTGCCCTCAAGAGAGAGACAACTTTTCATAATTATCACCCCTTTGAGAGAGTCACAACCCTTCATCAAGTCTACCCTTGAGAGAGAGACGACCATTCATAATTATCATCCCTTTGAAAGAGTCACAACGCTTCATCATTTCTGCCCTTGGAGAGAGTCATAACCCTTCATAATTATCCCCCTTCAAAAGAATCACAACCTTTCATGATTTTTGCCCTTTCAAAGAGTCACAACCTTTTATAATTATTACCTTTTCAAAGAGTCACTTCCTCATTTCCTTCCCATTCCTTCCTCCATTTATCCTTCCATAAGTCGTAAACTCCATTTTTTTATTCCTTCCTCCATATCCTCTTTCAAATGAGCTCTTCTTCCTTTTATATCTCATGTTTGAGGCAGTCACAACTCTTCATGCTATGTCTCTTGGCCTTTCATTAAACTTAATTAGCTTGTAAAATATTATATTATATTTTCTTACTATTATTTTCTTTTATTTTAATTTTATTATTATTATTTATTATTAAATCTTATTTCAAAATGAGAACATCACAGTCCACCCCACCCAAAATTGCTTGTCCTGAAGCAATGATCATGGACTGTTCAAGATGATTCCCAATATGAAACGGATTTGCATACATGCATGGAATAAACATGCTGAAAACAAATGAAACATGATGTGAAGCATATTCAAGACATAAGGAATACACTATAAAGTCACACACACACATGAAGCAATCATGCTGAAAACATGACAGACATGGAGCATACATATAACATATGAAGCATACACATAAATACATTTAAGGCATGAAGCATTCACGTAAGACATACAAGGCATGAAGTAATGTACATCAGACACGTAAGGCAAGAAGCAATGTGGGAGACTGTTGATGTGTATTTTGTACACGACCAAACACAAAATAAAATACCCAGAGGTATCTTATCCTCTCTTGAATAAAGTCTCTGAATGCTGAAGATGTCGCGAAAAGGATCAATCGGGATGACTTCAAGGTTCTTTGTTGTAGGATCTCTACGTGTGGATAAGCACCAGTGGTCGTTGTGAATGCTGTTTCTTCAAGGGGCCTTACGTACTTTTAGAGAAAGCTTGTCCGTGTTACTCTCTTTCCAAATGAAGGAATAGGATTTTCCTAATACTAACAGTTTTCAAAAAATATCAAAAGATAAGGGTTTCAAGGAAGGAATACTTGAACTAATCCTAAGAATGACTCAATGAAGACTAGACTTGATAAGATTCTACCAATTTCAGTTTCGCCAAGAAATTACAACTCTACTGGAATTGATGCGATCTTCTAAGGGGATTCAATAACTTCCAAATCATCAAGGATATAGATACTATCATAGAGATACATATCAATACTTCCAAGAATGATTGAATTCTTAATCAATCTCAATGTTTCCAGTTGACCACACAAGGCGTCCTTACAATCAGTAAGAAGCTAGTGGTTTGGAATGTGAATCTTATCAAAGATCAAGCACAACACTTCGTCCTTCAAACTTAGAACTTAAATGCTATTTCAACTGAGAGTGATTCAAGAAGATAAACAATCATGAAGGTAGCCACAAGTATTGCAATAAAACACCATAACTTCAATATTTTATTGATCTCATAGCCAAAATGGACAACAATTGTTCAAAATTCTTTCTTCACTACTCAATCTTACTACAACAATAACTTTCTAACTTTCTTCTCTCTAAGCTCTCTCTCTTTTCTCTAACCTTTTCTAACTCTTTAAAATGAAATGAGTGAGGGTATATATAGCATCCTCAAATACAATGAATGGCCCGGATCAAAAGAAGATCAACGGCTGAGATTTTGACACCTAAACCCTAATTAGGGTTTGTTACAAAAAAGTCCCCATTTAGATAAGCATTACTAATCCATAGCCAATAAAGAATTGGCACAAATACCAAGGAGACATAGACCAATAGGAATTAAGTTGCCACACCATCCTATAACAACTTTTCATCTAGAATTTTGTTCCCTTTCCTATGCTCTTTCTTAGCATATTCAATGAATCTGGATACAATTCCCTCAATCTCAGCAATGGGAATCTCAGGAAGATTCTTCATTCGTTCTTCCAAGTGAAGGACTTGATCAAAAGCGGTGAGAAGAGTTGTCTCCCAACTAGGCTCAAGTTCTTTGGTCTTCTCAATCAGGAACATAGTAGTGTACATTTGATCTCGTTGCTTATTTGTGATGATGTTCTCCTCTTTGCAAAAGATGACCTTGATTCTATCCTCCAACTCTTGGATGTCCACATCTATCTCGATCTCGATCCGCCTGTCAAGAATGGTACACAACACCTCAAACACCTTATCTTGAATTGGATGAATGGACCTTCAACTCGGTTGCATCTGGTGTTGACGTCTTCAAAACGGACCTCTTTCATCTGGAGTAGAGCTGACCACTGTAGGAGGTTATGGGTTCCTCCATCCATTATCTTTTCTTGTGCCAGAATCCTTCTTGGTGTTTCTCTTATCACTTGTAAGACTAGGATGATAACATCTCTAGTGTGAGTGAATGCAGCTACAGTTATCATTAGATTATGGATAATCTCAAGGACCTCGATAGCTCGATGAACTGTCTTCATCATTCTTGTTGCAAATTCAACAGCTACCTTGTGAGATTTATCAATCCAAGAACTCATAAGTTGAACCAAGCTCTTCACCCTTTCTGCCTCACCTACTGATTCAAGAGGGAGTGCTTGTAAAGGAGATGCTGTTGGATCCTGACGTCTCAATGGCTGATTAAGATGACTAAAATAGTTCCTCCAAGCACTGACCTCCCTCTCAAGCTTCTTATTCTTTTCCATTTCTTCTTTAAGTTTGTCTTTAAGTGCTTCAAATGAATCAGTTGCTTCTTCCATCGCTTGCTCGGAGGTAAGTGGACCAAGCTCAAATGTTTCTAAGTCATACTCTTCTGCAAGAATCTCATCCTCATATTTGTCTACCATTGGTGTAGCTACCTGCACTTTCCTGGATCCTGTCTCATCTCTAATTACCTTAGACATCTTTGTGGCCTTCTTCTTTTCCATTACCTCATGAGAATTTCCTATAAGGCTTTCCAAGTCAAACACATCTTCTTCTTCAACCACAACTACCCTTGTTAGTCTCTCTTTTAGCCAATCAGGAATGGCAGATCTTGTTTCCCTCACTTGTATTTCTTTAGGTAGTGGTCTATCTTCTCGGAAAGGAGATGTTGCTTCATCATCATTCTTTTCTTCGTGTTGCTCATTAGCACCAACTTGGGGAGATTGACTTGATGAATGCTGAGGTGTCTGTCCTTTCTCTTGTTTATCATTCTGTACCATGGATTCCATAGACTCATCAACCTCATATACTATCTGCCTCTGATCTTCCCCTTGACTTGCCTCCTTTTCATGCCTAGAAGATGTGCTTGGTGGGTGATCAGGATTTGTTTTCTGCTTCTTCTTGGAAGGTTCTCTCTTCTCAGGTCCTTCTTTCCTCTTTGAGCCTTTGGAATGAGAAGTATTCTCACTCACACTTGCTTTTCCTTCTGATCTTGCCTCCAAAGTGAATGTCATTGATACATTCTGCTCCTTCAACTTTTGATGTTGTACATCCACCCATTTGCGAGTGCAAGATAAAACGGGAGCCATCAAAGCTCTTAAGTCTAAAACCTCAAGCTCATTCCAATCTATCTTCACTTCTTTGTCTTCTTTCTCATAGGATGACTGGAGGTATCTACCATTATCTCGGGCTTGATCGGCTACTCTATAAACTTTGCATTTCCTAATGAGATATAAGGGTAGCCTGGAATGCATCTTTCTTTTGACCTCTAAATCACCTGGGAGATTCATCCAAAAGTCCTCCACCTGAAACTCATGCTTGTACTTCCTGCCGACTATCTCCTCCATATAACCATGAGGATCAAAATTCTCTCGCGAGGCAAAGGATGTGAATGAGCATAAAGATAATTCCTTTTCTGCATCTTCCGCGGCTTGAGTATTAGGACACACTTCAACTGAATTCCCTAGTATGATGGGCATGGGAATTCCATTTCCATGCTTGTGTCTGGATGCCTTCACATAAGCTGCCAACTGTCTAGTCACCTCAAGTAGTACTATCCTGTCTGTTGGATATCTTGGCAACATGTAGGGAGGTGAAGGACACCCATGAACTCTGATGTATGTGAATTTTTGAAACTGAAGGAACCATGCACCATACTTCTTCGCAAGCTCTTGTGCATCCAGAGACAGTCGATTGTGAATCCCACCGTGCAATATCCTGATAATGTTCATCGTGAAGGTGTCATTGACTAACTTGTAGTCACTTCTAGGCGGATGATGCAGATGAACATAAGAATCACAAACTCTTATTTCTCTGGGTCCTCTTCCAATCACTCCTCTGTGAGGTAGCCCTGCATACTCGAAACTCCTGACCAAGGCATATATAACATATGAGCTCATGTGGAATGATTTGGTGGGTCTTAGCCTTCTCAACTGTACGTTCAGACAATTGCTAATGATTCTGGCCCAATGAAGCATTCCTTTTCCTTGGACTATCACTTGTATGAAGAAGAACATCCACTTGTCGAAGAAGAAGGCTTGAGAAGCACCTGTAACTCAATTGAGCAAAGTTATCAAGTTCCTGTATTCCTCCTGGAAGTCAATCTTATGTGGTGTATTGGGAATCTTGTTCAGGCGAGGCCGACTTTTGAGCAACCAATTCTTATTGATGAAGTTCAAACAAGATTCAGGATCATCTTCATAGATCGACCTTGCTCCTTCCAAGCTCTTGTAGATCATGTCTTTATGGTCCGGAAGATGAAGAGCTTCGCCTATAGCTTCCTCTGAAAGGTAGGCTAAGATGTTCCCGTCTTTGGTTACAATCGTCCTTGATTGTGAGTCATAGTGGCGAGCACACTCGATCATCAGCTCATGACACTTGACTGCGGGAGGGAAACCTGTAGCCTTGATGATGCCACTCTCAATTATCCTCCTTGCAACAGGTGATGACTTGCCAATGTAGGGGACCTCTCGAAACTTCTTCACATTGAAGTTTCCTAAGTTGGTGTCTCCGATATTATTCCACTTGGACACGATCCTGGTCTCCAATTCGTCGCTCCTCTGATCTTCCTTGATGAGAGCTTGCCGATTAGTAGATCCTCCGGCTTTGGGGGTCGTCATTGGATGCCTACACAAAAATTTAAAATTAGTCTTTAAGCATCATACCTTAAAGCATAGAATTTAAGACCTTCCAAGGGAATAATTCAAAACATTAATTTGAGAATGACAAATCCAAGAATTATAAACTTTCAAATTAATTATGAATGGAAATTAGATTTTTCAAGACTTAGACTTTAAAAGATTGCTATGAAATCAAAATAAGTCTTGAATAAGGACTTCAAACAATTTGATTCTTCATACCTCTTCTTGAATGCTTAACTATCAACCTTGGAAAATGGAAGGAAAAAGATCAGATCTTGCTGGATAAGGATTGGATTTTGGTCTCCCTTTAGATGAATTATGTCTTGATTAACCTTCAAAAGAAGTTTGCCTTCCACTAACCTCCAACCACTTGGAGGATTCTGGAAATTTAGCCTCCAACTTAGTAAGAATTCGCCTCCAATCTGCTAGATTTCGCTCCTCCAATCTGCTCTTCAAGATCGCATTTAGAACAATGAATGAATGATTTGGATTCACCACAAAGCATCTCCCTTAAATAGGGCGCTCACCCTAATCCTCATGAGGCCGACTTAGGTATTTAGCAATAAAATAAGATAAAATCCCACTTAAAAGGAGGCCGACTTGCTTGTAAAAGCAAATAAATGTATTTTAAGCGCTCTCCTTTTATTTTTTAAATTTTAAAATTAATTTCAAGGCCTCCAAGGTGGATTTTATATTTGCTTTAAGGCTTTAAAAATTAATTAATTCAATTATAAAGGCCTCAAATTATGCGAACTTAATTTAACCTCCCAAATGTCTTGAATTTGGCAAATTTGGTGAAAAATTAGGAATATGGAGGTTTGATTGAGGCTTAATGAAATTTCCTTTCTACTTAAGTTTTGAAATATTCCAAGTGATGAAGGTCTAGATTCACTTCAAGACTTGTTTGAACCCCTTATCCACACTTGTTCTCTTGATGAAATTGAAATTTTCTCAACCTACATTTGCAAATTTCCATGTCTTTGTCTTTACAATCTTGCAATTTGCCCTAAACTTAATCAATCAAGGTTGAATGATAGGTTTTTGATGATTTTGCCCTGGACCCTTTGGAAGGGTCAGGAGCGATTTTTCAAATTAGGTCTTGAATACCTTATTCCCTTCATTCCAAAATATCCCGGAAGGCGAGTTCATGTTTGTTTTGCCCAGATCAAAGTCTTGCATTTCAATTTTTAGTCTTTCACATGAGGAAATTAGGTGAAAATGTGAATTTCGCCCTGGACCCTCTGGAAGGGTCGGGAGCGTTTTTTACATTTTAGGCCAAAATTCACCTTAGTTTGATCATTAAACTCCTCCAAGGTAATCTCCAGGGTTCATTTATCTCCATCACTGGGTTAGTTCATCAAAACTTTGAAGGAAATATTGTATTTTTGGGAATTTCGCTCTAGACCCTCTAGAAGGGTCAGGAGCGAAATTCTCTCCTGAGCTCAAAATTCTTATCTTTGAAGGTCCAAAACCTCTTCAAGGCATTCCAAATAGGTTCTTTCATTGTAGTCCAGGCCTAGTCTCACTCAAATCAGGAAGAAAAAGGTGATTTTAGGGTTTTTCGCCCTAGACCCTCTGGAAGGGTCAGGAGCAATTTTTCTTGCTTAGGGGATTTTGAGATTTTCGCCCTGGACCCTTTGGAAGGCTCAGGAGCGATTTTTAGGTTTTAGGGCAATTCCTTCATCCTTTCAACTTCAAATCATTTCCAAGGCATAGAACATCATGCCTTACTCCTCTTTGAGTCCTAAAAACCAAAATCTTATCTTGAACTGCAAGGAAAATAGGAGGATTTGGAAATTTCGCCCTGGACCCTCTAGAAGGGTCAGTAGCGAATTTCCCTCTTGGCTTCAAAATTTGCATTCTTAGCAGTCCAATTCCACTTCAAGGCAATTCAAATGTCTTCTCACACCCATGTCTAAGCTTAACTTTGCCCAAACTTTGGAAGAAAGGATAGTTTTGAGGATTTTCGCTCTGGACCCTTTGGAAGGGTCAGGAGCGAAAATCATGTTCTAGGCTTAATTGCTTCCTCTTGACAATCTCAATCATCTTCAAAAGGCAAAACACACTTCCTCACACCCATTCAAGCCATAAAAATTGAAAAGTTGCCTTGACCTTGCAAGAAAATAGGTGTTTTTAGGAATTTCGCTCTGGACCCTTTGGAAGGGTCAGGAGCGAAATTCACCATTTGGCTCAATTCCTTCACTTTTTGATGATTTCTTGCAACCTCAATTCACTCCCAGGGGTAATTCTTTCTATGTTTGACCTTATCCCATACTTGGCTTAACAAAATTTGATAGCAAAAGGTGATTTTGAGAAAATTCGCTCTGGACCCTTTGGAAGGGTCAGGAGCAAAAATTACAATCTTGACCAAAAATCTTCATTTTTTTCACCTTAAAACTTCTTTGCCAAGTGGGATTTCATGTTTCATCATGCTAGGATTAAGGTTTCATATCCAAGAAAGGCTAAAAAATGTGTTTATAAGGAATTTCGCTTTGGACCCTTTGGAAGGGTCGGGAGCGAAATTGCCTTTCCTGGCCAGAATCCTTCCTTTTCTTCACTTCTAAACATGCCCAAGGTTTTCAACATGCTCATTCTTCCTTTCATCATGCCTTTGACACTTCAATTAGACCAAACTGAGCAAGAAATGTCTCCTATAGAGATTTTCGCCCTGGACCCTTTGGAAGGGTCAAGAGCGAATTTCTTAATTCAGGCCTATTCCATCATTTTTTCAAGTTGAATTCACCTTTCAAAGGAAGAAAACACTATTCCTCTCTCATCCATGCCATAAAAACCAAAGAGTGACTTGATTTTGCAAGAAAAATAGGTGATTGAAGAATTTTCGCCCTGGACCCTCTGGAAGGGTCAGGAGCGAAAATTCTCCTTTTGGGCAAAAAACTTCACTTTCCAAGTTAAAACATCTTCAAGAGGCAAAAGCAAGTTAGTCTCGTTTCATTCATGCCCAAAACTTGACCTTCTTCACTACATAATAAGAGCTTTTGGGAATTTCGCTCTGGACCCTTTGGAAGGGTCAGGAGCGAAATTTCCCTTCTTGTCCAAAAATCTTTCATTTTGCAAGCTTCCAAATCTTCAAATGTGACACGAACGTTCAATCCTCCCTCCAAGATACCCTGCACATTAAAACTTAGCCAAAGTTAGTGAAAAATAAGCTCTAATAAGATTTTTGCTCTAGACCCTCTGGAAGGGTCAGGAGCAAAATCTCCATTCCAAGCCAAATTGCTCAGTCTTCAAGTTTCAAACCACCTCACAAGGCAAAGTTAGATCATTTTCTAAGCTAGGAACAGGATTGCAAGTCTATCCAAGGCAAAAAATAGTGTTTAGGATGAAATTCGCTCTGGACCCTTTGGAAGGGTCAGGAGCGAAAATCCTCTTTCAAGCATTATCTTGCTCTTCAAAAAACAATCAAATCCCTCTCCAGGCAAGAACATATCAATTCACCTCCAAACATGCCCTAGAAAGCATCACTTAGTCAAAAATGAGGAGAAAAAGAAGTTTACAAGGATTTTCGCCCTGGATCCTCTGGAAGGGTAAGGAGCGATTTTGACATTTCCAGGCTAGATGTTACCTTGATTCGCTTCATCCTCCATCAAACTTAATCAAACCACCTCCTTTTCTTCATTGGCTCTGCTCAACTGACTTAAACAGGGAAACAAACAGGACCCTGAGAAGAAAAACCCTCTTTCAATCTAGACCTAACCTGAGACCTATTCTCCCTGTTCCTTGATCTAACCAACTTGACTCTCTTGAAAGGCATGCTTCATTCTGGCTATCTTGAGGCTTCAGGCAGACAACTAACAACCTCCCTAAACAAGACTAGACTTAGCTTGAAAGAAACCCTAAAACGAGCTTCCAAGGTTTAGCCCTAATCTAGCCAGCCCAGGCAGACCACTCACTCACTCAAAACCCTAAAAGCAGAGAGAAAAACAAGCAAAGAGAAAGCAAAACCTAAAGCAAAAAGAGGGGGTCCCCATTCTAATGGGGCGATGTGTGAAATGGTCACAACAGAGACAAAGCATAAGATACAAGTGATACATGAGAAAGGTATTTATTGAGTAAGCACGTTGTAAACCATCAGTGATGAAGCAAAACACAAGTACACTTATGATATGAAGCATCAAGACACAAAGCATACATGAGAAGGGCATATAAAACACATATGGAGCGAACATGCAAAAAAAACATTAGGTATGAATCCAACACATCAAGTATGAAGCATATGCATAAATACATAAGACATGATCATACACCTGAATACACATGGAGTATACATATGAACGCACATAAGGCAAGAAGACATGAAGTATACACATAGGGCATGATTCATGCACACGAATACACATGAGGTGTAAATCATGAAGTATATATATGAATGCACATAACGCAAAAACCGTCCACATAAAGCATTGAGAGTACACATAAGGCATATATTCATACACATGAATACATGTGAAGCATCACGTATAGACATGTAAGGCATCAATTATACATTTGAAAGGTACTTATGGAGTAAACAATGTGAAGATACATCAATCATGAAGCAAACACACAAATAGACATAAGACACAAGGCCTATATATAAAGCATACATGCTGAAAACAAATTAGATATGAAACAAACACAAGGCATACATGAGAAAAGCATGTATATAAAATACACATGGAGTAAGCATGTTAACACACATATAGAAATTCAAGGCTGGCCTAATTAAAACCCAAGTAAATGCCTATCAAAGTAGATTTGTCCCACAAGCTAGCAAGATTAAGGATCTGACGCCACTTCTAATGTCTCCTTTGAAAGAGTCACAACCCTTCATCATTTCTGCCTTTGAGAGAGAGACAACCCTTCATAATTATCACCCCTTTGAAAGAATCAGAAGCCTTTATCATTTCTTCCCTTGAAAGAGACGCAACCTTTTATAATTATCACCCCATTGAAAGAGTCACTGCCCTTCATTGTTTCTGCCCTTGGAGAGAGTCACAACCCTTCATAATTATCCCCCTTCTAAAGAGTCACAACCTTTCATTATTTCTGCCCTTTGAGAGAGTCACAACTTTTCATAATCATTAGCTTTTGAAAGAGTCACTTCCTCATTTCCTTCCCATTCCTTCTTCCATTTATCCTTCCTTAATTCCTATGCTCCATCTTTTTCTCCTTCCTCCATACCCTGTTTCAAATGAACACTTGCCCCTTTTATATCTCATGTTTAAGGGAATCTCTTCAAGGCATGCCTCTTGACCTTTCATTAAACTTAATTAACTTGTATTATATTATATTATATTATATTATTATTATTTTATATTTTAATTTTAGTATTGTTATTTATTATTAAATCTTATTTCAAAATGGGGACATTACAGTACCCCGTGCCCAAAATTACTTGTCCTCAAGCAATAATCACGGAGTGTCCAAGATGATTCCAAATATGAAATGGATTTGGATACACACATGAAATAAACTTTGCTCAAAACACATCAAACATGATATGAAGCATATCGAAGACATAAGGCATACATTAGGAAGAGACACATACACATGATGTAATCATGCTAAAAAGATGACAAACATGGAGCATATACATAACATATGAAGCATAGACATAAATACATATAAGGCATGAAGCATCCGCGTAATACATGCAAGGCATGAAGTAATGCACATCAGACATGTAAGGCAGGAAGCAATGTAGGATACAAAGCATAAGACACAAGTGATACATGAGAAAGGTATTTATGGAGTAAGCAAATTGTAAACCATCAATGATGAAGCAAAACACAAATACACTTATGACGCGAAGCATCAAGACACAAAGCATACATGAGAAGGGTATACAAAATACATATAGAGTGAACATGAGGAAAACACATTAGGTATGAATCCAACACGTCAAGTATGAAGCATACGCATATATACACATAAGACATGAGTCATACACATGCAGTATACATATGAATGCACATAAGGCAAGAAGAACCAACATAAAGCATGAAGTATACACGTAAGGCATGATTCATACACATGAATACACAAAAGGTGTAAATCATGAAGCATATATATGAATTCACATAAGGCAAAAAGTGTTTATGTAAAGCATGGAGTATACAAGTAAGGAATGATTCATCCACATGAGTACATGTAAAGCATGACGTATACACATGTAAGGCATCAAGTATACATTTGAAAGGTACTTAAGAAGTAAACATGTTCAGGATACATCAGTCATGAAGCAAACACACAAATACACATAAGACACAAGGCCTACATATAAAGCACACATGCTGAAAACATATCAGAAATGAAACAAACACAAGGCATACATGAGAAAAGCATGCATATAAAACACACATAGAGTAAGCATTCTCAACACACATATAGAAATACAATGTTGGCCTACTTGAAACCCCAGTGAATGTCTATCAAAGTAGGTTTGTCCTGCAGGCTGGCAAGATTAAGGCTCTGCTGCCACTTGTAATGTCCCCTTCAAAAGAGTCACAACCTTTCATTATTTCTTCCCTTGAGAGAGAGACGACCTTTCATGATTATCACCCCTTTGAAAGAGTCACAACCCTTCATCATTTCTGCCCTTGGGAGAGAGACAACCTTTCATAAATATCACCCCTTTGAAAGAGTCATAACCCTTCATCATTTCTGCCCTTTGAGAGAGTTAAAACCCTTCATAATTATTCCCCTTTAAACAAGTCACAACCTTTCATTCTTTCTGCCCTTTGAGAAAGTCATAACCTTTCATAATTATTACCTTTTGAAAGAGTCACTTCCTCATTTCCTTCCCATTCCTTCTTCCATTTATCTTGCCTTAATTCCTATGCTCCATTCCTTTTTTCCTTCCTCTATATCCTCTTTCAAATGAACTCTTCTCCCTTTTATATCTCATGTTTGAGGGAGTCACAACTCTTCATGGCATGCCTCTTGACATTGCAATAAACTTAATTAGCTTGTAATTATACTATATTATATTTTAATATTATTTTTTTATTTTTTTTGTTAAAATCTTACTTCAAAATGGGGACATACAATCTCCTTTTAACATAAAACTTGACTTAAAACATTTTTACCTTAACAAAACTTTTCATGACTGAAGTGGGGGAAAGTGTTAACATTTACATCATGAGTTATTTAAGTTACATAAAACTCATTAATATTAATAATTTGAAAGCACTCATCACTGAAGAAAGATCTGGTCTAAGATAAAAAAAAAAACTCCCTAGGGTCCATGAACTGTAAATATATTGAAGGATAGCCTCAAAGAGCCTGTAAATCCTACTTAGGAGAAACTAGCAATCAGTAAGTCATGGCCCCATACCTCCAAATAGCAGCTCCATAGGACCCTACCCTTAAACTTCTTAAACCACACAATGCTCCAGAAACATATGGCCACATGCTTAACCGTGCACTCTACTACCATTAATTCCTAGCCTCATTACTGTGGCTCCACCAAATTGTTTCCCTGCCTGTAGCCGCACCGTTCTACATACATACCTGCACCGTACAGATCCATCCATCAAATCTCCCATCTCACACAATAGTGAAGTCCAACATTGGCAACAAGATGAAAATAGTATGATAGGGTCAAAGGCTTATATCATTAAGTTATGATATTTTTTCCCAGTGTGAAACGACTTCATGAGACACCTTTTCCGTTGAATTTTGGACTTACAAGTCCACAATAAGAAGCCTACCAGATTCACATTCAAGTGTTAACAACCAAAAAGACTAGGCTTAAAAGTGGATAGATCCAATGGTGCGAGTAAAATTTAACTTTGACAGTGCGTCTATAGGGAAGCGTGAGGATGTAGAGGTTGTCTTTGTTATAGAATATGGTCATGGTAGTTTTATTATTGGAGGCTCAAAACTTTAAGAGTTAAAATCCAATATTTTATTAGTGAGGGTTTAAAACTTTAGAGTTAAAATCCAAAAAATGAAGCCAAATGGTATTCAATCGCCATATGTTGTCAAGTATAAACATGTAAATATCAAAAGGGCTTCTCAAATTAATATGGGAAAAGACTAATTTGTCTAGTTCACACATTTTTCCTACAAATTATTTCAAGTAAATTTCATCATGATTTGTAATAATTTCCATATTCTATCTTTGCACAAATAAATCATTCATTGAACAGGGATTGAGAGTCTACCAAATTGTGAATGGCTACATGCTAAATCAACATGAAATTACAAAATATATCCCCAAAATTGAGAATACCAAATCTTTGGGGAAGAAAATTAGTTGAATATGACTCTATTCCTCAAAAATTATATGAAAATACACAATAGCTATGCCTAGTCATTATGAGAATGGTAAATGTCTTCAAGCTATGCACTCACATCAACAATCATGAGCTTTGATCTAAAAGGAGTAGCAGTCTTATCAACCTTTTACTAATCAACGATCATCTAACCCAAAAGAAAACAAATACAATAACAAATCAATATTACATAAATTACAACAAATATTCCAAAATTCTTTAATTTATTCCATTTATTACTAATAGAACAAAAAAAGAACACAACTATAGATTCATCCACACAATATGGCATCAATTCAATATAAATAGATGAAACATATACTCATCTTTTTGCAATCATGAATGCATGCAATAGATGCCCTCTTTGAATGCTAGGCAACAATTCAAAGAATACTCTTCAGCTCTACATGTCAAAATCATCACAAGAGAAAACTTCATCGACACAAATCCAGATTAAAATTGTTTAGCTTAGAAGTATACTATTATTCAACATTTTGTACCTCTATCTGCTGTCACAAACTGTGTTTTGTCCTTTGACCATCTTTTGTTGATCTTCTTGTCATTGTGACATGTCATCTTAAACTTTTCACCCAATCTGATTTAACACATGATGTTTTGCTGCTTCCTACTTCTTACTGGATAGGTCTCCTTCCCTTAATTTCTTTCAGCTGTCTATGTGTTGAAGAGATTCTTGCAGTTATTCTATCATATTTACCCATAGTATTTTGTGACTCACCTCATAGATCGCAATCACTATCATTGGAATGCTGCTATCTCTGCCATAAGTGATCATATGTCCATTCCCTTTTCAAAAATCATCTTCGCTCCTTTTGAAATGTTCTTTGATTGTCTTCTCCTTCAATGCCTAGGACTATGAATTGTCTTTATTTACTGCCCTCTTAAGTCTGTAGGCTTTTTTCTTCAATATTATGCCATAGATAGTCATTTGAAACCTAGGGTCATGTTGTCTCAAAGACTAGTGTCATTGTCATGTATTTAAATATGTCTACTCCTCCATTTCTCATATTCTTTTGCCACTGTCTTCTGAGAATTGTTTTCTGAAAGACAACCATCTGTGGCATTCACTTGCTATCCATTGTGGCATCTTAGTGGGACCGTGTATTGTCCATTATGCTGTTACAATCCTTGCTACATGGGGTCCTTCACAAACTTTACCCATCTCTTTTCTATCATGTCTGGCATCACTGTTTCACCATTCCAAATCATAACTATGACTGTGTTTTGACTGCTATTTATGATATTGAAGGTAATATGTATCTCTCTTCAAAGCTCTATCCATGTGAAGGCTTGACTGTTGGTCTTTACTCTAGGACTAGATGAACCTCTTGCACCCTGCCCTGTTTCTATCATTCTTGTCTAGTCTATATACGACAGTCACTTATAGAGATGCAATAAAACCATGAAATGCCAAGCACTTTTCAGCGGGTAATTTTATGATGACTTGAAAATGTAATGCTATGACCTCTTTGATTGTCTTCAAGTTTCAATCTTACAAACACCATCTATGCCACTGGTATAAACTGTCACCAATCAAGTTTTCACAAGGATTGTATGAGTATCATGCATGATACCATTGTTCTTTAACTTGAGTTGTCACATATATGCATCTCTCATTACTGTAGCCTGTGTATTAGGACAATCCTTTATTTTCCCTCATTCCTGACCTTGAAAGGCTAGAGCTTTATGCGTAATGATGCTAATATGTTTGAAATGTAACATGTCTATTAATTTGTTTTCTTAACGTATTGTCCTTTCACATAATGTACCTCTTCTCTATCATGTTAGCCAACTGCACCTTATATCTATCATACAAATGTTTTTCCTTTTGGGAGAAATTTTCCAGAACCTTTTTTGGCTAATTAATCTTAGAAATCTTGTCTCTGTGTGCTTCTTTGTTATTTCAAGTGCTTGTGTTCATGTGTTAGGTTTTTGTATTTTGGCAATGAATCTTATGTCGGAAGGATCAACCATATTCTTTCATGAAAAAAACATTGGTGTTTTTAGAGTATCCATACATCTTGTTGTTGATAAATGATGTAGGACTGAGTTAGCTGACCTGCAGATTTTGTTGCACAGGAGGACAGTAATCCATCTGTTGTTGAGTATGAGTTGATCAAGGTGCAAGACTAGAAGACTATTATATAATTATGCATTACAGAGAATAAAGTATTTCCTTTGCATTCTATGCTTATGCTAGTATCTAGATGTAAACAGGGATTTGTAGAACTATGGTACATAGATTGTATTGGTCTATGGTGACACTTCTCCGCTTGGTTTGTAATATTAGAAATTCACTTTTCTAGATGCAAATTTTTAGTTTAAGTTTAATGTGTTATTATATATGTTACCCCGAGTTTTTGGGACAGGGACAGCAAAGGGGACGACGATATAAAATATAGGCAAAATTTAAAATATATAGGGAAATTTCAAAGGTTGATATGAAAACATGGATAAAGCATGCATATATACATTATATTCATAATGAAAACATGGATATAGCATGCATAAGAAAACATAATGGAACCTTAAGTTTTAACATACAACATTTGTGTTCAAAATTCATTGTCAATACTCAATAATACAAGATGCATTCATTATTCAGAAATTAGAATTCATTGTCAATATGCATGTGATATTAAAAAACTAACATACAAATGCCCAAAGACCACTGCTGCCATATATTTTCATTTTCAAAATACAAAAAAACAAAGTATAAACATAAGATTTTGAAATCATGGCAAATACAAGGATTCCAGCAAAATCAGTCTCCAACATGATGGCCTTGCAAGGCTGCCATGAAGTTTCCACTTTAGCATTCAGGATGTAAGGGTTGTCAAGGTGTACAGAATATTAGTATTCAGAGATTATAGGTTGCATTACTTCAACTTTAAATCTCAATGAACACCTTTTGTAAATGATGTTCAATTTACATTCAATATGCAAGTTATATTCTATTTAATATTATCTTGTTCTATATATTACTGAATTAACATATGAATCTGACTATCTTCTTTTATGTGGCAGGTGAGAGGAGCATTTGTTATTTTCTATGTCCTTTCTCACAAATGCCATTCGATATATATATATAGCAAGCGGGGTACAATCAAGCAATGCCTTGATCGGTCATGACCGATCAAGACATTACTTGATCGTGCCCCTTTGCTAATTATATAAATAACAAACGGTGCATATTAATAACCAATGCCAACCGGTATATGTTTATACTTTAACAACCGATAACTATCGGTTTATGCTTAACCTTAACAACCGATAACTATCGGTGTATGCTTTAACCTTAACAGCCGATAACTATCGGTGTAACTTTATCATGCCACCCAATATTAATCGGTGCGCATATAACCCAATATCAATCGGTGTTCGATTAATCATTTGTTTATTATTAATTATGTTAACCGATACAAATCGGAATGCATTAGCATGATTTAGTAATCAATGAACATAAACAATGATATAGTATGATTATCGATGTTAAGCATTTGATCGAACTAAATAGGTTAATTATATGCAAATGTAGAATGGCTATCAAATGAAGGATTAATTGCTTGAAGGTTTTCATCATAATAATCGATATGATAAATGATTGAATGAGAGACTTCATTTATCTCTCATTCAATCATTTATCTTACCGAAGCTATCAAGCATTAACACCTTTGACTGTAGGAAATAGGCATTTCTTGTATAAATTATTAGTATGAGACCATCACAAGAAAACTGAGTAATTGGGATGCAAAAGGACTTTGGACATTATTTTGGACTTGCTTTCTTTCCAATACATGATATTGAGGTTGGTTTGGGCACATCCTCCAAAGGACAAATATTTTCTTTTTTCCTTTGTTAAGTAAATGATGCAAGTTCGTGGTAATAGCTAATTTTCTTTCTAATGATTTGACCATTCTATTCTTCCACCTAGGATAATAAATGGCCCCAATAACAAGAAACCTAAGTATAGTGATGACAGTACTAAGATTAGAATGCACCTATGGAAATTGAGGATGTCAATGCAAACAAACTAGAGGGATAAGCCAAAGAAAATTCATAATTCATAATTCCCAAAACCTGCTGATAAGTAAGAGACTTAAATTAAAATTGTTCTGTCCCTGTAAATCTATATCCAAAGCCTACACAATCAAAATATTCAACCAATTTTCTGTACAAATTTCGTACAATGCATACCTACATTTGTCAAAGACTCAAAACCATAAAAATATGTTCATAGAAGCTGAAGCAAATCAAATACAATGCTATTTTCTGCCAGTCAAATAATTTTATGCCTAAGGTGACTAACTTCACAGTATAACTCGACTTGAACTTCAAGTTAAATATAAGGTTAACATTGACCAAATGACAATTATTCCAAATAAACTTATGAGAATTGTATCAATCTCTATTAACATAGATTTCCTCATTTTGTTCAAATATGCATTCGAAAGCTCAAATTATTTGATAAAATTTTACGGTTTACGGGACCCAGTGCAGGATTCAGACCCTGAAAACATTTAAAAATTATGAACTGTCAAAAAAGAGTCAGTAAATCCCATATTGCCCTTGTTAGAAATAAACAACAAGGAAAGTATAACATGAATGGTGATCTATCACTAAAAAGCATTAAGCTCTTGAGCTAATTTGCAGTGGGTCAAAATCCAGAGAAATGCTCAGTTCCATGTTAGTGGGTGGTAATAACAATTCAGTCTGACAAAAATGACATTTCAAGGAACCAGATGGTACATGACCTTGAAATCCTCCTTGTCCTCTGCAGCCATAACTTTATGGTTTAAAACAATGCTCATTTGAGAGACCGGATCTTTATAAATGAGGAATGGCTGTTTGATGAGCGCAAAGAAATGGAAGATGACAAAAAATAGGCAATGAGAAATTCCAATTCAAATGCCAATCATGAGGAGGCACCAGATTGAGATGAATAGAAAAAGCCCTTTAAAAGAAATCTTTAATTTAGAGGCATCAATAGCAATTTCTCACTCCAAAAATTTTTAAACAGACAATACCCCACAGGAAATGTAAAATAAATAACATAAACAAAGTCTACTCATGACATTTTTTCTATTGCGAGAAATACGAGATATCTAATACGCATTGCCTGTAAAAAGAAGAATCATTCCTCTCCCATTGCTCTGCTATCGTTGCCTCTCCTCTGCTTCACTCACTCGTCCGCTATCACCATCTCTGCTCTGCATCTCCCGTTTCCCCAATACCACTTCTGCTTTTCCTGTCCCATTCCTCTGCTATTCATGGCCAACGGTATGATGAAAGACATCCTCGCACGCGCAAAATAGCCGTTCGGTTAGTTACGGGCCGCGTGTTTTCAAAAAAACAAAAAAGCAATGTCTTTCGTGTTTTCGAAAAAAAAAAAAAAAAGCAATAGGTTCCCCTTCGCGGGTGGTTGAATACGAGCGACCATTTAAACATCTAACAATTTCTATATAAAAGTGGACATTGATAGTATATTACCCAGGTAGGAATGTGAAAATAAATATGTAAAAAGTACTTATAAAATTGCAGTTATATCTAAAGGTTTAACAGAGAATCTAATAATCTATTTCATAAGAAATTGTATGTGGCATGTAGCTATTTCATGGAAATTGACTGTTTCATATCATTGATATTGAGGAAAAAATGTATTATAGTTTTGTTTTTTTTAATATGAAAAATGATTCATATATTATGATAAAAATAATAAAATAGATTTCAGAAAAAAAATTGTAGAAATTGTTTGAAGACACTCCTCATCTTTCTTATAAAAGATTTCATACATATTGTTCTGTCTTATAAAAGATTTCATACATATTGTTCTGCATGTAGGCATATTGTTAAGATAAGAATTTAGGAGAGGTGTAGATTAGACAATATTCAAACTTGTGATACCATTGTGAATGTAAGATCCTAAGAGTTTGTGATCTCAATGTTGAGTGATGCTTCATGTTTTATAGATTAATAGTACCCAAGCAATCATTCAGGCAATTTATCCAATGTAACATCTAAACTTCATGACAACAAAGAATTATGGATCAAGTGATCAACTATCATTTTTGTAAATAGTAGCAAAAAAATTGTAAGTACATCATTAATGAGTCTACTTGCAACCTTCTAATTTTAATTTTGGCATGACTTGTTGTCAAGTACACAATAGCTTTGCATTTATCTATTCATAATATGAATTTGGATTTATCCTACCCTTTATTGGCTTAGTAATACATCATGTTAATGGTATGGCATCTGATGTCAATAGTTGTTTATAATGTAATGCAACCAAGTCATTTTTTTTTCAAAATAGATAATATTAATGAACATTATATAACTTGCTCATCACCAAAAAGGTAGGTGTCATAAAATCATTTGCAATGTAACTGTTGTCGGCATAAATTGCCTATTGTTATGTTTGATAATATTTGTTATCCGACAAGGTATTAATTAATTGTATTGAGTGGGTTGTCAGTCTCAGGTGGTTATGTGTCGGTTGGTTGAAGGTTGTGTACCTCTCGGCAATCGTCGGGTCCTTTAAATATGTCGTTTACTGTCAAGGAAGTGGGATGGTATTGTCGGATCTGTTGTAATCCTTGGCCGACCATCTCTGGTCTTCTTCTCTGTAATAATTGAATGTGTGAATAAAGATATATTTTACTGTCGTGTCTGGTGTGCATTGGCATGTACTATCAGGTATTTGCTTCAAATTATTATCCCATGTGATGACCCAACATATAGTAGAATATCTTTTATAAGTGACAAGTGTCTAATGTCAACAACAAGCACAATTAACAAACAATTAAATGGACTTTGATTGTTATATAGGAATTGTTTTTGCAACCTACTGTCACCAAGGGTGTTGAAGCTTTAAAAACAATTAAAAAAGTGTCACATTAATGTTATTAATCAAGTATGTTTTCCTTGCTCCCACAATAACTTGTATGGTAATTCAAATTGGTTGTTGCATTCCCAACTAAGAGGAATGGTTTGTGATAATGTCAAGAGTAGTTAGTCGAATTTTTTTTCCAATATGGTACATGCACTGGCTTTATTTTTTTCTACTTGGTGTGTTGAATGATCAAAGTTAATTAATTGAATAATATATTTTGTCAAGGTGGATGTCAATGTAGTGATAATCCAATTGTGACTTGTGAAGTTTTTGGAATATGTAATGATTTGACATTTGAATTGAGATTTGTATATATGTCTGTCATTTTTTATTCTATGTCAAAACCGCAATATGTCTAGGGTCAATTTTCCGAGTCAAAGTATTTTTGCATCCTCAAATGTATCATCGATACAAGGATCTAACATCATTTCTTGTTTCCTTTATCTGTCAAATTCACTAGATCTATTTTTATTTCTTCTACCTTCTATACTATCTAAAATTATCAATAATTACAAATACCTTTGAAGAAATACCACTATGCCATGAGATAATATGTTCACTTAGGTAAATCCCTTGAAAACTTAGGCAAATAATCAAGAACAACACTATTTACTTGTGCAAATTCTCCCAAGATGAGTATATGGAGCTAGATGAGTATATGGAGCTATATTCATTTCATTGCTCTAAGAGAAGTGTTTATTAACATGCTTGTCTATATAATGAAAATGATATTTAGTACTATATGATGTCTAAAATAAATAAAATTGGATGCCTTTAAATACAATGAGAAATAGTAAAAAAAATTATGCTAAGTCATTCGTAAAGTGGGAAAGGAATAGGCAAGAGTTGATAATTGTTCTATATTGGGAATAAGTATAACTAACAAACCAAAACTAAGTTTGATTTTAATATGGGAGTCTTTTGTGCAAACTAGAATCAATGTGTTTTAACAACTTTGGTACAATGAAGCTCATTTCATCAATTATAATGCAATGAAAAAAATATATATAAATAAATAAATTATAACCTTGCGGAGAGTCCACGTCCTTTACTAGTATGTAAGTGGGGTAAGAATGATTAATGTATTAATATCAAAAGTATCCACACATAATGAAGCAAAAATAAGGTGTTTAGGCATGGGGAATACTTCCAAAAGTGTTATCTTAACGTTATCAATCAAGTCTGATTTCCCATTTTAGTGATAACTTGTATTATCATTTATCTCAAGTGGTATCTTGTATGATTCATAATAAAGTTGAAATTAATTTATTGACCAAAAAAAACATTTTTGATGCAATATATCCATTGGTTATAATTGGTTATGTAGATTATGTGTTGAATAGTTGGGCATCATGAAGTGGAGTGGTTCCAAAACAAGAGCCCTAATACATCAAAAGTATCCACACATAATGAAGCAAAAATAATGTGTTAAGGCATGGGGAATACTTCCAAAAGTGTTATCAATCAAGTCTAATTTCCCATTTTAGTGATAACTTGTATTATCATTTAACTCAAGTTGTATCTTGTATGATTCATAATAAAGTTGAAATTAATTTATTGACAAGAAAAACATTTTTGATGCAATATATCCATTGGTTATAATTGGTTATGTAGATTATGTGCTGAATAGTTGGAGCCAATGAATGTAATGTCATTCACAATCAATGACTTGGTGCAAATGTAGTTACCTAGTCGAATTGTCTTGTGAAGATTATAAAATCTATATATTTCTTTTATACTACAAATGGGATCTCCCTTTTTTCATATTTCCTATGAATTTGTGTTGGAAATTTCTTAGGTTGATTATATTGATTGGGCCTTTTTACCACATCAATATTTCTTGGTAGGTGACATTTACCCTACAATCCTATGTATATTTTATTCATCTCCAACACTCTTGGAAAGTGTCCTTTAATGCAAGTAGGATGTATTTGGAAAATTAATTTGTAATTAATATTCCCTAAGAATCTAGTCATTATTTTTTATTTGCATTTGTCAAGGATGAAGAGTTGGTAGTAGTGATCTTATGAAGTTTATAGCAAATTTCTCAATGTGGGCATGAGAATTGAGTAATGGAACATGTTTCATGTTGTTGGTGGTTTCTATATGATTTGTGTGATGATTTTAGATGCCTACCATAGGATATGGGACACTATGAAGGAGTTACAATTCAAAGATAATGTGTATTTTTGGTGTGTATATCATTTTTTATTCATGATTCATTAGAAGCCACGTTTACTATTCTTGAAAGAACCTCTTCATCTTGGATTCCAAAGGTTTTGCAATTTATCATGGTTTCATGGAGCACTATTTTCGAAATCATTTGTGGTATTCCTCTCCTATTTCTTTGCAAATCAAATGCATGAGATGATAGTTTAAAAAATTTATTTTACAAGTACATAGTTGTTATTGGAGTGTTGTCAAAGTGAAGAGAGTGTTATTGTGTTGGATGAATCTCTTTATTTAAGATTAATACATACTTTTCCTCTTTCTTATGTGGAGCTTTTTCGCATAGTAGTTTATCCATGTTTAACCAATATTCATATAGTTTGTTGATTTTATTCTTATTACTTATTGTATGCAATCACGTAATAATGATGCAGTAATCATTTAATGAATAATTGCATTTTAGGTTTGCATGCACTTGTAAGAAATTTTAATGTAGTAATTTCACCTTCTCAACAAATTCAATCTTTTAAAATATCCCAAGAGGTTGAAAGTATGCATCTATCAAGCCTGAGTTGAATAAGATTATCACTTATGCAAAGGTTGGACCAGGTAAAGCTCCAACCCTCCAAATGCAAATCAACCAACTTACTCTTAGATAAGAAATCATGAAGATCCAGCATGCTATCAGAGAACTCAAAATAACCCCACCTCTTTTTAGAGGGATAAAGAGGAGTATTAAAGTTTCCTATGAGCAACTAATTAGAGTCTACAAAATTCCCTCGCAAATCAAAGAGAAGATCCAAAATATTCCTTCTCAAGATGAGATTATTACGCATATAGATATTGGTTAAGGTCCACTCCAACTTAAACAAACCATCCTTAAAGACAATACTTTGGTAGTTTTTATCTTAACACCTAAGGCTCCCTTTAAGAATGTTGGCCTTCCACATAGTTGTCAATCCACCTAAGACACCATTATCACTCATAGCTATGGAATTAGAGAAACACCAAATTAAGTTGCACCCTTATGGAAGGCATCAAAACTCATTTTAGTTTCTTGAAGAAGCAAAATGTTTGGCTTCAAATCATTCACTGAATTTGTAACCAAAAATTGCTTGTGGGAACCATTCAGTCCCCAAATGTTCCAAGAAAGGATAATCATTTCTTTAGTTCCCAGGAGTTAATTTTCTCTAGAGTACTTTGGTTATTGTTAGCCACATCTCTAGTAGTCTTAGATTGCCTCAACCCCCTCACCAACTTCCTACCTAGCTTAGAATACTTTCCCACATCCACAAACTTTCTAGCACATTTGGTGAACAAAGTTAAGGAGGAAGGAGGTATCTCCAAACATCTAAGAGATATATTGTTTGAGTTGGAACTATCCTATGATGGTGTACAATGGGAACCAACCACCATACCACAAACCTAAGCTTCCTTACCCAGCAACAAGGGTACCTACTCATGAAAGGGAATGACCTACTTAGGAGAAGCCAAATGAGGGCTCGATGAGTGAGGGGGCCCTTGAAGAAAATATGACACCAAAAAGGAGACAATATCTAGAATCTGGGGGAGATCTAAAGACCTCAAACCCAACAACAACCTAAGGGTAAACAACTATGTCTAGGGAATCCTACAGAGAAAGCACCACCTCCAACAAAAATTCAAGAGTAGAACCTATCACCCCAATCAAAGGGGGCACAACATTCAAATTACTAGACAAAGGGAGTGAGGATTCCACACTCAACTTCTTCTACTAAGCTGCAACAATGAAACTCATAGAATTCTTGCCAGAACCAGAAGCATCTCCCAAGTTAGAAACCAACAAACCCTTACCTTTAGTTCTAGAAGACATGCCTTTATGACCATTTTTTTGGCAATGAAGATATACTAGGGGAAATCTCTCAAGAGATAAAGAACCTAGCCTCGAAAATAATCTATCACTCATGTATTATTTAGAAATGAAAATATTACTCGATACACCTCTAGAGTTTCCATGAACACTCATGCCATGTGAACAAGCATGTAACCACACATCCTTAACATTCTTCAAAATCTTACAAATGTAACCAAGAGAAATCTCTCAACCCATTAGCCAATATAGTCATCAAACCAGCCTTAAACAACTATCCATGTTCTATTTTTATAGAAATAAGCTCACAAAAACCACCAAGTGGTATTATAAAAAACCAACATAAGGTTTGACTTAAGAAAGCCCTTATAAAACATAACCATTATTTTCCATTTTGCATGTCTATAGTTATAAATCTGATCACAAGATAGGTACATATGAATAGAACTATTAATTAAAGGTCTCATGACTAAAAACCCTAAGAATAGGATTCTCAAAGCCCCTATCCTACTAGTATTTTTTATGACATAGGTGAGTAGAGCTTCTTGACTCCATTTTTAGATCTCTTGAGTATGCATCACCTTCAAGCATTGATGCCTAGTGCTTCTATCTAGCATAGTCAACTTAATATTGTAGTGTTAAATTCGTCTCTATGTCTACATTCCAAATCAACCTTACTATTTCTACAGTTCATGCTATATTTATTGTATTCTAATATTTTTAGCTATTTTACCATTCTCAACCTAGTTCATTCACACACACACTTCAAAATATCAATCTTTTACAATGAATAAATAGAATCATGGTGCCTTGCACTCCCTTGTGGACAACAATTATTCATATTCATGTTTCTAATGTCATGAAAAAAATTTATCTTTAGGTTGCATTGATTAGTCTAAGGAATTCATTTCTTCCATTTTTAATCATGATGTTTTATCTTGTTGGAGGAATATAAATTGGGTTTATCAAGAAAGGCATGGGTGAAAGTTAGACCTAGGGTATGAGTTTAGATTAGAAGGATGATAATGATGTGAGATGGGATCAATTAGATGGAAATATTTATTCAGAGGACACATAGAATTAAGAAAGCAAAGATAAAATATTTGTTTGGTTTTGACAACATGTTTTGATTTTTTTTAAGGTTTTTGGTGTTTGTTTTTTGGCTTTTGCGTTTTACATTCTTTTTATCTTTTTTATTAAATATAAAAACACAAAAGGAATGAATGACAAATACAAATCTTGTGGATTAATTTTGATGAGTGTCTCCTTTTGGTTTTGAAAGTCGAAGATGATCGAAATATTAAACATGTACTTGACAATTGAAAATTTTGAGCTCGAGTAGGATAATCGATCCTTGTAGGAAAAGGCACTACAACAAAAGATGGCCAAAATGTAATAATTCTACCTAATTTCATGGCTTTCTAATAAGATATCAAGGATATTACTATATGGTGTGCATTTACATTTTTAGCGTGCTTTTGTTGGGCTCTTCTTCTTTGGTGTATAGCATATCAACTGAGATGGAAATCAATTGAAATGCTCAAACTTACATTTCAAAAAATGAATTGTGAAGAAAATTTGTGTGCACTTAAATGTTTGAAATAAAAAATTTGGTTGTATTTTTTAACCTCATTCATGGCTGCATTCATCTCACTATGAATTAATTTGTTGTATTCATCTTTCTGCTTACCTAGCCTAGCTCAATGACATGATTATGTTTTAAATTTACAAGCATAAAATTGGAAAAAATATTAACATGTGATTAAATAAGACAATTATCATTAACCCAATTCTGAACGTGAAAAATGAATTATTTTATGATGTTTACAGATGAAAAAAACCTTACAATAAAGAATTGATAACTATTGACCTTGAACATAGTATAATATGTAGTAGGGTGCTAATTTGTAGTGGTCTGCATGTAGGCTTTTATAAGATTTGTGGGGTTTATGTATACATTATGCAATCTATTTATAGAGGTTATAGGCGGTGAAGACAATGACATACTTAGCAATTAAAACCACATAAAATATCTATTAAAAAATCAAATCAAATCAAATATTCACCCCCCAAAATATCATCTATATTTAATAGATTTTTTTGCATTTACAGACTCCATAATGTATTTCATGATGTATTAATGAGTGGGATTGCTATATTCCATACTGTATTAATGAGTGGGCTTGCCTACAGTTGAAAATATAAACAAAATGGATTTGTATTGCGTAGGGCAGCTAGAAAATACATATGGCAGCACCTTGTCTGTCTTTTCACCACCAATTCTTTGTTATATTCACACAATTTTTTTTTGAAATTTCCTAATAAAATTTAATGAAACTATTCCAACTCTTATTTTGACGAGGTTTACCAAGCAGAAAATTGGTTTGAAGGTGTGAGACAAGTTTTATTGAAAACCCCACACAATATAGCCTATCAGCTAATTAGATTTGAAATGGATTATTAATTTCTTTCTACTCACGATGGATCATTGTAGGTGATGAACCTAGCCTACCCAACCAAATTGTACAAGAGTGATTTCTTTAAAGGAATTTGAATCTTATAAAATAAGAATTAACTCCTAGTATTAAATAATGATACTTAACTCTACTTGTTGAAAATAAAGAGTTCTAATATTCTTATATTTGCACTTGCAGTTCGCTTTCTTGTCGTCATTTCTTTGGCAAAACATGCATAATGCAATTCATTAAGAATGATGGAGTTCATTCATCTAAAGTAAACTGAATTTAACTCAGATTCCTTTTAATCTTTTAATCTTTTTCTTATGTTTCCTTGATTAATTGTATCTTGATATAAATGAGTATAGTGTCCAATATGCTTCTAAAGAGCTATGTTAAAAGATATAAGAGATCACCATATATCCCCAATAGATGACGAGGAAGACAAGACTGAACAAGTAGACTACTCAACTATGTTAATATATCTTGTACATAAATTTACTTCTATAAATAATTGTCCATCTTAATATTTCATGTTTTCACATTTTTATGGAGTAGCACATTATATAATTGGGAACTAGATTTTGCATGGTTTAGTTTGTTGTTTTAATTCTAGTCAATGAAACACATATCATTTATTTATACTGGTAATTATATTTAACATTTTAAATAAAATTATAGTGTATGAAAATTGTGAAAAAAATATTCACCATATTATTTAAATTTGATCAAACTTACATCATTCTTATTTTTACAAGTTGGATGACTTTGTCAAAGGGAGCTTCTTCATCTATATCTGGCTAAATTTTGTTTCAATTTTGAAAATCTGAATTTAGCTATCTAAAATGTTAAATATGTAGATTACGATGGACTCTGGATGATATACTTTAGAATTATTAAGGAAATCATAATTCCAATGGGAATTCTAAATGTATTTATAATTTTTTAGTTAAAGAGGGAGTGTTTATAAGTTAGATTGTTAAAACCTTTTTTTTATTTTGAGATTTGAAAAGAAATATTACTCATAAAATTTTAGCACATATATAATTTTAAAGTGTAAATGCTTTTGACATATTTAGGCTAATGTAGAGGACGGGATTCGCCAACCTCGAAGTGATAAACCTCAAGGAGTAAACTTATCTTCGCTCTACCTCACTTAAACTGGTGCTATAGGTGAACCAAGGGATACAAACTACAAAATTAAGAAAATGAGTCACAAACAGAACTTCTAGACAACTCTACTAAGCCTTTGTCTTTAGGACGGACACGTTGAACTGGGACACCAGCATGGCACACTAATGTCCTATACAGACAGAGTACAAAGATTGTACAATGGACATAGATGCGATAGTATGACTAAAATAACAATATTATAACAAGTAGCAAAGTGTGTAATGCAAATAGCTAAAAGGAGATGAGAAAAGGTGAAGGAAACTTACAATAGGTCCACGACTGAAGCCTCCAACAAAGTAATCTCCTTGCCTCAATCACAAACCTACACACAAACAAAAAGGGCAAATGTCAGGAGTTGTGTTTAGAGGTTTGTCCGAGTTCAAACCCTGTTTTGGTATTTCCACCTCAATGGAGAACCCAGATGATAGCCACAATTTGAAAGAAATAGATAAAGATGATATAAAATGAATAGAGTGATTGATATGCTAGATAGAAGTAATAAAAATGCAAGCAGAGAAAGAAATAGAGAAACTCCCATTCATCACTCAAAGAAAATTAATCTGGATGAGCGAAATTCAATCCCAAGAGCTCTTTCAAGACTATGATAATGGTAAATGTTGGATAGAAGACCCTTAAGAGAGATGTAGAAAATGTGTCAAGAGCTTAAGAAAAATGCCCAATAATCAAGAAGTCCCTTGAAAAAATATCACAAATGCATGAGATATAGACCCTAGGAAGGATCCCAATGCCGGTGATTATAGACAAAGGTGTTACAAACTCTTCCAAGTGTAGGCATAATGCTCAAATGGCCACCTGTGAATTGACATATTCGTGGGACGCTAGTGCGGTGAGCGAACATGTCCTTGAAACACTAAATTCCATTAGTCAAATGGCCAGCATGTTCGATAAAAAGACAAATTCTAAGTTGACAAGGCAATCCATGTGGACAAAAGAACAAGTAGGCAATAAATGATTCCAATTGGCTTGAAGCGAAGGCACTTATGTGACATAGAATTGCATGGGGGGCAATTTAAGATGGTACATTTTTCCCTCACTTTAGTAAGCATATCATTATCTGAAAGGAAGCTTGAGTGCAAAATAACATTTCCAAATGCTAAATTTAACAGGAGAGGTGATGCATAAATTTCTTACAAACTTTTAAACAATTTCAAATTAGATAAACGCTTATAAAATCAGATTTCACAAATAAAACCATGACACCAAATTTACGTGGGAAAACCCTTTCAGGATAAAACCCACAATTCAAAATCTAGACTCAATTATATTATTCAACAACAATAACAGTTACAATACAATGCATAGAGCCAATGCTCTTCAGGAGTAGCATAATTAATTCCCTCTGCCTGGGAATATCCCTTCATGACCAACCGTGCCTTGTACTTCTGAACACTGCCATCTGGACCAAGTTTCTTTTTGAACACCCATTTACAACCAATGGGTTTTCATCCTTCAAGCCTTCAAGCAAAGGTACCATATCCCATGTAGCATGTGGGATATGGTAGCCACTACATGTTATTTGATTAACAGATCTCCTACTTCAGTGCTTGTTAAAAAAACCCCTATGGAAGTGTGGTCTGGTAAAAATCCCTCATTGAGACATCTTAGAGTCTTTGGTTGTGAGGCATATGCTCATGTGCCTAGTAAAAAAGATCTAAATTGGATAACAAGGCGGTTAAGCGTATCTTCATCAGCTATGGTGTTGATGTGAAAGGGTACAAGCTCTAAGATCCAGTTGCAGAGAAGGTGCTCTATAGAAAAAGTGTTATCTTCCATGAGTTGAAACCTTCCACAATAGATTTGCAGCTAGAGAAGGAAGAGAAACAAAAAAAGGAGGTAATTCAGATTCCACCCACTCTTGAGAGAGTTGAACTAGTACTCCTGTGAGACCTGATAATGAGGGGGGCTCTAGCAACTTAGAAAGTTCAAAAGGGGAACAAGATCCTCAACCTCAGTCTTTGAGGAGGTCTACGCATGAAAGGCGACAACCTGACAGATATGGTTATTGACTTGAAAGGTTTGGATATTCTATGTTGGATTATAGTTGTATTTATGCTTTGATTACTAACACTGATGAACCACCAAAACTTTTGTTTAAGGCCAACACCACTTAACATACTCCTAGCCCTCTCCATCAACATTCTCTTCATCCTCTTCGCAACTCCATTTTGTTGTGGTGTATATGGAGCTATCTTATGTCTTTCCTCAAACATTTAATTTTTCTACTAGTCCAATTTTCAACCAAGGACTTAAACTCCTTAAACCGATTGAAAAATTCAGATTTACTTCTGAGGAAATAAACAAATGTCCTTCTAGAATAGTCATCTATGAAAGAAACAAAGTACACAAATCTATTTAATGAAGGCACATTAACAAGACCAAAAACATCAGAATGAACATAGTCCAAAACCCTAGAAGACTTATGAGAATGGGAATAAAAAGAAACATGATGTAATTTTTCATATACACAATGTTTGCAAAAGTCGAACTCGAGGTTAAAATCATCAAGGCCTTCAACAAGGCACTTATTTTTCAAAGCTCGTAAGCCATTTTCATCTATGTGGCCAAGTCTTTGGGACCACAACATTGTCTTCTCAGCTGGGAGCTTCATCTCCAAAGCATTAGCACCCTTAGGTACCCAAAAAGCACAACCATTAGATGTTGAAACAACAGTCTTCTTTTCTGCTTGATTTGATGGTAAGGATGAAGAATCCAAAGCGCTTTTCTTGGACTTTACAGAAGCACTATTGCACTGAACTATGCATGCATCCAACTTATACAAGGTGACAATCTGAATACCCTTAGTAAGTACCATAGAACCTCTAGCCAGCTTACATTCGCCTTGCGGGAAAACAGCCAACACTCCCATGCCGCTCAACTTGCTAACTGAAATGAGATTTTGTTCTAAACCATGGATATGCAGGACACCATCAATCCCCTTCACTCTGCCATGAGGGAATCGAATCTTGACTCTTTCGCAGCCAACAAACTTCAGGTGAGAATCATCACCCAAGTACACCTTCCCACCATCATATTCTTCATACTTTGAAAACCAATCTCTGTGAGAGGTCATGTGGAAGGAAGCACCTGATTCAATCAACCAAACATCTTTTGATGCATGGGTTTCCAAGGCAATGATGAAAGAAGCCATATCATCTTGAGAGGATTTATTGAAATCAGAATCAAAAGACTTCTTGTTTTTCTTTTTCTTCTCCTCTTTACAATCTTTTTGGAAATGACCGGATTTGTCGCAATTCCAACATTTCGCCTTAGACTTTTTACCAGGAGACTTAGATCTCCCCAGAGACTTTGATTTACACTTCTTGTCCTTTTTCTTGCCTTTCTCCTTTGATCTACCATGAGAAACCAGGGATTCCTTAGCCATCTCAGAAGTCTTTCTTTGCATCTTTTCAAATAGAAACGAAGAAACCACATCCTTCATCTTGAAAGTGGTTGTGCTTCCAATGGCCATCACAAGGTGATTCGATGAGTCCGGCAAAGAACATAACACAAACGTGCATTTGTCTTGATCATCAATCTTATCACCAACATAAATAATTTGAGCAACCATCATGTTGAATGTATTCAAGTGATCTGCAACGGATCCTTCTTCCTCCATCCTTATAGAATACAACTTCTTTCTCAAGAATAACTTATTTACCAAGGATTTACCTTGATAAATATCACCAAGCTTCTTCCAAAGTGAAACTACAGTCTTCTCCTCATGGACATTCAAGAGCACTGAATCAACCAAACAAAGTCTTATAAAACCCTTGGCTTTTCGATCCATTTTATCCCATTCATCCCGTGGTGTATTTTGGGGTTTTGTCAAAGAAACAATAACCCTTAGATCTCTATCCATGAGCATGTCCTCCATTTTGAGTTTCCACAACTCAAAATTGTTACCATTAAATTTATCCATCTCTATTTTGTTGGATGTGCTTTCCATATCTAACCTGCAACAAAGTTATGAAATCCTTCACTGCAAAACTCCCACTGAAACTAGATCAGCACAAAAAACCCTTCAACCCAACAACAATAACAAAGTTGGCTAGGCTTTGATACCAATTGAAAGGAAGCCCAAGTGTGGGATAACGCTTCCAAATGCTAAATATAACAATAGAGGTGATGTAGAAATTTCTTACAAACTTTTAAACAATTACAAATTAGATAAACACATATAAAATCAGATTTCACAAATAAATCCACAACACTAAATTTATGTGGGAAAACCCTTTCAGGAAAAAACCCACACTCCAAAAGCCAGACTCAATTGTATTATTCAACAACAATAACAGTTACAATACAATGCATAGAGCCAATGCTCTTCAGGAGTAGCTATAGCAGATATTTCGAGAATAATTCTAGCAACATTACAAACCCTTCAACTTGTCTCATACAAAACCACTAAGGCATCAACATATTTATAGAGCTCATCACAAAGTGGTATGTGCACATGGTTTCTAAAACCAACTCCAAATAACAAGAGGTAAGTTGTGTCACAAGCAACACCTTGCTAATCCAATGACACGTTGCACATACCAACTTCCGAAGCAAAAACACCTATCTCTTCCATAACCGTCATCTTGCCAAATGCAATGTAAGTACAACATAGAAATTACCATGACCAAATAGGTGCCTTCCTTACCTCACACCACTTGTCAAAAGTGAACTCAAACCATAATTACAAACTGCCAATATATAACTCTCCACGACTCTTCCATTGAACTAGAACTGCCATAATCATGATAAATTTTTTATCATAAACTCAACATAGCAACATATGACACTAGTTCTCAAAACTTCAAGACTTCCAAAGTGGAAAAAATAAAACAAATAATTAAATTAACAAGTTTGGACTCTAAGGTTGAGACACCTTAATCCTAACATTATCGAGAGATGTGAAGCTAAAATTGAGAGATGTTATTGAGATTTGCGAAGGGAAGCAAAATTCATTGATCAAATGAAGTTGCACCCTATGAGATAAACTTGAGATTGTGTTAGATTGTGCTAAGTCATTTCATCACAAACACGTTAGTTGCAGACTAATGTGGCAAATGAAAAAGTGATCAAACACCAAACATATAAGATAGCATAATAGAAACTATTGGAGTTGAGGAAAAATCAACTCTACAGCTCCCAAAGATCACTTGCATGCAAACTTGTCATAGAAAGAGAGAAGCAAAAAAGCTATGGAGGCCAGAATTTAGAGATCCAAAAAAAAAGGAGTCATATTGATTGTGCAACAAGAATGCAATTTAATAATTACAGTTGTTATGAAAATAAAAAGAGAGAATCCTTATAAGAGGATACTCAAAACCCTAAAGGAGAAAACCCTTAAGAATTATAAGATTCCTAAGTTTAGCTTAAACATAGAGTATAATAGACTAATAATTAAATGAATAATTATTAGCTAATAAAAGATAACTCTAACACCCCCCCTTAAGATGAACTTAGGGAGTAGCTAAAAAACAACTAAGGACTAAAAAAACATGTAAAAAATGCAGGAAAGCAACAATGTGTCCTGACAACTAGCCTTGATGAGGTACCCAAGTACAATAAAATCTTTGTAAAGTGGAGAAAAAGGAGAAAACCCTGTGGGAACAAAATCCTCTCCAAGAAGAGATGAAAGCTCAAGTGAAGGACTAAGAAGCCTCCAAACAAGAGTGTTCCAGAAGATAGGAACAAAAAGAAGAGAATGAAGAACACCACTGAAGCATGAAATAGCTGCAAACACTGTTGAAGAGTAACTGTTGATCTGAAGAACCTCCTGGTGCAAGTGCACCCAAGCAAGCTATCAAGACCATGAAGAGTTATGAATCAAAACAAGTGAATTGGAGTGTTTTGAAGCCAATAATGGCAATTTGTAATGATCAATATGATTTTAAAGTTAAATGTTTTGAAGGTCTTAATAAGGGCTTTAGGACCAAAATTATGTAAGGGAGGCCAATAGTGCCTAAATAGGATTTGGATGGTTAGATAAGTTTGTTTGGATCCTAGGAGTAATAAAACATTAATTTTGATAGGTTAGACTTTAAATTATTCAATAAATTGTAAGTTAGAAATTCAAATTTTTGAATTCTAACGGTTAGTTGTTTTTAGGTGGGAAAATGGATTTTAGAGTCTAAACAAGTCTATAATGACAAATAACTAATTGATTTCGGTTTGGGAAGCTAGGGGAAGGTCTTATAAAACCTTGGAACTCCATTTTGGTGGGGTTGGATGCTACAGTACGGATGTTGTACGGATTTAACAGAAAAAGTGAATAAAACCTTCATTTTCTTCCAATTTCTTGTGTTTTGTTGCTTGAAAGTGATTGATCTTTCATGGTAGAAGCCTTAGGTAGTCATTAAACATTGTAATAAGTGATTTCAAATGATTTGGTAGCAGGTTTTGCTCAAATTTTGTCATTTGTGCTGACTGTCCTAAAATTTTCTGAGTTGTATCATTGGCATTGAAAGCCCAAAATGCAATTTGGAGCCCTTCTATGGATGTAAGGTCCTGTTTCTCATAGAGGAGGCTCTATCTAACATGTATAATATGATCCTATCCAAATAACTTGCAGGAAGTGTGGTTTGACAGGTGATCATCATGAGTTTGATGAAGGAGGATTGAGTAGGAAGCATAGCAAGCCTATAGCAGTAGAAGATCTACCTAAATAAGGGGGTAGTTTAAGGATTGGAGGAGTCTTATTTGATCATTTTGAAGGTGTAGGAACCTTGAATGAGTCTCAGAAGTGTTGGGAAGGTCATGAATCAAGAAACCCTTGGTTTTGGAGCCTATTGGTGAGGGTTTTGGGGTTTGCACATCAAATAAGGTCATAGAACCTAAAAATTTGGATTTTCCTTGGTTTGGAGTCATCGAAAAATACTATTGAGAGTTATAGGGTTTGAGGATAAGTACTTCATATACTTGCTTTGTAAAAGTGGGGTTCTTGCATAGGAAAAAATAGTCTCAGTCTTAGGACAGCAAAGGCATGGTCCAAAACAACCCTATCTTATTTTGATATATGTTGTAGTACTCCAAAATGGGTGTTTGAAAATATAATTTGTTTGGTGAGTTCTTTGGGAAAATCTAGAGAAAACTAATTTTTTCAGTCTCAGATGGCCTAGTAAGGGCTAGTAGCCTAATTGAGGCTTAGAAGGGTTTGAGTGTTTATTGGTGGGCTGGAACTTTGTAACCTATTGACTATTGTTGAAATAGGTGTAAATAGGTGTTTGGAACCATTTGGAACCATTGTAGGGTGTTGGAGTGAGAAAAGCCTTTTTTTTTCCATTAAGAAGCCTTTGAAATACTAGGTGAACTCAAGAAGTTGGAAGCATTGAAACAAACACATTGGCTTAGATCAACTTGACCCCAAACCCTCTGCATCACCTCCACTAAAATAGAACATGACCAAGTAGAGAAGACTGTAATCTGCATGAGTGCCCTCAAATGACACTACTCGAATCAGATGGCAAACAAAGGCAAACAACTAAACTCAAAGATACAGATGGCATGAAACACCAAAGCCTGAAGAGTTGATCAATCGAACCAAGGAAGCATTAGAATAAAATGACAAACGTCCTCATAAAGCTGAAAAGGGAGAGGGACAGGTACACTGAAAAGAACGGCCAACAAGAACTGCATGACGAAGAACCAGGAACATCGAAGGTACAGAGAAAGTACATAGTGTCGTGGAAGGAACACTCACTTGACACACATCATTAGGCTAATATCATGGAAGAAACACTCACTTGACACACATCATTAGGCTAATATCATGGAAGAAACACTCACTTGACAAAGGTAGATGGCAAACGAAAGGCAATCATCAACCCCCCCATGACACTTTATAAGTAGTGCATGTACAATAAGGCACAAGATGTGCAAGATCCCAAGTATACAATGCATGGTGGCACTTTATCTCAGTGCATTTGCATATATAAAATGCTACAATGATAAGAAGAGACAAAAGACTGGAAATAAAAAGCCAAAGACGAGAAATCCTACTCAAAGAAAAAGATCCTAGGACTTGAAACATCCAAGATATTCACCAGAGTGTTGAAAAGTAAAAAAAGGAATAAAATATACCTGGAGTAGAATGTGGAAAGAAAACTCATATGAATGGAAAGAATAGAGAGCAATATTTCCAACGATATAAAGTTTTCAAAAAACGGAGTTCGAATGCTCAAGTTATGTCTCCTGGAGTGCAAAAATGAACCTTTTCCTTTGACAGAAAAAAAAAAATGTCATCACAAAAGAAAAATCAAAAGTTCAAACCTCTAGATATGGATAGAGCTTGAAAAGAGCTTTCCGACGATATAAGGTTTGTCGAAAAATGCCTCTGTATGACCAAGTTACGACCAAAAGAAAAAAAAACCCTCTTTTAGGGCATAAAAAGGGTAAAAAAATTTATTTTATTTTATTTTGGACGAAAATTATCTAACGCATTTGCAGGTACAACCATACAGATTTTTGTACCTCGAAAAATGTGTCAATAAAAAATCATGTCATAAATGCCCCTGCCACTGAAAATATGCAAATTATATATCAAAATTCATGGAATAGGCCTTCTGAATCCAACTAAGAGGTCCTTTTGGCACCAAAATGTACCAAAAATTAGCTACCCAAAAGATGGAAAAAAGCAACAACACAAACTCCGAATACACAGATCTGAAGAACAAGGCCCAAAAACTCTCATGAAGAGAACATGGGCATGTAGATCTGGAGCTTTGATACCATATTGGAGTTGAGGAAAAATCAACTCTATAGCTCCCAGAATGTACCAAAAAATCAGCTTCCCCCAGAAATAGAAAAAAACAATTGCACAAACCCTCGAATACATAGATCTGAAGAACAAAGCCCAAAATCTCTCATGAAGATAATAGGGGCATGCAGATCTAGAGCCCTGATACCATATTGGAGTTGAGGAAAAATCAATTCTACAACTCCCAAAGATCACCTGCATGCAAACCTATCACAGAAAGAGAGAAGCAAAATAGCTATGGAGGCCAGAATTCATAAATCCAGAAAAGAGGAGTCATATTGATTGTGCAACAAGAATGCAATTCAATAAATATAGTTGTTATTAAAATACAAAGAGAGAATCCTTATAAAAGGATACTCAAAACCCTAAAGGTGAAAACCCTAAAGAAATATAAGATTCCTAAGCTTAGCTTAAGCATAGAGTATAATAGACTAATAATTAAATGAATAATTATTAGCTAATAAAAGATTACAAACAAACCCGACTTAATGGAGGAAAACCCCTATTACGAAAGATATAAGATAGCAACTGTTGAGATAAAAAAGGATGGCACCGATATGGGTAGCAAAGTGTGTTTTTATTTTAAAAATAATTCACAAATCTATTATAAAAACAAAAAAAAAATTATGCAACTTCAATTTCATTTGTTTACAAGGTACAAAAGGAAAAATTGAAGCATCTCAAAAATAATTATTTTATATTTAATTTATTATGAAAAATTGAAAACAAAAACATATAACATATAAGATAGCAACTATTATAAAAACCCCTATTACGAAAGATATAAGATAGCAACTGTTGAGATAAAAAAGGATGGCATTGGTATAGGTAGCAAAGTGTGTTTTAAAAAAAAACAAAACACAAATCTACTATAAAAACAAATAAAATATTATGCAACTTCAATTTCATTTGTTTACAAAGTACACAAGGAAAAATTGAAGCATCTCAAAAATACTTTTTTTATATTTAATTTGAACCTTGGTGGCGATTTCACCAAGCAAGTGTTTTAACCGTTGTACATTTATTGATATTTTGTATTATTTTTCTTATTATATATTATATTATATCATTAAAATATAAATTTGATTGATATTAACAAATAAAAATTTATTACAAAATTGAACATAACATAATAAAAAATTTAAACAAATTAAATTAAAAAATTAAGTAGATTTCTAATAAAATATTTTTCAAAAATTATAAATTAAATTTATTAAAACTTAAAGTACCATCCAACCTTAAATTTGTTTGTGAGTACCAACCCACTGAAAGCACCAACTCAACAAGAGACACCAATAGACACCAACCTACAAATTCTTCAATGGATGATATTGTCCCCCTTTCCTCACAAATCTGATTACAACTCTTGGTCTTGAATTATATATATATATATATTTCCTTTACAAATCTAATCAAAGATTATGTACTATTTTTTTTCACAAATCTGATCACAACCCACATAATATCCTTCTTTCAAAACTGATCAAATTCCAAACGATAAACTTATCTATAACCTGTCATAAATCACACCTCTTCAAGAGAATTAAATCGCATCTCTTTTTATTGATAAACTTTACTCTTAAACACTAATCGTAACCATGCACATTTTGATTTGTTTTTATTTGTTTCACTTATCATTGTTTGAATTAGTATGTGTAATTCATTTCAAGAATCACATCACTATATAAAATCCATGTCCTTTCAAAATTGTGGCAATCTTTGGATTGCTAACCTCTATCATCTAACACCATGACTTAGACTTGCCCCTAGGAAACGACGATCTTAATTTAGATTTTTATTCTAATCACTGAATTGTCTTTAGAATAAGGAAAATGAAAGTTTGTTTTTCTTTGAATAAGACAAAATAGATTTTGCCTTTTATTAAAGTCTAACCAAAAACTTGCTGATGTAATCACTTCTAACAAATTGTTGCCTTATTAATGACCACTTCTTTTCAATAATTTTTATTGTTGCCTTATTAATGACCACTTCTTTTCAATAATTTTTATCGTTGCCTTATTAATGACCACTTCTTTGGAATCGCTATTTTTTTTCTCTTGCTTATAACTTTTTGTTTTTGTCTTATTTGCTAGGGGAAAGGAGTAGTAGTCGCCATAGCTAGTTTCATGCATCTTAAACTCCTAAACAGTTCATCTAATTTGGAGAAAAAAAAATTTGTTCTCTTTGTATGAGACTTAACTGCTTAAAGCTATTGTTTTGGCTTGTGGGTAGTAACGATGCACACTGTGGAATTTGTTATGTGCACAAAGGTCAAAAAGTACACATTTCAAAGTGTGGTCCAATACATGATCACCTTTGCGCCAATAGTAGATAACTCAAAATAGCCAGTAGTAGTGGACAAATTGTTGGCATATGCACACTCCAATGAGACATTGTATGTGATTGAAGGTTTTGTCATTGATGGCAACCTTACAATCCTATGGCACCGGCAAGGCATTACATCGGCAAGGCATTACACTGACAAGATAGTTCACCAGCATCAACAGATCACACTCTACACCGGCACTCAGACCACCGACACTGGCACAGAGAAAGGAAGCATACCAGCACAGAGGCCGACAAGATTTTTGTTATATTATATTTTGTTTATTATTGTAAAACTTTGTAAGCCGACTTGGCAAGTTGTAAAATGACTCTTATATATAAAAGAGATCATTGTAGACATTAAGGAAGCGATGTAAGCGAAAAAGGAAGATATTAGGCAGACCTATTATGCGAAATATAGGTTAAAGGTTTTATGTAAAGAACAGAGCAGAAACTGGTACTAGATCAGGCATTATAGATGCTATTGTAAAGCAGTACAAGATATTGGATTTGTATAATCCACATTGTAAGTCAGTGAGACTTCCCATTGAGCAGTGAGCTCTAGGCAATTGGCCTTCCTGCATGTGCAGGCCCCTCTTGTAAGTAATATTCTCTTATTGGCTAGTAAGTGGATACTATGGGTCACAAATCCCACCGAGGTTTTTCCCACACCGATTTTCCTCGTTAAATCCTTGTGTTATGGTGTGCTTTTCATGTGGATGCTTTTAATTCTATTTATTGCATTATTTCTTGCATACCAGTACACTGTTATAATATGTACAACATGTTTTAAGTTGAGAAACTCTAATTACCAGTTACATACTGATTGACGCCCCCCCCCCCTCTCAATATTTATGGGATTCCTAACAATTGGTATCAGAGCTTGGTCCTCTATTTTCAGAAGCCTAACAGCTTGAGGAAGATCTTGACACCGGTAAAGATGGAAAATCTGATGAAGCAACTTGAAGCAGCTCTCTCAGACTATGATACAGAAAAATTGAAAAATATCAAACTAGAAGATGATCTAAAAGCAGCTCAGGACATCATTCGAGCACTTCAAGAGAATCTTACTATTGCAAGAAACAAGAGAAGAGAACTTTGTGAAAAGATGCAAAATGAGAATGATGAAAAGGAATCACTTAATGATATGTTAAGTAAATTGAAAGTGGAGAACATAACTACAAAGAATGAGATGCAGGATATGACTATGAGATTTTGTAAAGAGATTGAAGATAGGAAGAAGAATGAAGAAGAATTGACCAAAAGACTAAGTGATGCAGCAAATGAGAACACAAGACTTAGCTATGAAAATGATTTATTAAAGATAGATTTGATGCACACTCAAAATGACTCCAATGAACTGATGAGACAGAAAGAAGTCTTAGAAAGAGAACTAGAAACTGCAAATCAACATAAAGAAAAATTAAAGAAAAGCTCAGAGGAACTTGGTAAACTGTTGAAGAATCAAAAACCTAAAGGTGACACTTCTAAAATTGGCTTTGAAGTTGGTGAAAGCTCCGGTACTACAAACACACAGGATCACAACAAACTGGTAAGACAACCTAATGCTTATAAATTCAATGGAAAATGCTTTAACTTTAATAAGTATGGTCATAGAGCAAATGAATGTAGATCTAGAAATTATCAAAATATCAACACACCCACCGGTCAATGTTCAAAATGCAACAAAGTTGGTCACAACTCTGAAAATTCCAGAATGAATGTGAGATGTTATGTTTGTCGAAGATTTGGACATTTATCTAATCAATGTAGAACACAAACTGGCATAGGTTATGGGAAAGCTATTCAAAAGAATAATGTGACTTGTTATGCATGTAACAAGATTGGGCATATTGAAAAATTATGTAGAAATAAAGGATCGTCGACAGACAACAAAAGTTCTAGCTTGAAAGGTAAAGAAAAATTTGAAGAGGTTAAGCAAGAATTCTCAAAACAATGGATTAGAAAAGTTGATCTAAATGTTGGGAATACTCCTCCACTGGTAGAACCAATCAATGCTTCACCGGTAGGACAGAGTGATGCTTCACCGGTAGGACAAAGTAGTGATCCACTGGCAGGAAGTTCTTCATCAAATTGAAGAAAGTTTCCTTGAGGGTTTGGAAATCTAATGACACGTGCTATTATTCCCTCGATTAGAGATGAGAAGTTGGAAATTACTTCATTACTGGCAGAAAATGTTAAGTGAATACTTAACTGACATGCATTAAATATGGTAGATGGAAAATAAACACTATAAATTTGTGCTTTTGGCTCCATTTCATTTCACCGTGATTTCAAACATTCGTAGAGCGCGAAACTTGCAGAGCTAAGGAATTTCAAGCAAAGAGGCGAAGCACTTCAAGCAATCGATCCATCTAAGATAGAAAAAGGTATTTATCATCATGGCATCCACCTCTGCACTTGAATATATAGCAAACCCTACTGTAGTCGAGGTCATAAAATGCCCTAGGCCTGTATTTCAACTAGTTTCCGAAGTAGCAAAGAAAGATGACAATATAGGTGCTTTCTAACAAATACCAAAAGGAGTTGTTTATGCTGAAGACCCCAAAATTTACATTCACTGCAACATACAGGAATTGCGAGATGAAGAGATCAAAACTATGTATAAATCTGTCATATGTGATAATTTTGAAAATGTGAAACCGGAACATAAAATCATTGAAACCCTAGGATTTACTGAAATCCTTTGCATTCCTGAATTTCCCAAGGATGTGATTAGGATAGTCTTAAGCAGGGTACATGGTGAATTTTTCTAGTTAGATGCAATTCACAAAATCACCAAGGAAGCTGTGAAAGTTGTCACGGGGTTACCGACCACCGGTAAAAGGCTAGACAAAACCAAGAAGGTCTCAAATGACCTAGTTACTAAGCTAACTGGTGCTACATCTGATAAAAGGTCCTTAAGAGTCAATGATGTAACCGACACCAATGTAAGGTTTATCAGCATGATATTAGGGTATAAGGCAACTCATGCAAATAGACTCAATTCAGTTTCAAGTTTATGCATTAAAAGTGCTTATGACATGATCATAGATAATGTAAAGATTGATATATGTGAGTGGTTGAAGGATGAGTTAATTGACAACCCAGACAAGATTAAGAAGGATAACAAAGGAACTTTTAGGTTTAGAAATATGCTAGTATGTTTGATGCTACATATAACCAAACAAGTTCCCGGTATAGGCTACAAAGAACTTGGATTTGATATACCGGTAGGTAAACAGCTAACTGAACTATTCAACAATATGGGAGAAGATAAGGAAAACAATATCCATGATTTCTTTTGAAGCACTTAAGGCCAAAATGAAGAAGAGAATCATATTATCACAAAATATTGTTGACAAGTACAAGGATGAAATATGTTTTGTAATAAAAAAGGATGAAATCCAGATGGAAGTAGTCATCCCAAGAACAATCTGGGTAATAGAGATGGGCTATGAGATAGATGATCATATAATTGAGACTTATGCTAAAGCACTTCTGGAAGCTCCAAACGAACCAAAGGAAGAAGTATTTGGTAGTGCTGAAACTATAGAAAAACAAATACAATGTAAGAAAAGAGTGAAAAAGGCTGAGGCAGTTGTGAGAAGAGGCTCTAGACAGGCAGAGGCTATTAAAGAAGATGTGTTAAAGCAAACCGGTATCACTCAGGATGAGCTAGGAACTCTACAGCTTGAGACTCATCTATCACCAGTAGGCACTTCTTCGGAGAGTGACATGCCTGCAGCTTTCAAAAGAGTTGTAAGGAAAAGAGATCCCTCACCGGCAACCACACCCTCGCCTAGGAGGACAAGACAGAAACAACAAGCAGTGAGATCTCCGGTTAAGAAGACTACACCAAAGAATAAACTAACACCCAAGAAGAAGAAGAGAACAAAACAAAACTTGGCTCCTCTTGACATACTATTGAATGAAATTACAGAGGAAGGGAAACTAAAGAATATAGAGAAATTGTATGACACTCTGACTGCAGATGAAAAAGAACAAGTAGAAAACAATGTTATATTGCATATGGACATGTATAAGAATTTTTTGATGGAAGTTGTAGATGAAGTACCAGATGAACTATTCAAAAGACTAGAAGCAAGAAGACAAGCAGTAATAGAAATTGACAAGAAAATCAAGATAGAAAAGCTACTTGTTGTGTATACAGTGAACTCACCTAAAGAAATTGATGATTTAATTGTTGAAGCCAACCGGTCAATATTCTCTACTGCACACCGGCAGATTGCATTAATGGTTGGAAGAGTCAATGAGGTGACTGAAGAAACAGAAAATGGATGGGATATATTCCTAGTTGAAAAAGAAAAACAGGAAGAATATAGGAACCCCAAACCTATAAAGGTATATCAGAAAGAAAGAGACAAAGGAAAAGGAAAGGTTGGTGGACCTCTGAGTATTAAAGTAAAAGACAACTTACCCCCACCTTCTTTTACATCACCGTTAACAACAACTACAGAAGATCAACCGATAGTTGAAAGTATGGATGTAGAGGATGACAATCCTAATCCTAAAGTCTTATACACAGTAGATGTTGATACAAAAAAAAATCAACATTGTGGTAGACAAAGATACAACTGGTAAGACTAAAATGGCTAGTGAGCCATCGGTAGCTGAGCAAACTGATAGAACACAAGAGAAAGTGGTAGATGACAAAGAACAACAGGCAGAAGCTCAGACTGAGACAATGCAACAACAAGAGCAACAACAACAGGAACAGGCTCCAAAACAGAAACAGGAACAGGTTCTTGAGGAAATAGTGCCACCGGCAACTGGAGAAGTACACAAACCATTACTTAAAGAAATGAAAACACAAACCAACCTACCAGAGGTCACAAAAAGCTTGGTTACTTCTTCCACCAGCGGAATTCAGAATGTTGGTTCCTCCTCAGCAGGCCACAAACCAACAAATGTAACTGAAGTACTTTTGGATTCAATCAAAAGGATAATAGATTGTAGTTCATAGGCTTATAAAGCTATAGATGACACAAACCCAATTTTGAAGGTAATTGCTCCTAACTGTAATATAGACAATAAAGATTCTTTAGGACAACGTGATACTTTGTGTAAATACATCACAGAAAACATTGAGAAAATAAAGGAAGAGACATTGAAGGACACGGTAGAAATTGAAAAGCAAAAATTCTTTGAAGAACAAATAAAGAAGTGTACTAGGGAATTCGACACACTTCTACCAGAACTGTGTAACTTATTAAAGGAATACAAAACTCTGTACAAAGACACCTGCAAGACAAACTTTTTGACAGTAGACATAGATAAGAAAATAAGCAAGGTACATGATGAAATCAATAAACTTGCTGATAATTTTGTTAACTCACCTGATACATTGTGAGTTTTTGGGCAAAGGATAACAAATTTTGAGGAAGAGTTACTTAAATTAGAAAGAGAAAAGGAGAGAATAGTGAATAAGGCAAAACATTTGAGATTAAAACTAAGTCCAAGATTGGACTATCTAGCATCATTGCGGAAGGAAATATCTGAGGCACTGATACAGGGACAGAAAACACCGGCAGAGCATTTGCAGCACCTCACCGGTACAGTTAAAAGAACAGATACAACAATAAGAGACAGTAAAAACTTTATGGAAAGTATAAAATTGATTTTGGTGGATCTATTTCAAATTGTAACTACCCAGTTACAAGGTTGAAACTACCCAGTTACAAGGTCGAAACTACAAACTCTACTGACATCTTGACAACCTTTGTCATTGATGCCAAAGGGGGAGTAGTGGTATGAGAAAATTCAATATCACAGGAATCATATGCTCAGGGGGAGCACACATTTTTTGTAACATTTTTGGACTTCACATTTTTGGATACACTTTTGAAATTTCTCGTGAGTGTTGCCATCAATGCCAAAGGGGGAGATTGTTGGGATATGCACACTCCAATTAGACATTGTATGTGATTGAAGGTTTTGTCATTGATGGCAACCTTACAATCCTATGGCACCGACAAGGCATTACATCGACAAGATAGTTCACCGCCATCAACAGATCACACTCTACACTGACACTCAGACCACCAGCACCGGCACAGAGAAAGGAAGCATACCGGCACAGAGGCCGACGGGATTTTTGTTATATTATATTTTGTTTATTATTGTAAAACTTTGTAAGTCGACTTGGCAAGTTGTAAAATGACTCTTATATATAAAAGAGATCATTGTAGACATTAAGGAAGCGATGTAAGTGAAAAAGGAAGATATTAGGCAGACCTATTATGTGAAATATAGGTTAAAGGTTTTATGTAAAGAATAGAGCAAAAAGCGGTACTGGATCAGGCATTATAGATGCTATTGTAAAGAAGTACAAGATATTGGATTTGTATAATCCACATTGTAAGTCAGTGAGACTTCCCATTGAGCAGTGAGCTCTAGGCAATTGGCCTTCCTGCATGTGCAGGCCCCTCTTGTAAGTAATATTCTCTTATTGGCTAGTAAGTGGATATTGTGGGTCACAAATCCCATCGAGGTTTTTCCCACACCAGGTTTCCTCGTTAAATCCTTGTGTTATGGTGTGCTTTTCATGTGGATGCTTTTAATTCTGTTTATTGCATTATTTCTTGCATATCGGTACATAGTTATAATATGTACTGCATGTTTTAAGTTGAGAAATTCTAATTACTAGTTAGATACTGATTCACCCCCCCCTCTTAGTATAAGTGGGATTCCTAATACAAATACCCTAATAATGGTGCACAAATGTCCCAATAATGAGCTAATTATCGTCAAAAAAGCTAAAAAATGCACCACTTGTGGTGCATGTGATATTTATTAATGGACCTTCCATTACCATTATTTTGGCTCCTACTATGTCTACTAATGGGGGGTGAGGTTGACATAAAGATGACGATTATTGGTCCTATAACGGCTACTGGCTCATTTCCCCTATGTTGTCATTTATTTTTCTTTTATTTGCTAGTCTTCATAATACGATAATTGTTGTAGTGATAAAGGTCTTTCTAAAGTAATCACTACTCTCTATCTTAAATTTCTTCAGCTTTTGAATTTCTTCTCCATTCCTTTCTTGAATCAGAAAGGTGTGTTAATGGTAATTATTGCGCTTTAAGTAATATCTTCCACTGAGCTTAATCATTGTCACTTTAATAAGGAATTGTTATCATTGAAATCTTATAGATAGCTACATTAGAGACTTTGAAATCTTATAGATCACTACATTAGAGAATTATCAATCACACTCCTTATCATTGATAAATCATTCACTTATTCACAATGAAATTAATGAATATGCTTGCTATCAATCTTGATCGTGTACTATTAAATTAATTGCAATCGTTCTAATAATCTTGTCCATACTTGCTTGGTTTGAATCCCTTTGACATCAATCATAATATTTGAACAATATTACATGAGTGCTCTTGATGTCAATGACAATATTTCCAATAGTCCATCTTCATCATGATGTTCCCCAACCTCAAAATAAACCTATTACTAGTATTAGAGGAATCCCATATCCCCGACTACAAATTAAATCAATGATTATTTTCAAAGGTATTAAAGACCTGCCTATAACTCCTAATTATTTTCTAAACTTTGCAAAACAACTCACCCAAAGCAATAAACTTAATCAACAACCACATTTTATTATCATGCAGTTCCTCACACATATAACACTTGAAACAATAAACAAGATACAAATTTTCTTCCTACTTCTCAACCTTTTCTTCCTCCACCCCCTCATCTTTCACAACATGTTGATAAGGAGTATAATGTTGTTGAGAAACTTTGCGCTACTCTAGCTAAGATCTCCCTTTGAGATTTGATTCAAAATTCACCTACATACCATAGGATGATCCAAGAATCCTTATAGAAGATAATTGTCTACCTTATGCTAGACTGAATGATGTAGCAACATTGTTTGATTGTATGTATCCAACAAAGTCAAATATTTTATTTTGACAACATAAATTTCCTTCTTTGGAAGTTCAAAATCAACATGATCTCAGGTCATTATTATACCTATCATTAATAAACATGGGAAGTGTTGAACACTTTCGAATTCTGAGAAGGGAGGGGTGAATCGACATATTTTAAAACTTAACAAATTTAACCAATCAGTTTTTATTCTTTCCATTTACCACATGCACAAAAGTAAAGAACTACGAAACACAATAAAAATCACACATGAACACCAAGATTTTATGTCAAAAATCGAATGAGGTAAAAGCATGGTGAGAACTATCTCACCATATGAAAAACAAGTTACAATGTTTTAGGCTCGAGGCCAAGGAAACTCACTTCTCTTGACTTGGACTTGTAATACTAAGGTGCACAACCTCAAGGCAATATATATTAAATACTTGTAGACACTAAAGATCAATTATTTAAGGCAAGATACAAAGAATCTAAGATTACAATATCAAACGAATTGAACTACAGAGAATTGCATCCTCGGATATGCATATTGCAGTCCACTGTTAATATAGATCTGAAATAGCGTTCATAACTAATCAATTTCACTTACGCACCTTCACACATCCACAATATTACTCAATCACACCACATAGAATTTGTTCACACTCCTCCAAAATGATTTCATCCTTTATATACCATTCACAATCAAAATAACATTGATTAGGTTAGCCTAATTTGATGTAGCATGTAAATATAAATAGTTAGATCAAAAGCACTCTTCAAGGTAACATGCAAGGTAGAATGAGGCATGTGAGACATCACACCATGTTGGCATACCTTCCTGTCCATCCCAAATCAACACCTATAGATTCACACAGTACCACACAGACCAAAACATCATAGGCTGGCTATAAGAGATAAAATTGTTAATGCCCATTGACCAAACTAACTCAAAACATGATGTAGACCACCAAAGACACTTGTTGATGCACCACATAGTATCATCAGACACCAAGATAACTAAACCATCAAATTGCACCACCAAAGATAATGAAGGTAGATAAATGCAATGCATTTTTTGTGAATTGTTACTTTATTAAACTATTCATTGGAACAGTCACACGTAACCAATACCAACTACGAACCACTTAGATCATCTCCAAAGTTTTAGAAAAGACATAATAAAGCTAGATATACCTTATAAATCATCTGCAATCAATCTGCATGAGCATTGATTGAATCCTATATTACTACATGAACTGAACATGTATCCAAACCAAAAAAGTCAACAAGTTTGACAACTTAACACATCCAAACCAAGGATATCAACAAGTTTGACAAAATGACAACTAAGACTCATATTTGCAATAATCTCCCCCTTTATCATTGATGGAAACACTCGTGCCAACTCCAAATTCACTCCCCCTTTGACATCAAGGACAAAGGGTGTCTTCTCAACTACAACACCTCAACGTTACTACCTCTATCTATAAGAACTCCTCAAAAAAAAAATACAATTGAAAGCCAAAATTGTACTCCAAACACCATCTACTTATCTACATATACACAAGAGAAAAATCGTCTTACTGATAGGAACTTAAGAACCTTATAGAGAAGAAGGTGTAATGCCTTTATGAATGACCTTAAGCTACAACTAGGTAGTTTTATATTCTTATCTTGTAGAGGACAACAATACACATTGACACTTAATCTTCAAGAAAAGATCACATACCTCTTTGCAGCTAACCAAAAACATTATTGACTTTATAACTTTTGAGAGTCTTCAAAGAACTTCACCATACTGGTGAGCTTTAGATCAACTACATCTCTCATAAAACCAAATTGTTTCTTTATCTCCTCCCTTATATTGTTAAGTAGATTCAACTTTAGGTACAAATTCTCCAATTGAGCTCTGCTATTGTTATCAACATCCTTCTATAAATCTGCTAAATTAGAAAGCGATATAATATGTTCTTCTATAATATCAATTTGACTCTTAATCTCCTTAGCACAAATTCCAACCACTAATGACAAAATTGGTAAATGGCCACTACATCATCCACAATCTTTTCAAACACACTTATACTATCCTTTAGTTGGGTGTGTGCATTTGTACACCTATCAACTAACTCCTTTGCCCTCTTCTCCTCTACTTTCTTCTTTACATCATTCAAAATTGTTCCTTCTAGGTTAGAAACTTACATGATTTTTTAAACCTCTGAGTAACACCTACAATTTTTGTGCATCACTCAGAGATCAATCTAGCACAACCTCTGAAATTTTCTCATGAATAAACTTCACTACATCTATAAGATATGAAAATAGAACTGAGTAGGACTTAGACCAAGACCCACTTTCATACAAACATTGGAATGTGAAATCACTTAAAGGAGTGATCATATTAGACTAACTCTTGTAGAAGAGATTCAAATGAAACTTCTAGGGTTTCTATTCCTTTTGCTACTTTGGTAAGTGAATAACCTATGGAAATATTTTGAAGCAATGTAAAACTATGAAGTACATGAAAACTTATTGTAGTCACATAAATCTATCCACTTAATTAAATGAATACTTAGTATTTATTTGATTATTTAACCATCAATTAATAATTAATTAAATTAATATTTAATTAATTCATCTTAACCCTCTTCTCCTATTAATTAAATAAATTATTCAATTTATTTGATTTAATTCACTTAACCAAATTCAGACCATTAATTAAATAAATAAATCATATTTATTTAATTAAATATTCTCTCACATTTAAATAAATTAATATTTATTTAAATCCCCCAAAATCCCACCTCTCACATTTAAATAAATTAACATTTATTTAAATCACCTTTATCCTCTACCCACTTGCATTTTCCTACAAATGCAAGTTGCACAATTATTTTAAATAAATAATTTATTTAAATCACCTTTATCCTCTACCCACTTGCATTTTCCTACAAATGCAAGTTGCACAATTATTTTAAATAAATAATTTATTTAAAACACCTTTATCCTCCACCCACTTGTATTTTCCTACAAAAGCAAGTTGCACAACTATTTTAAATAAATTATTTATTTAAAATCATATTTATCCTCACCCACTTGAAACCTTTAATGGTTTCCCTTAAAGTATTCAAACTTGATGGCTTTAAAGTCTTCAAACTTGATGGCTTCCTTCTATAGTCTTCTTAAGACTTTAATGGTTTTCCTTAAAGTCTTCAAGCCTTTAATGGTTTCCCTCAAAGTCTTCAAGCATTTTAATGCTTTATCTTCATTTTTCTCATTTAAAAAAATTAATATTTATTTGAATATTTATCCAGATGCAAATTACACCATTTAATTGAAATAAATGATTTTATTTTAATTGAAAATACCAAAATTTCTCCCACTTGCATTTTCCTACAAAATCCACTTGCATGCCTAAACCCCTTCTAGAATTTTCTAATCACTTCTAAATAACCTAACCCCTTCTCTAAACTTTGTCACATTCCTAAGCAAAAGGGAAGTCACTTCTCAAACCCTCAAAGTCTTTGATAACCATTAAAGGCTTTCAACCTTCAACCACTAAATGGCTCAAAGTCTTTGATAACCATTGAAGGCTTTCAACCTTCAACCACTTAATCCCCAAAGTCTCCAATAACCATTAATGGTTACCTCAAACCCTCCCACATGGTTAAAACATTTGTTTTGACTCAACCTCTACCCAACCCAAAGGTCTCATCAGGCCATTAATGCTTTGACCATGTTTATCTCTTAAACATTTGCACAAAGGTTTATCCTTGGATTAACTCTTAATCCAGTGGGTAATCTTAATTTGGACTTGACCCTTAGCCTCTAGATAACCATGAGGTCTTCTCAGGCCTTTAATGCCTCCAACCTCTTCTCTCAACCCAATCCTATGTTGACACTTGTCACCATTTTATTGGTGCCAATTGTGCACATGGATCCCCAACTTTCAAACTTGGCCCTTGATTAAACCATTCAATCTTAACCCTTCATTTCCCCATTTCTTCTATAAATAGAACCCTTCTCCTCAAGCAAAGGGAAGCATTTAGAGTATTGTTGTTATACTGGCATTAGCATAGAGCTTTTTCATAGCATCACTATCTACTCTTGCATAGTATTTGCTTATCATATTCAACCATCTTGAATCTCCATATGGCATCCATGGCTAGTGCTAAAAGCTGAGAGCTACACTCATTTGGGACTTGGAGAGGAGAGGAACAAGGGAGGAGCAACTATGAGCATCTTGATTAGCTATTTTTTTTAATGTTTATATGCTTTCTATTTCATGCTTAATATCTCTCTTGATATGCCTGTTTAGGATAATCTTTTGTTGCTAACACTAACGTTTGTTTCTTGTGCTCTTGTGTGTGTTGCCATCAAACAGATTTTCTAATCCTTTTTGCAGAGCATCACTTATGTTCCTGTAATTGATTGATTCATGAACAAAAATACTATAAAAAATATAGAAATAGATAGGAAATCTGATTGTTCGCTTGTGATTGGAATTTGAAGCTAAATTTGCAAGTCTAGGATGCTCAAAACGCCCTATTCTTTTGATTGCAAGCCAATATCTAGAAATATGCACCTTGAGATTGTTTGGAATCTTCTTGCCAAATATGGTGAGAAATTTTGAGGTCAAGAGAATGGTAGGCATCCTAGTTTGAACAGGGGCACCCCAAGCACCCTATTCCCAAGAAATAAAGTCCAAATTCTAGGAATAAGTCTGTATCAGTTTGCTAAAGGTCTCTTGGACTCCATGTCTCCATTGACGACCTATAATTGCACACAAGAGGAGAGAAAGAGTGTTGTGGATAGGGGTTTTACTAGGTCAAACCCTAGGCTTGTAGTTAACGCTAACTGAAATATAAATCGATCTTGAATTGAATTGAAAAGATTTCCTTTTGAGGGCAAGACTAGATTTGAATTGAAATGCTTAAACGTAGATTATTATACCTTCAATAGTTGATGCAATTGTCTTAGGATAAGTCTTCCATGTTTTGATGTAATAACATGATAAAACACATAAAATTAATCTTGAAATCATAATTGAAACATAATAAAAAGATTTCTTGATGTAGTTTTCTACTCCTTGAACCGGATTTGCTCTTGAGGTAGAATAATTACTATTAGATTGGATGATAATGCTTGTTGAACACTAGCGGAAGCTAAGAGAGGGGGGGTAAATCAACATATACAAAAACTTGATCACATTAATCAAAAGATTCATCGAAACATTTATGCATAAAAGTAAACCACCAAAACACCAAAAATATTAACACATGTACACCAATAATTTTACGTGGAAAACCCAAACTAGGAAAAACCATGGTAAGAATATAACTCGCAATATATATCATTAGTTTACAATGAATGTGGCTTCTTTCCAAAGAGCTCACTACTCCAGCCTTGTAGACTAAAGTGCACAACCTTAGGAAAGATACAAAATCAAGGCTTGCTCAGGCTAAAGATCACTTCTTTAGGGAAAGATACAAAATATTGTTTAGATATAATAGAAATAATAGAATGAACTATATAAAAAATAGTATCTATTAGAATGCGGATAACAGTTCACAATTCATACTCATTTATTTGCTTTGAACAACCACCAAACCTTAGATCTTCTTCACACTTCCCTCAAATTATCATAGCACACTCATATTATTCATCATCATATATCACATCTCCAACATAACCGGTTTACAAAATATATACCAATCAAATCAAAATAAACTTGCTAGGTCAGCCAAGGGAAAATGTAACGTGTACAGAAAATCAACTCAAAAATATATCATGTAGAAGGTAAAGCAGACGTGAGGGTTCACACCAAGTCAACACACCTTCCAATCATCATAAAAAATATTTGCATATAATTGTTGGAACCAATATACATAAACCAATACAAACTAATCAGCTAAATCCAAAAAGTCTTAATTTGGACCCAAAAATAGGATAAGCGGTCCATCATAAAAGAAGTACACCACCTTAAGAATAGTAACAACATTTGAACCATATGTGGTACATGCATACATTCAGGAACATAACATAGTTTACTAAAGCAAACACCAAAGATAATAAAATCACTTTCAGACCAAGTAAGGAACACCAAACTTTCAAAAAAACACTAAATCGTCATCCCATATCCTTTCATCAACACCATGTGAATATGCAATCAATATTGTAGCGACATATCATAGAAATAAACATTCGAGCCATCAACCAAATACACTATACTTCCACTGAACATATACATATCCAGATCACCAACAACATCGAGACCGTACAAACTAACATCGGTTTGACATCAATGACAACAATGAAATTCATATGTGCAACAATAGCATGGGATGAGTTGTTGAAAATGAATTGGGGAGGATTACTTATATAGGGATTTCATAATTAAAATCACCTTTAGGTCGACTTAGATTTAGTGTATTCTTGCATAGAGATAGATTTGAATAAGGTATGACCACCAAATTATCTTCCCAAAATTTAGGGAAAAAATTGTTGGACCAGGAGGTGTGGGGCCATGTGGTCTTGACAAATTTTTTCTAACTTTTTAGAAATGCAATATAATGGGTTCTAATGCTAATTTTAGCTCAGTGGCTTAAAATATGATGTATAGATATGCAAAATATGTTATGGATGTTGAAATTGGGATAGGAGAAGGATAAGATAGGATAATAAAAGATAAAGGGCACACCTAGATTCAAGGGCCCAAATAATAGTGTGATGATGTAATAAAGTGGAATAAGACCCATAATATTAATTTAAAACAATAAAGGTCCTATAATGCATATAGGAATGAGAAATACTAAAATGAATGCTAGGAGAGTATAACATTATACATACTAACAAAGTTGTACAATTTAGGATGCTACATTTTAGCCCCCACTTTAGTGGAGTATGATATTATGGTCATACTCTCAGTAGAGTAGAAATGAAGAAATAGAGCATCTAAGAGCAAGACAAGATAGGGATAGGAGAACACTAAATTTGAGGGGTGATCAAACCCCCAAGCATAAGATGCTATCAATCCATGCAAGTAACCTTCAAGTATACACAAAGCAAACAACGTTAGTAATTAAACACAAAGTTTCAAGTCATTTAGTTGAAGAGACCTCAATAGTCAAAATGTCTCAACCGCTAATATTATTCTCCATGTTATATTGCAAGAGCATAAGTGGAATTATAGAAATAACAAGGATGCATACCAGTTGAAAGGAGAAAATACCATGATTCAATGTTAGCATAGTGTGTTATGCTATGGGTTCAGGGGAAATAAAGAAGGAACATGGACTCTATAGGCTAGCAATTTGTGTTATGCTAGGTGATCCATGGAGGCATAAATTTTCATGGGATAACAAGTTGTGTTATGTTATGTGATCCACGTAAGAAGGAATATTCGAGTAGAAAGTTGTTTTATGCTAGATCCACACATCCTAAAAGGAGAGCAAGGGGAGTTGAAATGTCTAGCAAGTTGTGGTATTCCAATCAACTCATCCTACTATAATGTTGTCTGGTTTCAGGAAAGAAGCACCTTGTCTAAGACTTTGGTTTGGTTTTGAGCATGAAACAACCTATATAAGACGCATGATAGAAAATGTTTGGTTTTAGGAATGTAACATGAGGATGCAACAACCCATCTAATACAAAATGGTGCATAAAATGAGGATAAAGCATGAGGATGCAACAATCCAATAAATGATAGCTGATAATTAAAAATGCAACTAGGAGGCCACATATATGCCCCCCTTAAGATGTCAACATAATATGATGTTGATGTCTTAAGATAGATAGAAACAAGGATGGGCCCCTTCAACACCGAGGAGATATCCTTAGGCAACAATGTACATGCAATCCAAGCCAAAAAGGGTATAACTCTTTTGAGGCAAGGAGGAGATAGTTGTAAAAGAGATATCTTGCAAAAAGTGTAAATGGATCCTTTCGAGGGATGCATGATTGACAAAGGAGAAAGAGATATTTGAATAAATATATCTACCTCCAAGAGTAGAGATCTTTAAAAAAGGGCATCTTAAGGGTAAAAGTATAAACCCGTGTCCTACTTTTATAAAGGAAAAGGCTAACAACACTAAAATTGTTCAACTTCAACGACACAAAAGTGACATTTCTATTTCATATTTGAAGATGATGTAAACTCATGAAATGTGTAAAACTGGATGAAGTTTATGTCTATTATTTAAAAAAAAAAAAATTGAACAAGATTTGATATGTTTTTTTAATTTTTAAAGTCCATCTTTTAATCGCTGAAAAATACTGCAAATTAGGGGTTTCACCTCCCACCAAAAAACTATATGTAAATAATCTTGTTTTTCTCTGATTTTGAAATATGTTTTAGACGACATGCATAGCCAGTGTAGGAAAAAGAAATATTTGTTTTTGATGTATATTATCACCGTTATAACAATTCAAAGTCAAACTTACCCGAAATCGACAATTTTTCGTCTCCCACAATATTTCCCCTATCAAATCTATACCAATCCCAAAACAAATTATATATTCTTGAAGAGGACTCTCTCCTCTAGTGTTATATATAATTTTAAAATTTTTTCTGATATGATTTACTATTTTTTTCATTTTTTCAAATCAGAGTCTTCTCTAATGTTATTATACCTACTCACAGTATTTTGTAATTTTAATATACTAATTCTAATCGAAATACTATATAAATTATATGACAATATTCCTGACTCTGAGCTCTACATAAGGGTATTTTTAGTTTTCTTAGATTATTTATTTTTTACTGAGAAATTCATTGCAGAAGTTGAAAGTTCTAAAAATGTGTATTTTTTGATGAGTAGGCAGCCACTTGGCATGCCACATAGGAGGATACTTGGTCGAGCCCCCCAAGGGGTGGGATGCCCTGTGATCGATTGTGTGGGTGGGCGATCGCTCACCTTAGCCTCATATTTATTTGAGGTCATTTTTTGATTTTTTGATTTTTTTTTTTGATAAAAGTGGACAAGCCACTAAACTTATATTTTATTAAATTTAAGAGTTGAAAATACGTAACGGGTTCAAAGGCCATGCCAGTAGGAAAGAACCCACAAGAAAACCTCCGGTTGTGGCCCAAAAAAGAGAAAAAACTAAAATTTAGATCCCCATATACACAATTACAAATCTGAGTTTAATCACCCTCCCGTTACAGAGCTTTATCAGAATATACCTGACATCATCCAAAAAACCCCATAGACCCATTACATGCTTGATATAAACACCCTCCCCTTACATGATTCTTCGAAGATGCTTATCATTCTCCATAGGACCCAAAAAGAATTTTGAAGAATAAATTTGTAGAAAAGGGGAAGACAGCATGCTTCCATGCTTGACAAGATTTTGTAGCACTCGCACAACACCATAATGACCAACAGGCGTGTAGAAAAACCACCCCTTATGTCCCATGAACAACAATACTGCTTGCCAAAAAGATGAAAGAACCAGATGGAAGCATACCCCTGCTCAAAAAACCTGCAGGCAAAACCTGTTACACTCAAAATAGAAACACAAGATCATGCTGTTAAGTAAATGAGAGCCATGAGCTAGGCCCTTCTAATGGCGGAGAGGAAGGAGGCACCATCTGTATGGGAGGAATCTAGATTGACAAAGCTTGAACATTAGACACATATTTTAATTATTTTAAATCAAGTTTTATTGAAGTTGAAGGAGTACAAAAGTGATTTTTTTTTTCTTGAGTATTCAAGTAATTTTTTTTTTCTTAAGGAGTATTGAAGCGATTTTTGGAGAGAAAAATTTAAAAATTTGTGTAATGGGGAATAAAAGGAATAGAGCAAAAAAGTATGATCGTATAAGGGATGACACAATGAAAGGTCATACAAAACGTAATCAAGAGGAACCTGTTAATGTTGAAGAAGATCATGTTGATGTTGAAGAAGATGAAACTCAAATACGGGAAGAAATTGGTAGTAGTCAAGGGAAATATTTCTTCTATCATGAGAAATTTGATGGAGATGAATGAGGATTCTCTTTTCAGTTAAATTTCATCTGAACACGTGGTACCTGAAAGCGCAATTAAATTGCATTGCAAAAATATGTGGGAGGAATATTTTGAAAAGAAATATGTGGTTGGGAGAGCACAACTATTTGCCAAGTTATTCAGGAAAAGAGATGACTCATGTTTTGGAGTTGTTGGGTGTTGATAATAGGAAAAGCTCAGGAGGTCATGCAAAAGAAATAATAGTTGAAAATTTGCAAGATGCATTGTGATAAACTTATAAGGCACTGAGAGGGGGGGGGGGGGTGAATCAATGCAAGCAAAAATAATATAAATCTGATCACCACTTTTACCCACTTGAAAATCAATATGCATGCAAGAAATATAACCATTTAAACAAACACCCAATAAAGCATGCAACTCATAACATAATGATTTTCACGTGGAAACCCAAATGGGAAAAACCACGGTGGGAATTAGTACCCACAAAGATCAACTATCTGCAATATAGAGATCTGACCGGTTAAGGTCTTACAATCGCCTTGTTAGGGGTATACTTGGTTAAGAGTGTCTTAGCCCAGTTAAGAGCTATTACAATAAGGCATGTTAGGACTAGCCTTGTTAGGAGCTACCCAACTATGGGAGTTAAACCTTTGGACCTATTAGGATCCTACCGCACCCTGTTAGGAGTCACCTTGTTAGAGGATTTTATCTTGCTACAACTATTAGGGAACAACAAGTAACTGATCTGCATATAGCACCTTTGTGCCTGATTAGGTCTGCTTCAGTTTTGCTTCTAACACCAACTAAACATCATAACCTAACTCCTTCCACCGCACAATCAAATTCTCATTCTAGATCCTTCATCTGATACAACATCACACAACATTCATCTTTTTATAAACATTTCTGCTAAGTCAACTAAAACCCTTGGAACAATTTCCTAGGTTCAATGTATCCGATCAATCTTTCTCAACACGCTTTACTCATGTCGGCCACATAATTCATAACTTAAAAATATAACATTATGTCTACCAGTTTACCGATCTAGGTAATTGTGCTCTACTGGTTAACTATTCTTCCTTATTGACTGCTCAGTACATCATAAATCATTCATTCCATTGAGTTTGTTGATGCGGTTCCAGTCATAGACTCCTGCCAATGTCATGAACATACATTCCAAACTGCAACACTTAAATCTTCACCAATATTCCGTACCGGTGGCTTGAACATAACATTGTTCCTGTTTACCAGTTTGCTGTCTTGTTTACCAGTTCACTATTTAACTGCTTCCACTACTGGTTAGGCTTTACCAGTTGGTCTAAATGACTTAGATGACTAGAAAAACATGGTTGCCATCAATGACAACACAAAACCAGTCATCAATCAACCTATTACATCATATCATCATCAAGCCAACACATTGAACCTTATTAATACCACAAGTTGAGAAGTTGATTCCAGTGCTGCACATAGAGCATTGATGACTACAATTTCTAGTAAGAGGTTGTCACATAAAAGACAAGTTAAAGCAATTTCTAAATTATGTGACAATGGGGCCTGTTATGTGACAATAGGCCCTATTATGTCGTAATAGAACCTATTATCACATCATAGGCCCTATTATGTCATAATAGAACCTATTATGTTATAATACGACCTATTATGTCGTAATAGGACCTATTATCACATAAAAGGACATATTATGTGATAATAGGCCCTATTACGACATAATGGGTCATATTATCACATAATATCACATAATACGACCTATGCGTGATAATAGGTCCTATTACGACATAATAGGTCATATTATCACCTACTATCACATAATAGGACCTATGTGTTAATAGGTCCTATTACAACATAATAGGGCTTATTATGTGATAATAGGGCCTATTATGTGATAATAGGTCCTATCATGTCGTAATAGGACCTATTATGTGATAATAGGTCCTATTATGTCGTAAGACGACCTATTATGTGATAATATGTCCTATTAAGTCATAATAGGACCTATTATCACATAATAGGACCTATTATCACATAGTAGGTCGTATTAGGGGTCTTACTTGAGGTCAAAGAGGTCTTAGTGGTCTTAAGCCCAGTCATAGGGGTCTTAACTGTTGGCATTGTATTGTCATTGATGTTAACCGATATGGGATGAACATTGGTAATGGTAAGGAAGATGACCTTAGGAGTCACCAGTGCAACAAGTTAGTGCCTGACTTGTGTGATGAGATAGAAAGGTGTTTGAGCAGTTGTTTGTGATGAAGAGGCAAAATGTTATCTGAATCACATCAACACTAGAGGATAAGAATGGATAGGTAACCGATATGTTGTGAGGTTGCAGAACAGCAGGACTCCCACCAGATGAAGATGCAGTCATCATGGGAAGCAATGACTAACAATGAATATGATCACATCAGTTCACATGTGCCTATTTGAAGAGATGTTGCACAATAGGGAAGTCACGTGAGCATATGGCAGAAAGAAGATGGTGTTACTCCACCAAGTAAGTGGAGCTTATCTCCTATTATGCACTAAATGCATTATAGTTTGGAGAGCTAAGAGTGAAGAGATAAAGGCAAGTACTTGAAGGATCACACTGGATCTATCGGTGAATTGAAGGAATGCCCTAAGTGTTTGAGATAAGGGTTATGCACTAAACCGAAAAGAGAAGGCATGATTGAGATGCCAGTACAAAGGAAGTGTGAAGTGTTTGTCAAATTGACAAACCCGTAGAGGAAGGAACAACATTGATCAGGAAGAAAGGCTGAGTAGATGCAAACATAGGAATCTGACCTCACTAAAAGAAGATGGAGTCTTGTGAAGGTTGATGACATGGTGTCATCAAGAGTGGTAATCGGTATATGAGTCCACCGGTTATACAATCAAGGTGTAGTTGTAGAAGATTTCCGACTTGTGGCAATGAGCATATTTTGGATTTACCTGTTTGGAGACCGGTTTGAGAGCTCCAACGATAGTTCAAGATAAGGGCAGATATGATGAGGTAACTGATACAGTAAGTAAGACTAGTTGGGTTAGCAAATTGGAAGAGAAGAGGAACCTATAGGGTGTTTGATCGATGATCCTATTTGGACCGACTGAAAAAGTCAAGTTAACAGATGATTGATGTGGATGCCACATGGGATCAAGGTGGAAAGCTCGCAGAGGTTGGTGAAGTGTCGTGTGGAGTTAGGTATCTCAATAGGTGTGCACTAAAAGTGGATCCCATGATTTGTGGATCGGGTCAGAAGCGTGTGGCTCGAGGAGGAATGAACAACAAAGAAGAATTAGGGAGTTGTTGGTGCCTGAATCGAAGCAAGAAGATTAGGTTGTTAGAAGACCTCAAGAAGGAAACAACAAAGGCTTTAATGATGATTGACCGAGATGTATGCCGACAGATTTTTTGCAGGTTGTTGAAGATGGAAGGCGTGTTTTGGAAAGCGCGTTGATGGCAGACTTATGTAGGTGAATGTTAAGAAGATCAGATCAAGCAAGATCTAATTGGATTTGATCGACCTTAAGGATTGTGAGGAAACCCTAACCGCCTAGATTTGGAATTGGTTTTTGGTGGGAAGTCTAGGCTATAAGTAAGAAGGCCAAAGAGATTGTTTGTTGCTGCTATAATAGAGGAATATAGTGCTAGTGCGAAGGATGATACTTCTGCAAGTAAGAGAAAATCAGCCAAGTGCTCAATGAGAACCTGAGAAGTGAGAGGAGTGAAGGAAAACCTAGTTGAAGTGTTCAATCGGTAAGAAAAATAGAATCGGTAGTGGTTATATCGCCAAAGAAAAAGGGAAGAGAGCTATAAAGAACATAGACAGTGGACTGACAGAGTTCAGCACAGGTAAAGTGCAAAGCAGTGAGGATGAGATTCTGCAGAGAAGAAGAGCAGAAGAGGTGTACTGGTAGGGCTCACCGATAGAGAAGCAATAGGTGAAGAGTAGCAAGAGAAGTGAGTCGGTGTAGAAGAGAAAGTATCTCTCTGACAGAGTAAGATATATGACAAGGTTGCAAGATTCACTTGTAACAAGACAAATACTTTTGTAATTGAAGTTATCTTAGTGTTCACTGAGTTGTAGCTCGGTGCAGGGGTTGTAGCCCATAAAGTTAGGGGTTGGTGCTCCTTGGGTTGGTGCCCTAAAGTCAGGGGTTGTAGCTCCTTAGGTTGGTGCCCTAAAGTCAGGGGTTAGTGCTCCTTGGGTTGATGCCCTAAACTTTGTAACGTTGTTTTTCATTGTGAGGCTAGATTGGAGCAGTAGACTCCAACATCACTGCTCACCGAGATTTTCCCATCTTGGGTTTTCCTCGTATATGCTAGTGTTATGAGATGTCCCTTGTGTGATTGTTTTGATTTGGTCTCCTCACTAACTGGTATGTCTCCATTGTGTTAGATCCCATTACTGGTATGCCTACAAAGGATAGCTAAAGCGAAAAGATTAAGAACCACTGATTCACCCCCCCTCTCAATGGTGCATTGTTTCTAACAATTGGTATCAGAGCATAGGTTCCCAGTTAGAAGAGTGTTCTCCAACTTGGGTAGATTTTGGCCTAACGACACAATGGTTTGTTTAGTGTCAATCCACGTTCCAGCATTTGATGTTTCAAACTATGCTATTTGGAGTTGCAGAATGGAAGTCTTCCTATCCTCCCTAGGTTATGATGTCTAGATGGTAGTTGTAAATTGTCTCCCTAGGAATGTATGTCCCCCCACCGACACTGAAGAAGAAAGAAGACGGTTATGTAATGAGGAAGCCATGAAGGCTTTATTCAGTGGGCTCACCAGTGATGTCTCCTCACAGGTGGACATATGCAAAACAACAAAGAGTCTATGGGATAGACTGAAGATGCTTTATGGAAATGAGCCATGCACTGCTGAAGCAGATTGTGAAAACATGAAGAACAACTATGTTGACACATGTGGAAGTGTTGACAACAGATCTGTCAGTTGCTGCAGTTCTGATGAAGAGGAAACTCATCTCTTCATGGCACAAGAGACTGAAAGTGATGCACACACATCAGAGTGTGACAAGGCTGATAGATCCCACCGACAAGATGTGTTTGGGAGTAAGGGTGAACATGAAGCCAAAGTAGATCTTGAATGTGAACTGGTAAGTGCACTAGATGAGCTGCAAAGTGTTAGAAAGGATTTTAAAAAATTACAAAGTTTCATTTCATGATGAATGCAGCCAGTTGAGAATATGTCTTGAAGAATCAAATAGAAATATCTGTATATTGACATCTCAACTTGAAGAGGCAAAAGGATTGACTGGTGAGTTGAAGTCAGTCTTTGATGATAAGGAGAGGAGATGTGAGGAGCTCCAGCTAGAAGCAGAAACAAAGGACAAAGAATGTCAGAAGATGAAGGAAGAAATGGAGAATCTCATAAAGGAATTTGAGAAATGTCAAGATGAACTCAAGCTAAGAATGAAGAATGATGCTGCATGGAGAAACAATGCAGATTTGAAAAGAAAAGGAAAGATGAGGGAAGACAGTGTTACCGATAGCATGAATAGGGGAAGACTTCCTATCGATAGAAGACAAAGAAATGTGGCTGCCACCAAGTCAAGATAAGCATGGCAGAAGAAGAGAACAGATGAAAGATCTGCAGAGAATGGACAACCCCGGATTCATTCCCGAAGAAATAAAAATGCAGATGCCAAACTAGTAAGAACACCTCATGTTTGGCAGAATAAGTCTATAAGTAATAAGCCTCCTCTCTTCGGTTATTGTTTTGAATGCAAAGGTTATAGCCATAGGGCAAAAGAATGTAAAATGAGGTCTAGGAACAGACAGAGTGTTCTTCCTAGGAATAATAAATCAGATGGCTATAGATTTCATGCATATGAGTATAATGCATCTAGAGGTAGAAGCTTGCATACCCCCTCTTTCGGTATTGCTAATGTTGTATGTTTTAACTGCAATAGACTTGGCCATAGAAGTTATGATTGTAGGAGGAAGACCTTGTAGTCCTACAACAATCGGTGGAATAATCATGCTCTACATGGAAGTAGTTACAGAGGATACAAGCAGCATAGACCGGTTTGGAACAAGAGGAAAAATGCTCCTGCATAATCAAGGAATTCAAAGAAACTAGTAACCAGCCAAAATGGCATGATCAAAGGAAGAAGGGCTAACCGATATGCTAGAAGGTTCCTCAATCATGGGGTTGGGATGGATGTTGTGTGCTACTATAGCACTATTTCTGGTTGTGATGCAGAGCCTGGAAAGGAAAACAAATATCAGCAGAGGATAGTAAGACCTACTCCCAAGACTAAAGATAGGAAGAAGAATGAGATTAAGAAGACATGGAGGAAGAAAACCTTGGACCGACACTGTGTATTTAGTGCACGGGTGATATCTCCTAAGACCTAAAGGATATGTAGGACCTCAAGGGGAGTAGCACATTGAATTTATCATCCACCCCCTCAGTGAAGATGGTAACATGAAATAAAAACATGTTGTTGCTGGTGTGACGAGAGAAGAAGAGAGACTAAGTGAGTGTAGAAGCTTCCTTGACTACACACCTACTGATCAATGTTGGATCACCACTGCATGCTTCAATAAGTAAAGGTTAACAATTGGTATCAGGTGTTAACCGGTATGTGCGGGATATTACCGACCTGTATGCTAATAGGTACTTGCAGGTTATGTAAGACAATGAAGTTGGAAGTTCATTGCATTAGCCCCGATAGAATGGAATGTGGAGTTCATGTCTCAGGATCATTTGATAGGATGTGGTGGATACAATGGAGTTGAAGGATTATCTGATGATCACATATGAACAACTAAACCGGTATATGGAGAAGATGGGAGATACGGTACTATACCTGACCAAAGATAAGAACCTGAGATGTATGACTCAGGGGGAGTTCAAGTGCTCATCATGAAGAGCCAGCTTGCTTGAACTTGCAAGGATACTCACTGCCCAAACTGCAGGAGATGGAAATTGTAGAAGTGTTGCAGGTTGACTGGTAAGAGACTAGTACTCACTGACACATCAACAATTGGTATTGGTCCCTCTGCAAATTGAAGTGCCTTATTAAATGGCTTCGGACGTGCATACTCAATTGGTGTCAGTTGATGGTTAAATTCCCCATCTCAAGTGTTGTGACTTGAGAAGATGTAACAACCGGTGACAAGATAACAAATGGTATCAAAGGAAGTGTTACATCCAATGAAGAAAAATGGGGAGAAATTATTATGTCAGTGACCGATACATACAAAGAGAAATAATATACTGATAGTGCCCTTTGCCATTGTTGTCAAAGGGGGAGAAGGATTTTGTAGTATGTCTTGTTGGCATTTTTGATGTTCATGTTGTGATTGTCATTGATGGACACACACTTGCATTAAGATCCTCTTCATATGTGTGAGTTAGAGCACAACCAGTATTTGTTCCAATCGGTATGTTGTATTATAGTCTTTAGAATATTGATGTTTTGCAGAATGTGTTTACCGGTCTGAAGCGGCATGTCGACCTCAAGCGGTTCGTGGATACCAAGCGGTATGAAGGATTAAAGCGGCATAACACATTTTTACCAATCTTCATTTTGACAAACTAGCAACCGGTATTTTGTATGAACCAATAATACTCTGTGATGAGTTACCAATCGACATTTTTTGATGAGTTACCATCCATCGATCATTTGACGATGCCGACTCTCTGGCGGTGCTTTTTGTGTCGTGTTACCATATATGTCCAGATGCATTAAACCTAGGAAATTGTATTGTAATCCTATTGGACCTACATGAAATTAGATTCCTTTATAAGGACATCATGTCTAGGGTTCTAAGGTTGTTGTTGTTGAGGTTGATGATGTTGCTAGGGTTCAAGGTAACTAAAGAGTTAGAGAGAGTATGAATGTGTAGAAGACTGAAGTAATGCTATAATGCATTAAGATCGAGCTATCAAGGATCTAACCAAGCAATCTGTACTATTTGCTAGATCACTCACCTATTGATTACTCACATCTTCGACAAGTCTGTAGCCCTTAACTGGGTAGGCCCAAAAGCCTCTTGTAAATCCTCTAACAAGGTGGTTCACATTTGTGGATCTAAAATCCTCTAGCAAGGTAGTCTTTAATCGGACTTATCTCCTAACAGAGATTGAGATTCCTAACAGGATCTGTTCTGGTAAAGAACGTTGTAAGACCTTAACCGGTCTGGTTTATATTCTGTAGATAGTTACTTGTGAGTCCCATCTCACCGTGGTTTTTCCCATTTGGGTTTCCACGTCAAAATCTCTTCTATTATGGTGTTTGTGCTTCTATGGGTGAATGCATTATTAGCTATTTGGTTTACATGTTTGTTAACCGATTTGTTTGCTAAATTGTTTTACCAGTTTACTGTCAGTCTTGCAAAATGTTTAAGTACAAAGATTTTTGATATACTAATTCACCCCCCCTCGTAGTATTCATCAATTGGTATCAGAGCCTACCTTTCTATAAGTTTAACCACTTGGAAAGAGATATGGGGGAATACACCTTGAGCGAACTTACTCAACGGCTCACTTAGTCTGAGCAAGCCTATGATGATCTTATGGTCAAATACAAGGCATCTCAAGCAAAAAGGAGAGAACATGCAAAAAAGCTGATGGAGCTATCTGAAAATAGTTCTGCAGATGAAGCAGACATGGAAGCCCTAATTGCAGAAGTAAACAAGTTGAATGAATCAAACTCCAACCTGAGAAAGGAGTTGGAAGGACTGACTATCCGGATGTGTCGAGAGCTTGAGAACCGGAGGAAAGCTGAAGATCTGGTGAAAGAAAGAGATCATGAGATCTCCAAGCTAAAACATGAGATCAATGCCCTAACTACTCAACTCCATGCTAGCAAAGTGGAAAAGGATGACACGCAAGGTGAACTGAACAGTGCCATCTCTGAGAATGAAAACCTGATGGAAGAAAATGCTGCTATTTCCAAAGAACTCTATGAGTCAAAGGAAATACTTGCTAAGTTCAACAAGAGTACTGTCAAGCTTGAGCAAAAGCTTGAATCTGCCAAACCAGTCAAGAATACCAATGGACTTGGTTATTCCAGTCATGAGGAAGGTGAGACCTCTGGTACAAATGTTGGAGCATCAAAGAAACAACCGACATCAAAGGATAAAGGTAAGCAAAAGTTTAAACTTGTTTGTTTTAACTGTCTTAAAGAAGGACATACTGCAAATGTGTGTAGGAGTAAGGCTTACAACAATTTTCCTTATTTCCTAAATGATAAGCCTAGATCCTATAGATTCAATGGTAACTGTTATGCATGCAACAAGTATGGGCATAGAGCATTTGAATGCAGGTCTATCATGAATGACACTGGAAGATATCCTCAAAGGACCCAAGGAGTTGGTCCTAAACCTTTTGTGAACCGGAATCACAACCGGTTTAATATCTTTAATCATCAGCCAGGAAGTGGTGGCTATCAAGTGGCAACCAGATGGAGAGAAAATTGTATAATCTGTCATGGTCATGGTCACATTGCTGCAACATGCAGAAGGAAGAATGGAAACATGAACAATGGACCTTGGAGAGCACCTGGATTGGTCTGCTATCATTGCAACAAACCGGGTCACATTGCCAGCAGCTGTAGATCAAGAAAGAACATATCTGATAATATACCGGTCACTCCAGAAGGAGACATTGATGTTGACACCGTTCAAGCAGATATGAACAAAACTTGGAAGAAGAAACTAGTGGTTACAAGAGGAACCGGTTTCTACACCTAGTGTGGAAATATCGGAACCGACAAACTAAGCCTCAGAAAAGCTTAGGGGGAGCAAACGGCGAAATGTTTCGAACCCTCGGTTTACACCGATAAAAGCCCTTAACCAGTATGTGACACTTGTCGCTTGGCAAAAGATCGGAAATGGTAAAAAGTTAAATTAGGGTTTACGCCCTAATAGAGGAGCATTAATGACGGTAGGTGAGAGATATGTTTAAAGGCATTTTTCAAATCATTTCTCACTATCTGTTTTTGAGCGAAGAAAAGTTTTTCAAAGAGCAGAGCGACGAAGAGGCAATTTGAGCTGAGATCTTGAAAAATTGACAAACTGCGAAGGAGATTCAAATTCAAACTGCAAACGGTCAAGTGGAGAACACAAAGCGGTAATTCAACAACTGACGGAGTGTGGAGTGAAGAAGAATCGAAAAGCCCTAAATTCACGTGTTTTAAAAAGGTATTTCTCGAAGTTCTTAAAGTTTCTATCATGGCTTCCGCATCTCATACCAGTTCTAGTGCATCTATTGAATCTGAAAGTTTTATTCAACGAAAGTCCAAGTATAATACTCTATCACAAGTTCCAGCTAGTGTGATAGTAGAAGAGGGAATTTCTAACTACATAGACTGCAAGATTGAAGACCTAGGGTCTCTAGCTATCCACTCCCAGTTAGGTTTGTTTTGTGGCAAGGATAAGAAAATCAAACCGAAGTATAATATCTTGGAGAAGAAGAAACTCCACAATACTGTTTACTTCCTGGAAGATTTTACAGAAGATCACATAAGGATCATTTTGAGCAGAGTCCACGGTGAGAAGATGTACCTGGAGAGGACGCATGATATTACGCCGCATGCAATTCATGCAGTCACCGATTTCTGCAACACAGGGGAAGTGCCAGCCCTAAGGACAATAAGCACAACTAAAATGACAAGGCTCACCAGTTCAGTGAACGACTCATGAGGCATGACAGTCAACTGCATCAAGGATGATCTAGTTAAGTATGCCTGCATGGTGATAGGCTACCAGACATTCTCTACCAATAGAATTAACTCTGTATCTACTGGAGTAGTAAATGCCGCTTACCGAATGATTAAGGAGGACACATCATTTGATTTGTGCACCGGTATCCAGAGACAACTCCTATTGAATCTGAAGGCGATCAAACAGGATAATGAACTTAGGTTTAAGTTTGGACAACAATTGGTTGGGTTGTTCTTCTATTTCCAAGGCTACTTCCCAGGAGTAGGAGATGTTCAGTGGTGTGGTGACCAACCGATAACTAAGCAAATCAAGGAAAGCATTGAAGCACTTGGAACTGGTTACCCTGATATTCTGAACAAGTATTTTGATGAGTTCAGAAGGAAGATGAGCCAAAGAGTGAGGATATCAGGTGACATCATCAAGAAATATGAAGACGATATCTCCTTCACCATCAAAGTAGATAAATGCATAATAGAGGCTGTTGAGCCTAGACAGGAAGAAGTAGAGCCAATGGGCTATGAGGTGATGTATGATATGCTGGAAGGGTATGCCTCTACCCTTATTGCCTCACTGCTTGATCCTAAGGCGAAGAGAACCGACACCTACCTAGAGAGGATAGCACTGATTGAGGAACCACCAGCAAAGAAAGGAAAAGAACCTACAATAAATGAGGCAAAGGCGGTGCCTACAATGTCCGCACTGGTTACTACTACGACTCCAAAAGTGACCAAGCGGTCACCAGCCAAAAAGAAACCAGAAGAAGCATCGACTAAAGTCTTCGAGAGGAAAAGGAAGACTAAAAGCAACTCTCCAGACTCAGAGGAAACTGTGTCTGAGGAGCAGCCCAAGAAGGCAAGACAGACAAGAAAGAAAACAAAGAATGAACTGGCATCATTTGCACCGGTAAATATAGATATCTCTTCCTATAAACCTTTAACACATTGTCAAAGAACAATAAAGAATATTTGGAGAAAAGTGCTAAATGACTTACTTGAGTGTTTTGATGACCTTAATGAGGATGAAAAGGAAGCGGTTGAAAAGGAAATAATTCAGTATTTATGTATTAATGACCCGTCGCCCTCAAAGATCAAATCTCAGACACCAGATTCTCTATATATGTCATTAGATAATAGATGGCAAATTCCCATAGAGAATGAACAGGAAATTAGGGAGAAGGTTTTTGCACAGTACTTTCCCAACCTGTCAAATTTTGAGTTGTATGATGTTATTGACCAAAACAAAGGACTCTTCTTCACTAGAAAAAGAAGACTCTAGCTGTTAGAAGGTAGAGTTGCTGATGTCGAAAAAGACACCCATCTATATATGAAAATAGCTGTCCACACTCACAAAGTGCATCTCGCCAATCGACAAGTTGACAAAGAACTGGTTATATCCAAACCGGATGAAGCATTTGATGATGAAGGAAATCTCGTTGTTGAACCAATTGACACCATTGATGTCGATGCTTTGGATGCTAAGGATGTTACCCAAGAGATACCATATGAGGCCACAGGGCAGGAGCATCAGGCTGAATAGGAGAAGAAAGCTGAGGACAGACAGGAAGCGGCGAAGGAAGAGGCCAAGCAGAGGAAGAAGGATGAAGAAGAGAAGCGGAAAAGCAAGAAGAAGAGAAGCAGAAAAAGGATGAAGAGGAGAAAAAGAAGAAAGATGAAGAGGAGAAGAAGAAGAAGGAAGAAGAAGAAAAGAAGAAAAAGGATGAAGAGGAGAAAAAGAAGAAGGAAAAAGAAGAAAAGAAGAAAAAGGATGAAGAGGAGAAGAAGAAGAAGGAAGCAGAGAGGAAAAAGAAGGAAGAAGAAGATAAGGAACAGGAGAAGCAAAAGGAAGCAGAAAAGAAAAAGGCTGAGGAAGACAAGGAAGCAGAGAAGAGGAGAGAAGCAGAGAAGAAGAAAGCGGAAGAGGACAAGGAAGGAGAAGTGGCGAAGAGCACCTAGATGGAGACTCCAAAGGCAACTGGGAGTCAAGCTAAACTAGCTAATCTCACCAGTCCTATAGATCTCCAGTCTACAAGTGAAATGGAGCTAATGTAGAGTATCAAGGTAGCTCAAGAGCGCCTTGAAATCATTCGATGGAAGAAGGAGCAGGATGTAATCCAAGCAGTTGTGGATACACTTACCAGTTTGATACCTGGTACAAATCTTCCAAACACTGATTCATCACTAGCTAGACTTAAGCTCCTATGCACAGTAGTAGATGATCAGGTGTAGAGCCTTGAAGAGGTAGCAGAGGCTAATGTCAAGAAGGAGCATCCAAAAGCTCTTAATATAGCTTTGGTGAAGAAGTTGAATGAGCTCTGAACTGAACTGAAGAAAGAACAAAAGGATATAAGGGATGCTTTGGATGAGGGAAATTTGCTACTTAGCAAAATCTGTCAACCCCATCTGTTCTATGATGATGTGCTAGCTTAGAAGCAAAAGCTTCAAATAGAATTATAGTCCTACATGAGCACATTCAAGACGCCTTATGATTCCTTTGCAACTTATGGGAAAACTGTTCACCGGTTTCACATCTAGTCAGTGAAAATGGAGCAAGAGATCAGCAAATGGTCTAGAGATTTGTAGGAGCTACAACTGGTTCTACTCCCACATCTGCAAATTCTTCAGAAGTGTTATCTGAACCTGGATGCCTTGACAGTTACACAGGAGATGAGCACAGTTGATGCCATGGAAGAACAGGTCTCCTAGATGCAAACAGAGAAAGAAGTAGCCACCTCCCTACTTGAGTCCTGGTCTCTATTGATGAAACAATTCTTGCAGGACTATAAATCTATTTTTGACAAGTATTACTCCTTGTTGTCATAAACTTTTATTATTTAATATCAAATGGAAACAGGGTTGTTCAGTAGTACTTTGTCATTGTTGGCAAAGGGGGAGAAGTACTCTATCTATTTTGGAGAAGTATAGGGGAGAAGTATCTGGATTTAAAATTTTGCTATATGCTTTGATATATGCTCCGATATCTCAATTTTTATGCTCTATATGCAAAATTGTTATACATCGTATTGTTAAAGGGATAGTGTATATGCTTAGGGGGAGCAATTTTGCTAATGGCATGTCTTTGTTGTAAAACACTTAGATGTCAAAATTTTATTTTCCTAAGTGTTTCCATCAATGCTAAAGGGGGAGATTGTTGACATTTTTGATGTTCATGTTGTGATTGTCATTGATGGACACACACTTGCATTAAGATCCTCTTCATATGTGTGAGTTAGAGCACAACCGATATTTGTTCCAACCGGTATGTTGTATTATAGTCTTTAGACTACTGATGTTTTTACCGGTCTGAAGCGGCATGTCGACCTCAAGCGGTTTGTGGATACCAAGCGGTACGAGGGATTAAAGTGGCATAACACATTTTTACCAGTCTTCATTTTGACAAACCGGCAACCGGTATTTTGTATGAACTGGTAATACTCTGTGATGAGTTACCAATCGGCATTTTGTGATGAGTTACCATCCACCAATCATTTGACGGTACTGACTCTCTGGTAGTGCTTTTTGTGTCATGTTACTAGATATGTCCAGATGCATTGAACCTAGGAAATTGTATTGTAATCCTATTGGACCTACATGAAATTAGATTCCTTTATAAGGACATCATGTCTAGGGTTCTAAGGTTGTTGAGGTTGATGTTGTTGCTAGGGTTCAAGGTAATTGAAGAGTTAGAGAGAGTATGAATGTGTAGAAAATTGAAGTAATGCTGTAATGCATTAAGATTGAGCTATCAAGGATCTAACCAAGCAATCTATGCTATTTGCTAGATCACTCACTTGTTGATTACTCACATCTTTGACTAGTCTATAGCCCTTAACCGGGTAGGCCCAAAAGCCTCTTGTAAATCCTCTAACAAGGTGGTTCACATCTGTGGATCTAAAATCCTCTAGCAAGGTAGTCTTTAATCGGACTTATCTCCTAATAGAGATTGAGATTCCTAACAGGATTTGTTCTGGTAAAGAACATTGTAAGACCTTAACCGGTCTGACCTTAACCGGTCTGGTTTCTATTCTGCAGATAGTTACTTGTGAGTCCCATCTCACCGTGGCTTTTCCCATTTGGGTTTCCACGTCAAAATCTCTTGTGTTATGGTGTTTTTGCTTATGTGGGTGAATGCATTATTAGCTATTTGGTTTGCATGTTTGTTAACCAATTTGTCTGCTAAATTGTTTTACCGGTTTACTGTCAGTCTTGCAAAGTGTTTAAGTGCAAAGATTTTTGGTATACTAATTCACCCCCCCCTCTTAGTATTCATCATGTCAGATACTACATGTGTTGACATCAATGTTAAAGGGGGAGATTGTTGGCATTATATTGTCATTGATGTCAACCAATATGGGATAAACACTGGTAATGGTGAGGAAGATGACCTCAAGAGTCACCAGTGCAATAAGTTAGTGCCTGAATTGTGTGATGAGATAGAAAGGTGTTTGAGCGGTTGTTTGTGATGAAGAGAAAGAATGTTATCTGAATCACATCAACACTAGAGGATAATAATGGATAGGTAACCAGTATGTTGTGAGGTTGTAGAACAACAGGACTCCCACCAGATGAAGATGCAGTCATCATGGGAAGCAATGACTGACAATGAGTGTACTCACATCAGTTCACATGTGCCTGTTTGAAGAGATGTTGCACAATAGGGAAGTCACATGAGCATATGACAAAAAGTAGATGGGGTTACTCCACCAAGTAAGTGGAGCTTATCTCCTATTATGCACTAAGTGTGTTATAGTTTGGAGAGATAAGAGTGAAGAGATAAAGGCAAATACTTGAAGGATCACACCGAATCTACCGGTGAATTGAAGGAATGCCCTAAGTGCTTGAGATTGGGGTTAAGCACTAAACTGAAAAGAGAAGGCATGATTGAGATGCTAGTACAGAGGAAGTGTGAAGTGTTTGTCACCTTGACAAATCGGTAGAGGAAGAAACAACATTGATCAGGAAGAAAGGATAAGTAGATGCAAACATAGGAATCTGACCTCACTAAAAGAAGATGGAGTCTTGTGAAGGTTGTTGACATGGTGTCATCAAGAGTGGTAATCGGTATATGAGTCCACCGGTTATACAATCAAGGTGTAGTTGCAGAAGATTTGCCACTTGTGGCAATGAGCATATTTTGGATTTACCTGTCTGGAGACTGGTTTGAGAGCTCCAACGATAGTTCAAGATAAGGGCAGATATGATGAGGTAACTGATACAGTAAGTAAGACTAGCTGGGTTAGCAAACTGGAAGAGAAGAGGAACCGGTAGGGTGGTTGATCGATGATCCTAGCTGGACCAACTGAAAAAGTCAAGTTAATAGATGGTTGATGTGGATGCCACATGGGTTCAAGGTGGCAAGCTCATAGAGGTTGGTGAAGTGTCATGTGGAGTTAGGTATCTCAACAGGTGTACACTAAAAGTGGATCCCATGATTTGTGGATCAGGTCAGAAGCGTGTGGCTCGTGGAAGAATGAACAATAGAGAAGAATTGGGAAGTTGTTGGTGCCTGAATCAAAGCAAGAAGATCAGGCCATTAGAAGACCTAGAGAAGGAAACAATAGAGGCTTTAATGATGATTGACCGAGATGTATGTTGACAGATTTTTTGCAGGCTGTTGAAGATGGAAGGCATGTTTTGGAAAGCGCGTTGATGGCAAACTTGTGTAGGTGAATGTCAAGAAGATTAGATCAAGCAAGATTTGATTGGATTTGATCGGCCTTGAGGATTGTGAGGAAACCCTAACCACCCAGATTTTGAATTGGTTTTTGGTGGGAAGTCTGGGCTATAAGTATGAAGGCCAAAGAGATTGTTTGTTGCTGCTGTAATAGAGGAATATAGTGCTATTGCAAAGGATGATACTTCTGCAAGTAGGAGAAAATTAGCCAAGTGCTCAACGAGCACCTAAGAAGTGAGGGGAGTGAAGGAAAACCTGGTTGAAGCATTCAGTTGGTAAGAAAAATAGAACCGGTAGTGGTTATACAACCAGAGAAAAAGGGAAGAGAGTTGCAAAGAATGCAGACAGTGGATCGATAGAGTTCAACACAGGTAAGTGCAAAGCGGTGAGGATGAGATTCTGTAGAGAAGAAGAGAAGAAGAGGTGTACCGGTAGGGCTCACCGACAGAGAAGCAAGGGGTGAAGAGAAACAAGAGAAGTGAGTCGGTGTAGAAGAGAAAGTATCTCTCCGACAGAGTAAGATATATCACATCAAAACATTTAAAATAACAAAATTATGAGGAGCATCTTGCATTCTAGACAAAAAAATTCCTTTTGTCTTTCAAAGTGAATCTAAGAGTTTCAAGAAACCATGGTTTTCCTCTTTTAAGAATAAAACCATTTTTTTTTTTCAATCCTTCTCTTACAATATTTTATTTGGAGATATCTTGTATTGTAGAGAAAATTTTCCTTTTATTTTTCAAAGTGAGTCTAATAGGTTCAAGGAAACCATGGTTTTCATTTTTAATGTAGAGTAAAACCATTTTTAAATCCTTCTCTTTAATTTTTTTTTAACTGTTCATGAAAAGAGTTCCACTCTTAAACTTTCTAGAAAAAATTACGACATTTGATAGCTGGCATACATGTTGGTAGTAGGATATAATGTTGATGCTTGGCAATCGTACAACTTTTCTTTTATATTGAAAAAATTGAACTCAACACCTTCTAAGTATTTAAGAAGAAGAAGAAGAAGAAGAAGAAGAACAACAACAACAACTTTTAAAGTCCACGAGGCTAAACATTGAAAGCCTATAGGACAACCAACCTTGCCATCATTGACTTTTGCATTGATGATGAGCTCCCCAAGTTCTCAACAAACTCCTCATTGAAAAGATTGAACCAAGAGCCAACTATTAAAACATTATCATAGTTGCTCCTGATGTCTCTATAAGCATCACACTCCAAAATGAAGTGTCTTTTAGATTCAATTGCCTTGAAAGTACAAAAGATACGATCCCTTTCTTCCCAAATTTCTTTTGGCCTTTTCCACCATCCTATTTCACATCGAAGTTGATGAGAGTTGGTTTTCAATTGAGCAATAAGGATTTTGGCCCTCCAAGGGATACAAGACTTTATGTACGCTTTTTGAAAAGGATCATATGTGAGATTGAACTTCCCAATATAATAACTATTTTTTCTTCCTAACTCTTTATTCCAAATATGCTTGTTAAACTTATCTATAACAAAAGCCTTAATCTCTTTTTTGGCCTATGGGACACACATTTAAATAAATATTCCATTTACTCATCCATTTGTTGTTTAGTCTCATCCATGTCTTTTTCTTTTGTTCAAATTGTCTCCAAAAACCATCTTGGACCATCTACTTGCTTTCATTTTTCCAATTCTTTTTAAATATCCTATGAAACGCATCATATCTATTGCTTCAATATGAACCGTTCCTACCTAACTCAACAAAATATCATAATTAACTGAATTTTAAATTTTAAACTTATTTGTGATCATACACTTTGAATTTTCTCAATTTATTTCCACTTTAAAACAGGACTATACCATTATACCAAATACCCTTCCAGAGAGTGTCACTCATGCTGCTACAGTCACACAAAAAACATAGCAATTATACCGTTGAAATTGAAAATACTTAGCGTCGGCCGTTAACTGTTTTGACGGCGTGAGCCAGGTTGAGATTTTTTTTGACTCGCGAGTCCAAATAAAAAGCTTCTCGGCTAAAAATGAAAGGTTCTTCTTTACCCCTTATCCTTACTATGCTCCAAAATATCTTACAATATAAAACCATGGGGCTAAAAATAATTTCTCAACTATTCACCGAAATAAGATTTCCTCCGATCTTCTTGTATTACTTACAGAAGCAAAGGCACAAACGAAAGGTACTCAGAATGTAGTATTTTTTCTACTGAAATACACTCTGGTTTTGTTAGTCGTTACTGTAATTGCCTTGGCTCACACATAGATCGGCTATAGTAAAGCATTTTACAGAACATAATCTTACTGTCTGCACCAAGTATATGAAAGGCTTTCACCCACAATTTTTTTTCCTTTTTTGTATTCCCAAATTGTGATTAATTTTATTTCAATTTTCATGTTTTGCAATCTTTTGCGCTGAGTAAGAACTTGATCCTCATGGACTCATTAAATTTAGTACGAGGTGTTATTCTTTTTGCTGTGCTTTAGACTTTTGAATCCAATTGATAGCAAAATCTTTGCACTTCGTCGAAGACTATATAAACTTAGGGTTCTCTGCATTGGCGAGTAGTTGGATTTTAGGTGGATTGTCAAGGTGGAGTGTCCTACTATGTTTCGTTTTAGATTGAAAAACAGAGGGAATCTTTTGTGATCTTCCGAGAGGGATCTCATATACCAAATATCGGGCTTTTGCTTGGTGGTGACCTAAAAATAACCTTTGCTGTTGAGCTCTTATTGATATGTAATTCTAATTTTGGAACTTATAGCTTATAGCTAATGCAATTCATCAAACTGATGCTTCAATGTTGTAATGTTGGAACCGATGAATCTAATATTGAAATAACGTGTAGACAACTGAAAATTGAAATTCATATAAATACAGAACGTCATTACACACACATAGGATAAACGAATTTATGTAGAAAAATTCACCTGGAGAAGAAAGATTCTACAGGAAAATGCTGTAGCCTTATTCTCAATCAACTATGATGTCATACAAGTGCTTGTAGAGGTAATTCTCTTTCAGGAAAATGAAAAGTGTCATTCTTCTGTTCTTCTCTCTCTAAATCTCTTCCACACTACCGAAAATTATGCCAATTAACTTTGTAGGAGAAATTGTTGTTTTCATTGACAAGGGAGAGTAAAAGGTTTGATTGCCTGATGGTCTGAATTCTCTAAACCACCGTGTCATCCTAACTGCCAGTTCTTTGAATCTGAATTATTGCCTAGCAGGAGGGCGGAAACAGCAAGGTTGTAAAGATTGACTTACTCTACAAACTGATAGATGACTCGCTTTTCTGTCATCACTCTAAGGTCCTCTGCTGATGTAGCTCAGCTTAATTAGGGCTCTGATACATACCTTTGAGCTTCCTTTATCAACTACATTGTGTTGGATGAGTAAGCACCAAGTCTTCCTCTATGATAGATGTGTCCTAGATTAAGATCCATTCCAGATCAGTCATAGGTATTATCTATAAGAAATCCAGGGGATATGAGGTATGAATATATGTGTGTTGGTAAACACACATACATACAGGGTTGTGTGTGTGTGGTACATAGAGTTTTAAGAATGGGAATGACACGAAACAGGGGATTTTTCAGGACATCAAGAGATAATGTGCCATATTTTCGGGGATGACAGATTAAAAAATATAAGCAAAAACAGATTAGAAAAACATACAACTTTATACATTTTTGCATAATTTGACATTTCTAAACATTTGAAAGCCCAATATTTGGATATATTATTAAATTAAGCAATGCAATGATACTTCTATCATCCATGTCATAAAGTTCTAAAATTCGTAAACATTAACTTCTGGTTTTTAATCATCTATATTTTATAATGATGAACAATAACATTGAAGAGTCCTATACAGATAAAACATCACGTGACATGATAATGCCAGTGATATTAATAATCATATTTGGCAAAATACTAAGCTTGGGCTTTCAATCATCATGAGGTCTTTCTTATTCAACTAATGCCTCATCATTATCATCATTGTTCATCATTGTCATTTTTTGAGTATAAACTATCTAGGTCACCTATCATGATTGCAACCAATCCCAAATGTACTTCCTTATCCTCGTTTATTTGTCTACCATCTTTAGGATTAACATCCCAATGTACTCTAGAGTCTATTGATACTCAATGTTCTTCCTATCACGGAGACGCAAGGCATTATGGCTTGCAACTAGATTCTTTGCTTTTCTAGGGGTGAGCTTAATCTCTTGGATATAGTGATGAAACTACAAGAAGATAAGTACAACTTGGCAACAAAGGAACTAATAGTTCCATAAAGGAGACAAATGGAAAACATGCATATCTTTGGATGCGTAGGTTGTGATAGACGGTGTTCAATAGATAATTAATAGGGTAGGTGGTTCATATGAGAAGCTACTAAAATTTAATTGATTCCAGATAATCTTGTTTTGTAAGTAGCTTGTTTGGGCAGGTACCCTTTTTGTTATCTCCTGTCTATATAATTAATCCATTTGTATATCAATACAATTATATGTGACATTTTCACATTTTTTGGAGAAGTATGCCCCTTGTAGATGCCACTGTCAATTTTAATCTTGTGTCATTGTGCTTCTGAGGGTTAAATATATTCTACATTGCTATTAGAACTATTGGCTTTGTGTAGTTGTGCTTGCTAGGGTTGCAGGTATGTCACAAGTGCTATTTTAGCCAGGTTCTAGCCTGCGGGGAAGAAATAGAGCCTTGTATTGCTTGAGGAAACTTTCTTATAGAGTGCCAAATGGAGAAAAAAAAATTCGGAAACTTGACTAAGACCCATTTCCAATAATTACAAATTCCTCGACTGTAGAACTGCATAGAGGGAGTTACAGCTGCTGCAGGTTGCAATTTTTTAGTCATTTGACAAAGCTGCAAATTCTGGTACCTTGATTTCAGCAGTTCAGACTTTGCAGCTCAGGAGTGTGGTTGAGGTGCTATTTTTTGTTAGAAACAAAATTTTAACAAGCTTTAAAATGAGGTATTTCATAAAATTTCATGAAGTATGAGATACAATAGCTTTGGAATTCATTGCATTTTTTAAGCCTAAAAAGTCCAAGGTTGCAAAAAATATTTAGAAAGGAGCATGGAAACTCCAAAGAAAACTAGGAAACAAGTTTTGAAATAGCTTATAAATACATTTGATAATACAATAATCAAGTGAAAGTTGCATTTTTAATTTCTACGTGAAAGAAGAATATGGAAAGTAAATAGGTATAGAAGATTTTTACATTTAGTGATATGAAGATTTCTTTTGATTTAATCAAGATAACCTTTATATTCTCTTTCATTTAGAAAAATATCTTACCCCAAATATTAAGTTGGCTATAAATCGAATGACAATTACTCAAATTTAATGTTTGCTAAAATAAGAATAAAAAAATGTTCCTAATTTTAGCTCTTAAAAAATTGAATTGAAGATCGTTGAAAGAATCTTTACATTTCCACAAAAGTTTATAGCACATACACTAATTTAGAATTTAACAGTAATATGGATATTTAACTGCATCAAACTGTTGGAAAATAACTTGAATATTTCAATTAAAATGGCAATATTGAGCTATTCACAATGTTTAAGCACAGTTTTCCTCAATTGCATATTGAACATCCTTACAACATTAGTAGCCCTTCTCTTTCCCTTGGTAGATCTGTCTCCTCTTTGAGTCTCAACGTGCATGGTTTGGATAGGCAATGGCATGCTAGATTATGTAAGTTTTATCAGCATTCCCTTATTTTTCATCTCACCCTCTATGAATAGAAGATGACTTTAAACCCTTAAGTAGCTGCCCATATAATCCTTGTTGCGCAAATGACATAACAAAAGTTTAGTACCCCTTGAATATTTTTCCTTGTCTATGTCTATGGTTGTTGTAAATTATAAAAAAAGGTTTTTAAGGATTGAATAGGCCATTTGCATAATTTTCTAGGAGAGGAAGGGAATTCAAATAGGTTGTTTGAACCGCAATACCTACAACATTGCCACCCCCGCCTATCAACAGCCTCTCACCCACCTTTTAATAGGAAGAAAACATAAATAAATAAATCAAGAGACACTGTTAATCAGAAAATCGTCTCATTTATGAGACTTCGTGATTTTCTAAAGTCAACATATCAGCCAGTAGTTATCTTCACAAAGCAGAAACAAGGGCAATGATTCCATTCCATCAATGGCCAGCATTCTTAAATTACATCAATGCATAGACTTATCTAAGATAATAATGCAGTGAATAGATTTAGAGACATGAAGTTTTGTGCTTACGTTAATATGTGTCATTAAGCAATCAAAGAGGTGTGATTACAGAAAACGGTAATTAGTTAAGGCAAAGGATAACTTATGGGGAGTAGCGAGCCTTACAAGAATAGTCACCATGGAGAAAGACACAACTCTTCATCTTCGATTGGGATATATATGTAAACAACACATGACCCTCTAATGGATCATCATGGAATCAGATCAAAAAAGGATATAAAAGGCTCAATACTCATCGAGGAGAAGATCAGGCATTACAGTTCTGTGATAGCAGATTGGTATGGAGCTGATATCTTATAACATCAATCTGTTTATATAATAATATATATTATTTGCCAAGTATTTAATACAATCAATTACTTACACGCACGAGGAATATTGATTACAATATGATTGATATTTATATTATGCTAATGATATTGATATATGCATATATTCATAATACAAAGGATACTAGCATATTTATAGCCCAATTACTCAATCATTTCTATTGGCCCCCCATAAAGAGAGGCGTGGTGTTGTTAGGGAGAGCCAGAGTAAATCCATTCCAAATTAGGTGAGCCCCAAGGGTGGTCTGGATGGATGTTCTTGAAACCTGGGCCCAAATATGGACGTGGTGTCATTGCGCCCTAGACAAGTTAATCCCCATCCAAGGTTGAGGATTAGAAAGAAAGTAAGAATTGGGGCTTGAATATAGCCACTATCAATTGTTCTATGAATAAATATGGTTATCTAGTTTGATAAATTAATTTAAGGCATGATAATATTAAGTAATGGTTGTTGATTATTGGGAAATTGGCAGCCTCCTAGTAGAGGACATTACACAATAGCCCTATGGATTCTTTGTTGAATTTCAACCTTTTTACCTTAACTACTCTCACTACTTCTCATTGATTTCTTTTAACATAGCTACATGTGCAACCATAAAATAAAATACCTAAAAACTCCCAAAAGTGTTTGCAACTTTTAAAGAAACAACTAAAAAGTTTAAAATGATTTGTGCAAATGAAGAATGGATGGCAAATTTATTGATGCAGGAGCATCCCAGGTTCATAGCAATCTTGCATCAACCAAAAACTTTTTCTTTCTATTTGCAGTTTTATTTTTCCTTTTTGTGTGTCCTGGTTTTGGCTCACTGGATCCTGTGGAGTTGGATTTTACTTGAAGACTTGATCATCTTTCTTGTTTCCAGACCGCATCGCATTTGGATCATTTTTCGGCAAGATATTGCTATCGGTTTCCTTGACAGTTTTCTGTTACCGGTTGGCAATTTTTTGTTACCGGTTGCCTGGACCTATTCTGACGATCTATCGGAACCCCTTCCGAAGCTTGTGGAGCCTTGGGCATTGATTCTGATGTTCCTTGGCATGTGGCCGACCTTTTCCCACGATCTATGTTTCATCCTTTGGATTCTCCGGAGGAATCTCTTGGCGGAGGTGGACCTTGTTTATTTTACACGTTAGGTCTTGTTCTTCGGGTTTTGATCCCTTTTGGGCTGGTTGGATCCTTTTTATCAATATATATAATTGTAATTGCGCATTAGAATGTAATCAAGGAGAGAATCAAGTAGCTAGACCGTGCGTAGAAAATAGATCTTAAGATTCAAGGTCCGGTTGTGACTTATTCTGTATGTTCTACTCGGCCTGTGAGTCAGTATGTTGTAACCCGGTTGTTACCAGTTGGATGTAATTGATTTTCATGAAATAAAACAATCTGTTCTGCATTGCCTCCATCATATCTTTGTGCTTCCGTTGTGTTTACTCTTGCTGACCGGTTCGGATTGATCTCTTTGAGGTCCCTCCTCACCGGTGACTGCTTCATTTACCTCACACGATTTAGTTTTGATGCCTTCTTGTTTTCTTCTCACTTTTGTTCTCTTCTTTATTCTTGTTGAAAATGGCATTGAGGGAGTTATTTTTTTTACCTCTTAGTGTCTTTGTTTTAGGTTTAGGATTGTTGTCAAGAGGTGTGGGGGTCCTTGTGGGCCCCTAACTCATTTTAATTTTTTTTTTGTTTTAAAAAAATGAAAATTTTGTAGGTGGGGTCGTAGGGGAAGACTAATTGTCCTCAAGATAGTTGGAGGATGTCTCAGCATCTGCTGCTATTTTTTCAATTGTTGGAAATGTTGTCAATTTTCCTCTCTTTGTGTAGGGGATGTCCTGAGGAATGTTTCCTACCTATTCCCACATGCCCAACGTGGAGATGGGTGGGAGTTCCTGGGGGGTGCATCCCATGGAACATAGGTTAGCACCCATTGCTTAGTCCCAATCCAATGCATTAATGCAAGAGATTCATTGCTTTAAAGGAATCAAAGAATATAATAATTTGACACAAAATTATGAGAAAATAGGAATGGTACAAGACATATTTGTATAATTCATACATGTATAAAGTTTGCATATAAAAAAGTTGTGTTCAAATCAAATCTCCATCAAACAATTATAAATTTCATGTTATGTTCCAAGTATGATGGCAATGGTATGGTCTATATAGTCAAGGTGGTTGGTCTACATAGAAGGCATATTCATTATTTTGACTAGTCAACTCGAGATGTAATGAATACACAATAATTGTATTTTCATGGTAATGATAAATAAGAGATATATCATTGTGAATAACTCAATATTTGCCTTTTATAATTTTTGAACAATTTGAGGGGACCATGAGCGGGACCGTTGGTAGGCTTTTGCCTAGAGTGAGGGTTTTTGAAGATGAGGGAGATCTGGATGACTTAGAGGATGATTTGGAGGCTTTTGAGGTTGCTTCTATGTGTGCGGGTGTTCCATTTTGTGGGGTTGCCATGTTTTGGCGCCTTCTGGTTTTTTTGGGTGTGCTTTGTTTTGGGATAGTCTTCTTTTGTGGCCTCTATAGAGTGAATGGATTGTTCGTTGAGCATTTGGTGTGGGCTTTGGTTGGCTCTGCTAGTGACTACAATGTGAGCTATTTCCTTTGCCTCTTTCATGGTCTTGCTTTGTATGCGTCGCGTCGTGCTATGGCTGGAGCGTTTGTGGGTTTGCTCAATGTTTTTTGGTGTTATAGCATGTTTGTGGTGGTATGCTTTTTGCACTGGGTCTCGTGGCGTTGTCATTCTCTCCCCTATTTTCCGCGGAGATTTCGGCTTGGGGCAGGGTGCCTTTGCGTCTGTCTTTGGCCCTTGATCTGGTTGTTCACCTGGTCTTCTGTGAGACGGATGGGGCTTTTGGTGGCAACGGTGCTAGGGTTTGGTTTTCGTGGGGCAGCTTTGAGGCTTCCTTTGTCCTAGGTGGGGTTTGCCTCCTTTCTGTTTTGTGGGCCTAGTGCTTTTCTGGTTGCAGATTATTCTCTTGGGCTTTTTCTATTGTAACTTTTGTTTTCTTCCTCTTCTCTCCTATTGAGATGGAGATCCTGTTGGTGGGGATAGCCAGGGTTTGGTTTTCCTTCCTTCCTTATCTCCTCTTTGTTGATCCTATTGAGGTGGAGAGTGACTTGGTGGGTGATGCTAGAAGGAGCTTCACGGGGGCTTTTGCTGCTTTGGTCTTGGTGGATGGCTGCGTTGATGCTATCTACACCTTGCTTCTATTTCTCTGTCATTTTTTTCCTATGGAGGTGGAGACCTTGGTGGAGTTTGTTTGGTGTTTGATAGGTTTGTGTTTCAACACCAGCCAAAGGTTTTGGGAGCCTCTTTAAAACCCAGCCTTGTAGCTAAGTTTTCATGTCTTTTTTATTTCTCTCTAGAAGTGAAGGTTATAGGAACCTTTTCAAAACCCATTGTTATGGTGACAGGTCCTTGGGTTGCCCCTTTTTTCAAAAACTTAGGTTATGTGATCCTTGTAAAACCCATGTTTCAAGTTTTGGGAGCCTGGTGAAACCCTTTTAAGGTTATGGGAGCCTTAACAAAACCCATTGTTATGGTTGAGGGAGCCTGGTAAATCCCTATGTGAGTTGTCTTCTTTGGTGGCTTCAGCCTTTTTTTCTTACAGGAGGTTTTTCAATGTTTAGTTTTTTTTTTGGGCTATGGTTGGGCTGCTTACTGATGATTCTATCTTGGTGCATCCGTCTTTCTTTGGGTTCCAGATCCATGTAAAATCTGAGGGTTTTAGGTCCTTTCAAAACCTATTGTAAGGGGTTTTGGGTCCCCTCAAAACTTGTTTGATCCTTAATCAAAAACTCAATATTGCCATTTTGATTGAAATGTTTACATTATTTTCCAACAGTTTGATGCAATTCAGTATCCATATTAATGTGAAATTCTAAATTAGTGTATGTGCTATAACCATTTGCTTGAATGCAAAGATTCTTTCACCAATCTTCAATTCAATTTTGGAAGAGCTGAAATAAAAAACATTTTTTTCAATTCTTATTTCAGGAACGCATTATATTTGAGTAATTTTCACATGATTTATTGCCAGCTTAATATTTGGTATCTTCAGCGATTCTCTGAATTGTCACATAATGTCTGTTAGGATTATGTTCAAACTTCTTACTTCTTAGTTTTCACTTGCAGTGCAAATTGGAATGTGTTATACAAATGTTTGCTATCTGTCTATGGGATAGCAGCTCAGGCCTTTTTGACTGTCAACAGTAGGAATTTAAAGAATTGTAATTTTACAACTGCAATACCGGTTTCTACATTTTAACCAACATAATCATAAGTGTCCTCTCAAACATATCAAAGTTCTGATAGCTTAATTCAAAACCCATCTTTGCTTTTCAAATGTCAACTTTCCTTTATAGAATGTAATAGATAACACAACCTTTAACCATCAGCAAATGCATGCGACATAGAGCATATTGAAAATATTAACAGTGATTTGTGGAACTGCAAACTGGTTCCCAAGTCTCTATGGCTTTTTCCATAAGGATTTTTTAAGAACAAATAACATGTTCTCCAGTGTCAATGTGCAGTCTTTTGCATGTTTCAACTATTTATTGAAATCTTTCACTTTCTTTGTTGTAATAATGATAAACTCTCTGAAGCTCTTCTCTACAATCTACCTAATCAAGTTCTGGATTTTTATGCCATTGATGCCTTCCAGCAAGCCTTTACTTGATACTGTGTATGTACCTTTCATCTTGGGCAAATTAGCTCGCTTCTTACCTTGGGGTTTCCTTGGCGTCATGATTCCAAGGACAGCAACCTAAATCTAGAGTCTGCTAAAAATATTGATTCCTAGGTTTTTGGCCCCTTAAAACAAAATTTTCAGAATTGCCATCACTTCTGTACATAGTACCTTCCATGGTCAACAACACTGGCCAAAGGGAACTGTCTTTCCCCATTCAACAGAGGAAACCTGCCATGGAGGCTGCTTTCTTGTGGAGCTTAATCCCTGTTTCTCTGAGCTTCTGGGATGGGCGGCTGGGGTTTACAGGGTGACAAAATCTTTCCTAGTTTTTGGGGAAGGTTAGGGAATGATGGTTTTATGTTTGTACAAAGAGGATTACAAACACATCTGATAATTGAGAGTCTACTATCAATCGTCAAATAATAAATGTTGAAGATAAATCAAGCCCTCAGGGTTGAGTGGCAGTGCCCCTCACAGGCTCTGGGCAGCACCCTGGGTTCATTCTTTGTCAAAAAACAAGGCAAGGTCAAGGGATGCAGGCCCCACCACCAAGCCCAAATTAGGGCATCCAAGGCCACAAGAACGTTGATGGCATATGCTATTTTGGGGTGTGATTGTGGGCCCTCATAAAGGTTTAGGGTTTTAAATTTTTTATTTTAGATCTTTTTAATTTGTTTTGGTATGGTGATAGGCAGTGGATATCTTGATGTCACAAAGATGTTGCGGATCACATGATGCCCACTAAACCCTACATCATAGGGGGATCTCCCAAGATATGTCATCCAGAGTGCGGAGATGTTTTGGGAACATCCCCCAAAACTTTTGCAGAATGGGAAAAGGGTAGAAATGTCCTCTGCCCGCTTCCCCATCCCCAAAATGTCCCTGGGTGGAGGTATGTTGGGAAAATCCGAGGATGCATGCCCCTGGGGTACACTGAACTTTATAACCGAATAAAATTTGCTAGCTTATTTATTTAATTTGAATTCTATTTCAAACGTGTAAATCATGTGCATCAACATCAATATAACTTCTTTCCATTTTATAGCACTACTAGTGGTTGGTATGAAAATTAATATTTTTACAACACTTCTGTACATGTGGGTGTCTGTTGTTTCTCATTGCTTCCATGGTCATTGCAGGTTGGCCTCAGCAGTCCATATATATTTCTTGGAAAGAATGGCTGCACTGGTTTGGAGAACCTACCTATTTCAACTTTCAAATAGCATTTGTATTTCTGCCTTAAGCTACATAAGCAGTTTTTCTGCTCTAAAGTTTTTCTTAAATCTATAAGTTTAACCTTCTGGTTACTAGAAGTATTTGGAGGTATCTTCTGGAGGCTTTAACAAAGAGATGGTTTGTTTTCCATATGGCATTGCTGTGGATATGAGAGAACTAAAACAATGGAGTGTAACAAACTGTGTGGATAGAAAACCCTATTCTGCTTATAGTCAACTGAAACAGGATCTGGATTTTAGTGATTTCTGCTCTGCTTCTACTCATTTATTGGAATTGAGATTTAGTCAACCTTGGCATGCAAATGGCATTAAAAATTGGGCTGAAAGACAATGGAACAGATGCATGAGGTGCAACTTTTCAAGGAATGGATTCAATTTTCAGAGTTGTCTGCAGGAGAAACAATCTATAATTTTGAGATTAAGCATTTCAGGTTTAATACTAGGTGAACCCATTCATATTTCCAGGGCTTGCAACTGTGTAAAGAAATGTCAAGCTGGCAGGAAGAGTAAAGTCTTAATACCCCAAGCCATAAACCAGTCCTATCCAAAAGAGGATGATTTACTGGATATTGCGTTGCAAGAGGATTCTCTAAATTTGGCACAAACTACAGGGGATGAATTTGGAATTTCTAGGGCATCTGTGATACAGCATGCCCTAAGCAATCACAGTGATCTGACTCATAAAGAATTGCAAAATGACTATGTAGGTGAAATTGTAAGAGAATCTCGTAGGAAAAGGAGAGTATTCCAAGATAAGAATGGCAGAAATGAGGTTGAACAATATGCCAAGACAAATAAATCCCATGGCTTTTATGGAGCACTTGTGTCTGCCAATAATGATGAAGAAATACAAAATGTACTTAAAACAATGGGAGCAGAATATTGTCATAAGTATTGGAATATTGTTCTCAAGTCACTGGAAATAGAAGACCAGGAAAAGTCACTAAAACTATTTAACTGGATGAGGCAGAAAGGCAAAGCAAAGGGAAATTTGCCTGCTTATAATATTGCCTTCAGACTACTAAGCATGAGAGGGGACTGGAACACAGTTGAGAATCTTTTACAAGAGATACGTGGTGATTCAAGTTGTAAGCTTAATTGTCAGATTTTTAATACTCTTATATATGCCTGCAGTAAGAAAGGATTGGCTCAATGTGGCACCAAATGGTTTCATCAAATGATAGAGGAGGGTATTAAGCCTACTGAGGCAACTTATGGAATGCTCATGAGCCTTTATCAAAAAGTGGGTAATCTTCGTGAAGCTGAAATCACTTTTGAACACGTGATTAAGAGTGCCACACCTTGCAGTAAAGCTTATTCTGCTATGATTACTATTTATACACGATCAGGTTTATATGAAAAAGCAGAAGAAGTTGTTGATCTGATGAATAAGAATCAGGTCCCTCTTAATAGGGAAAGTTGGCTTGTCCAAATAAATACTTATAGTCAGCAGGGAAAGTTACAGACAGCTGAAAAAGTGATTCAACTTATGCAGAAGGAAGGCATGCCTCCCAATATCATTGCTTACAACAGTTTGATCAAAGGCTACGGGAAGGCAGGCCTGTTGAAACGTGCCCTTAATTTATTCCAAGATCTCCAAAATGTTGGATTGAAGCCTGATGAGGCCACATATAGGTCTATGATAGAAGGATGTGGAAGAGCTGGCAAATTGCATGAAGCATTGTGGTATTACAATGAGATGAAGAGGAATGGATTTCATCCTAACTCCTTAAATTTAAAAACTATTATAAATTTGTTAGCAAAGTTCAAAAATGAGGAAGAAGCTGTACATATTTTGTCAGATATGAGAGAGATGGGCTGTGAATATAGCTCAATTATTCAGACTCTTGTGCAAGCTTATGAGAGGGCTGATGTTCTCTACAAAGTTCCTTCAATTTTGAAATCTTGTTTTCATGGAAGAAGGCAACTTGGTGAGACAGCCTCTGCAATCCTAGTGCTGGCATACGTGCGGAATGGAATGTTGACTGATGCTCTCTGTCTTCTTGAGGAAACACCTGGGAAAGGTACTTCCTTTAGCGAGGCTTTGTATCATGTAGTGATTTGCTCCTGCAAAGAGGCAGGCAATTATGATGGTGCAGTCCGAGTTTTCTCAAAAATGCCCAAGGTTGATGCTAATCCCAACCTGCAGATCACTTGCACTATGATTGATATTTACAGTAGAATGGGATTATTTGGAAAGGCCCAGGATCTATTCTTGCAGTTAAAAGCTTCAAATATTGTGTTGGACATGGTTACTTATAGTGTGGTTCTAAAGATGTATCTTAAGGAAGATATGGCTGAAAATGCACTCCAGGTTTTGGAAATGATGGAAAATCAAAATGATATTGAGCCCGATTCTTGTCTTTTTCACTATATTCTTCGGGTTTATCACAAGTGCAACATGCCAGATAAGGCAGCAGAAGTGTACTACAGAATTTTACGGGCTGGATTGAAGTGGGATGGAGCTATGTATAATTGTATCATAAATTGTTGTGGCCGGGCATTGCCCATAGATGAGACATCAAAGGTCTATGATGATATGCTCAAATCTAGTTTCCTACCTAATACAATTACATTAAATGTAATGATTGATATATATGGGAAGGCTGGTCTTCTCACAAAGGCTTATGAAGTTTTGAGATTCGCCCGGAAACAGGGGTTGTCCGATATTGTTTCTTACAACACCATGTTATCTGCATATGGTAAGTGGAAGGACTATGAAAGAATGGAAGAAATTCTTGAAGAGATTCTTCGTAGTGGATTGGCTGTTTCTCTTGAAGCCTATAATTCTATGTTGGATGCTTATGGGAAATCAGGTCAACTAAAGGAATTTGGAGAGGTGTTAGAACAAATGAGCAGAGCTGAATGCAATTTCGATCTCTTTACATATAATATCTTGATTAATGTGTATGGTAAGAATGGCATGTTAGAGGAGATAACGAATATACTATCCAAATTAAAGGAAGAAGGTCTGCAACCGGATGCATGGACTTATAATACTCTAATAGGGGCTTATGGTGTTCTTGAAATGCCAGATGATGCTGTGAGAGTGGTCAACGAAATGCTGAGTGCTGGCATTCAGCCTGATCGAATAACATATGTAAACCTTATTGCTGCATTTGAGAAAAGCGACAACTTTCTCGAGGCTGCAAGATGGTCCATAATGCTGAAACAGTATGGGATAGCAAGATAAATTATTTTATTGAGATTTCAGGTCCTTTCTTTGTGTGAGGGAGCCTGGGTTCAGAAATGATGTTGAACCTACATTCTAGCTTTGACAACATCTCACATGGCTTGTAGGGCATCAAAATTGAGATGTGATGAATGCCTTGTATGTGTTAGTGATTTTTAAAAATAGTGCTACTGGAAAATATATTTTTTTATTAAATTTAATGTTAAATTTTCAGTGATACAAGAATAACTTTCAGTGTCTTAGTTTTCGATATGGGTTTAATTATGAATGAATAAATGATTTTAATGATGCCCGTGAGATTGAACACTCTAAGTGACCGAGAATGACAACCTTAATTTATCTTCAGACTCCTTTTGATGTTAGATCTCCTACTATGAATCTTGACTAGCTAGCAATTTGGTTAATCCTAGCTTCATTGAATACTTGGTGCATGTTATCAAACTTCAAGTTGTTTACATATTCAGCATGGGTATCCTCATTAGTTGTACATTCCATGATAAGTGTTATTCCGTTTCATCGCTCCCTTATTGCAACACACGCAAGCTCTCTCTTCCTAGGCTTCCTTGGGTATCTTCCACCTACCAGTCTGACATCTAAGATGAAGTGATACCATCCTCAATTGTTCTACTAACAACCTTGCTTTTTCTATAATAACTGCCCCTAAATATGTTTTTTCATTGTGATCTTTAGTTGGGTTACACTCTTTGATGTAGTATGCTTTTTTCCACCCAATCTGTTTTGTCCACATGGCAGTTCTAACTGTTTTTTGTTACATAGTTTTTTATTTCTTCATTGGTGTTAGGACATTCATGCAAATTGATGTCCCACTTGCTTTGACAGTTGTTGTTATGCTTCATCCAAGTTTTTTAACTACAACCTAGCACCTCCTCCAAAACTATTTTAAGCCAACGATGGTTATCAATGTTTTCAAACTTATCTAAATAACTTATCAACCAGGTTATTGTTGACGCCTCAACAAATAGTTCCTTCTACAGCCAAAAAAATTTCATACGAGACCGTGGTTTTGACTTTGAGATTGCTTGTGATTAGAGGTTTCTAGTTTCGATCTGTCTCCAACTACATATAGACATGCTACTTCCCCACACTTCACAACCATAGAGGACAACCTACATGACCAACAAATCAAAAGGGTTTTCTTGGTTTTCCAATCCCAAAGTTAAGCTTTTTTGCACCTATTTTGAAGTATAAGGTTTTCCATGCTCTCTGCATCCTTTTTGTTCTACAAGTCTCCCATTTGAGCTTATAATGGAAGTCAATTCCAAGATATTTGTATTCTTTCATTATTTCCAATGGGCTTCCTTAAAAAAAAAGGTAATTTGTTTATCTTTTTTATTTAATGAGGAAATCATTATTTTGGTCTTGGTATTGTTCACTTGCTTCCCAACCTCCTAACAAAAGTGTTCTAAGGCCTCTAGATGTTCTCTCAAACGATGAGTTGTTTTTGAAATTAGGATAAGATCATTAACATATAAAATTAGTTTCACATCTGTTTTGCTTAACCATGCTTCAAACTTACCAGTTTATACATCACACAAAGTGGGGGATAGAGGACATCCCTTTTTAACATCAACGTCGCTACCAAAACACTCAAACATTCCTTCGCTTATTCTGATTCTAGCTCTTCTCATAGAGTTTGTGCACTGTTGCTAAATGCACATTTGAAATACCTAATTCTTCTATTCTATTCCATTATTTATCTCTAGGTACCCTGTCAAAGGCTTTCTTGAAGTCCACAAAATAGCAATAAGCTTCCTCACCTTGAGTGTCCCATATTTTTTTTATCAAAAGTCAAAGGGTGACGAAATGATCAATGGTAGAGTGTCTTAGCCTAAAGCTCGTTTGCCCTCTTACTCTTTTTTCCTCATTTTCTATCGAGCTCTTGATTCTACGTTCTATCATGCTCCCAAAAATCTTTCCAAGAAGAGGATTGACTATAATAGTGTGGTAGTTGGGTTATTGATATCACCAATTTTAAAGAGAGGGATGACCACACTGGTTGTCCACTCTAATGGAAAATCATCTTGATTGACATAATTGAATATTCTTTTTATGTGAGGGGGAAAGGGAATTTTGATCCCCCATTTTAAAAATGCAACTTGTAGCCTATCTACATCTTGTGTTGTACCACTCACTAAATTATTTATTCCTTGTTTGATGTTATCCACTGTAAAGAGTTTCATTGATGTGTTAACAATGGACAGGGAGTCTTTCTCGTGTACCCACTCATAAAGAAGCCTTGCATATTCTAACCGTTAGACATTCGTGATATTGCTTTTAATCTACTTTCTTCTTTGTTCTAGTTCCTTGGAAAAACCTTTTGGATTATGTTTCCCAAGAGAGATTACCTCCTTTGATTTACACACATAGCCTTCTTTTTATTGCACCAATTTTTCATATTTCTTCTTGTTTCTTTGTTCATTCTACTCTCTTGGTTGTCGTACATTCTTCATCATACCACGGGTATACCGAAAAAGTGTTCACAACCCCCTTCTTGGGATGAAACCCTTTGCATGCACTTAAAATCTTGTGAATCACTGGAAATAACAAACAACTACAAATATGTGCACCCATCTCATTGACTACTTTATCCTCTATGTTTTTTCTATACCATGAAAATGTTGTTTAAGAGAGGCACAAAATTTTTCTTTATTTTCTTGATTTATGAGGATTTTACCCTTGGGGAGGGTTTTCTTTTGAGTGTGGTGAAACTGTTAATTATGTTGATTGATTGGAGAGATACCCAACTTAACAAGCAAAGGCGAATGATTAAATTTCATCTCAATCGCAATCCTCAATATCAAACTCCAACAATCTAGAATTAAAACTCTAGGAGCAATCTATGTAGTCCAACACTCCTTTGACCATAATAAGTTTTGCACGTGAAACCCACTGAAGTTGGCCAATCACACATGCCGTTGCAAATAACCATGCCAAACAAACTACAAAGCCATAATAATTCTACCCCAAAATGTTTTACACTCCCATTTCCATCTTGTGATGCTCTTTTCCAAGATTGATCTCCACCTTCCTCCAACCATAAAGGATTGTTGCCTATGCAACATCCGCCCCTTCCTTCCGCTCCCTTGCCTATCCATTTTGTTATGATTGGATATTGTTACCTCCTATTTTTGCATTCATTGATTTTTCCCTATATTGGAATATTCATGTCGAGATAATGTGTGTCAACTTTAGCATAGTCAGTTTGTCTTTGTCGATGCGTCTCTATGTCTAAAGTGTTCATGTCTTTGAACCTTTTGTTTGAACCCAGGGTTTAGTTCAATAGTTCATCGGTTCATTGGTTCATCGAGTCTTTATATATATTACGTCTTAGTTGCGACAAGTCTAACTTGTGCAGAAAGATCTTGCGGAGAATGAACTTGAACCGTTGAACCTTCATTGGTTCGAGAGTTCAATGGTTCCGTATTTAAAATGGACGCTTTGTAGAAGCGGAGGCCGAGAAAGGGAAATGATCGACATGCAGGGAATATTCCAGGAATCTCGATGATTTGAAGAGATTTTTCACTTAAGGTGGTAATCATTTTCTTGATAAGAGATCGTGCGAAGTGTTTTGTAATTAAAGTAGGTGTCAGAAGTGTCATCTCTGTCGTCACTCAACACAAGTGAATGAGTTATGGTAATCATGAAATCGAATTTTTAGCCGTTTATATTGATTTTGTACAAAAATGATTTGTATCTTCATGAAGAAGCTAAATTAGGAAAGGTGGAGGTTCGACGCTGGAGGTAATCTTCTCAAAATTAGCAGACACTCAGTTGCATGAAAGGTGAGTTGAAAATCTTCGTCATCGCTGTCATTTTCGTGCTTCAAGGAAGAAACTGTTAATTTTTGTTGTAGTAGCCGTAGTGGGTGTTATTGCAACCTGTTTTAGTTTTGAAAATGAGACATGTTCCACCAAAATTAGGGCTAGAATTAGGTCTTAGTTGCTCTATCCCAGAATTTGGGGATACGTCCCTAGCTCATACTGATTTAGATCAATGTTTAGGAGCTGAGAATTCCTTTGGTTCACCCATGATGGGAAGGATTGTGGATAGTGGGTTAATAGAAGCTTCAATTTTCCCTTCTGCTATACGGTGCCCTGAGTTAGTGCTCGAGTGCATGAACAAGTATAACCCCGGACATAGATGTATCGGAAATGCAAATGGGGGTGTCCTATTGAATGTGAATGGGGAAACTGTTATGGTTGTCTTTAAAATTCCAACTAAAGAGCCGTATGAAGATTGGATGATTACCACCTCATGTGGATTTTTCTCAAAAAATAAAACCCAGTATAGAAGTGTTATAGCCAAAAATTGGTTCTTGAAATTCCAAAAGGGTGGTTCTAGATTGCCCAATCCCTTAACCAGAGAGCATTTGATCAAAGAGGTGAGGGACATTGTCATTTTGTTGCACAAGGTGAAAGGAAGCTAGGAGGCATTTTATTGGGAAGAGTGGATGTACTTCTTCATCTAGGTCATATTAGATGAGAAGCGATATATAGATTGGGTATAATCAATTGCTGAGAGATTGCATGAAGGGCTAAGTAATTGCCTCGGAAATAAGAACTTCTATATGTCCTCATACTTGTTTTATTGTTTGGCGCGTGTCAGACCTTGGCCAGGTCTGCATCATGAGGAATGGGTTGATGGGATGAAAATTTATGATTATCATCTGCACCTTCAGCTATAGAAGTGTCTTGAGGATTTCCGAAGAGTTCATGATGTGTTTGAAGGGAGACTGGTTTATGAACTTCAAGGAAATGTAAACAAATGACTATCTAATGAGGTTATGCAACTAGTGAGTACATATGGAAGTTATTTCATTCCGTATCCTCGGTTCACCTACATCAGGGTTGGAGGGTTCAAAGGAGAACCATTTAAATTACCGAGGTTTGCCCTTGATCACTTTGTGCTAATTGAACTGTGCAGGTAGCTTGCTCATATTGACAAGAAGACGCTGGCCAGACAAGATTCGGGTGTTTCTTTCCTAGTTGAACTGGGTTATTATATTTGTCACACTGTTTCTGATGCTTTGAACTTGGAGGTTGATTTCAAAAAGCTTACCTTCAATACTATGCAGCTCGACCAAATTTTGACAACAAAGTTATGCTCATGCAGATTTAGCTCTTAAAGAGAGATTCTCTCATGTTTCACAACTTGAATATTTCTGGGAGGATTGCAGAGATGAATTTGAAGTGAGAAGGAGAACATTTTCTAGGTTTACAATGGATCAGATTATTTCCTTTCAGCTCAGAATGAATGTAATGGGGGTTGTGGATAATGGTGAAGATTTGATTGATCCGTAGTGTGCAGAAAAAGTACAGGGTTCCCCAATCCCTAAGATAGAATGGGATAAGAGGGAGGAAGATCAAATTCAAATGAGAACATTCCCTGTTATTCGTAGAACTAAGCAGTGGTTATGAAAGCAGAGACTGGGAAAACTGGTAATCAAAGACTCTCCTGTTCAAAAAGTTTTGTCTAATAAATTTGTTAAAACTTGTGTTGCAAGTGGTGCCAAGGTTAAACTTGAGGCATATACTGTCAAAGGTTCAAAGAAGTCCCTTGTTAGCCAACTTCCAACTCGTGTTACCAGGTCAAGGACCAAGAACAAGGGCAAAAAGTTGCTAGAAAGTACAGTAATGGTTGATTTGGAAGGGTCTCCTGAAATTGAGAATAGAATGGCATAACAAAACATTGAGATATCCACCATGGAAGTTGGAAATACTGAAGAGCCTGAAAAAGAAGAAGAAGACACTGAAGGTTCATTGATCTTAGATAATATAAGTGCTGAGAAATCCCAAGTGAAGAAGGATGCAGGTTCTAGTACTCCTCATTGGTTAGACACTGCTCTTAATAGCAAAAAGAGAAATGTGGTTCCTGCCTCAGTTCCTATTGAAGATATGGTTAGCAAATGCTTGGGTAAAACTCCAAAGTCTAAAAGGCTGAAGACAATTTCAAAAATAGATTTTGATCAGGATACAAGTAATTGGACTGTTGAGATAGCTCGCCTTGTTTCAGATAAGGATGTAGAAAACCCTTTAGCAAAGGATTTCGGTGTCGAAAGAATTAATTTGGGCACAAGATCATGTGTGGCGGATGTACACCATTTGGAGGCCTCCACCAAAAGAATAATAAACAGGACATGGAAGGATGAAAGGGATAAACATGATCTCAAGGAAACGCTGAGGCATATGACAGAGTACATAGATGCTATTCATAATCCTAATGCCTAGCCGATTTCATAGGTGCCCATGTCATTCGATCCTAAGTCGCATGTTAATCAAAAACTTCTAGGTCAAATTCACAAGAGTAAGATGGTGACTGAGATTTTACTAGAATGGTTGGCGGGGATCACTCAATCTGGCACATAATACTTCAAGAATCTGAGCAAGGTGTACAAGAATGTCATAACTGTAATGAGAGAGCTAGAGAAAGAAATTGCCAATTGGAAGAAGGAAGAAACCAAGTGGAGAGCTGTGGTAGCTCAAATGGTTGATGTATAGAAGTATGACATCATGAAGTTTCTGTCAGAAAAATCAATACAAGGCCTGGATGATAATATCCTCTATGTATGCAGGAAAAATATTGATAGGTGAAATTCTATAGTAGAATAGGGATGTGAAGAATCTACTAAACTGCGGGACGAGTTAGCTCAACTCGTTTTATCTATGCAGAATGATTTGAAGTGCATAGGAATTAAATGCCTGAAAGAGGATGGGAAAACGATAGAGAGTCTGGAAGTCATTACTCAGTCTTTTGAAGGAAAAATTAATTATGTTAGAGAAGCAAAGACTTTAACAGCAAATGACTTCTCAACTGTAGCAAAGATTGAATCCCTCCTTTTCCTATGCATAGAACACTTGGGAAGTCGTGCGGATATTGTGGCCCAGGTCCGACGAGATAAGAAAATGTGGCGTCAGAGGATTGCTCACATCAGACTTCCAAACTTTGTTGTTATACAAAACTTTTCAGCTGCTCATTTAGATTGGAAATGTGTCAGCAACAGAATGCAAAACCAGCTCGAAGATCCCATTCCGTAGCTGCGATCTTGGTCGTGCAGGCTCTTTGAAGTTGTTTAGTGATGAATTATACGACAATTTCAAAAGTTAGTTTTTCTGGTTATGTTTTAAAAACTAAATCTTGACTCAGGGGCAGAGTTATGTAACTCTGTGTTTCCCTAAACTATAGTTAGCCGATCTGTGGCTATTTATATGTTGTAAAAAGACTATGTGAAGGTCTGAGAATTTTTGGCTTTCAGACTTTATACATTTTATTTTGCAGTTGCATAATGTTTCAAAAAGAAATACTTATTTATTTGTGAATGAATGAAAGTGATTATTTTGGGAGTCTCAAATCTGTGTTTGATGAAAGAAATTGATTTTTTGTTGGAGTTCATTTCTGTCAAAATAGTCTTTTGTTTCTATATGGAATGTTATGCACTTAAGAAGGAATTAAGTCTGAAAGTTTTTTTGAATGAGAAGTGTGAAACATAACAAAGTCTGTGAGCTTTGACATTTGAGAAATATATTTTAAAAAATTGGATTTACAACATAGTGATGTGTAGATGTGAAAAATGCCTTTCGTACTTTCTGGTTAAAAGTATATGCGTAATTTATTTTCTTGTTTTCATTCATTCAAAATCTAAAGAGGGAGTTGTACCTCACGAAAATTCAAAGGGAAACTTTCACAAGTGTTCCCAACTATTTGGTTAATGTTTTGTTCTTTTAAGGGGCAATAGAGTGGTGTTATGTTAGTTTTATCAAAGGTCAAATCTGTTAACCAACATATATTTACGTTGAAAAGGAATTATAAGGCTATCTAAGATAAGCATATAAAAATACTTAAATATAAAGTAATCTTTAAGTATTAAATGTGGGTGGTTAGACAAAATGGAGTGGAATGAATTAGATCAAGTAATAGTAGATAGAAAGTATACTTACATCATAAATATTAATAAGTAAAGAGAGAAATTGTTTAACTTTGTGATTGAAGAATATATATTGTTTGTTAAAGACAAGGAAAATTGTGTACATCACAATTTGGTGATGTTTTAGATAGTTGTGTATGTGGATCAAAGTTAGAATATTTTTCTACCTATGGTAGATTGACTTGGCCATTGTGGCTCTAGTTCATTCTTGTGAACTTGCACTATATTTATAAACTTGATCTCTATTGATCTCTATATGTTGTCCTATAAATTGATTAAAAAGTAGATTGCCAGATAGTAGTTTCACTCCTAGGGTTTTTCTAGTCAAGTTGGTAATATTTAAAAACACATTGACAAACAAGAAGCTTAAAAAATGCATATTAAATTCTAGAATGATTGCTATTCTACTTACATGTGCTAAGATGAGATGACCAAATATAACAAAAATGTGAATTATTGTGCTATTGCATGCTTGTGTATTAAGAGATGTGTGATTAGATTATTCAATAATCCCTTTGTCCTCTTTGAAATGAATACCCAATTGCAAATAGTTATGCAAAGTCAACCAAGAACCAAAGAGTAAGATGGGAACAATCGATTAAATGTTGAATTTTCATTTTGCAATTAAAAGGATCACAATCATGACTATAAGGATGGCCTTGTACGTGTAGACATGGCCTAAGTTAGATAGCCAAGTTGGATATGTGTCTTATATGATTAGATTAATGTTTAGAAATAGACAAATAAGCCAAGTGGACTCAGATTGTGTGCACATAAACATAGGGATACACAATAAGTGTAAGATTAGGTGCATGCAAGGCTAGGTATATAGACCCAACTAGGCACAAAAGTATGTCATTTGTAGCTATATAATGTATTAAGATATTGCCCCAAACTAGGCACCAAACCAAATGGGAATATTTATCAATGATAAAGGACTATATACTCGAATTTTGCTTAATCAAAGAATAACTTGCAACCTATTAAAATTGAAGACCAAGTCAATGCACTATTTGTAATTATAAAACATAACACATAGTTACATAATGATAGTAAGAATGTTAAAAAAGCTAATAATACTTGTGATTAAATTTTTATTGCAAGAAGTTATAGATAGTCCATGGAGGTACCATAATATATGAGCACCCTACTTGTACTTGTATCATTTAGAGCAATAAGTTTACGATTCTTTTATCATTATGAAAATGTCAAATTCACCCATAACATTATCCTCCATAGACAAATCAAGAACAATTCTTCATAATGTAGTCTTGTACCCATCAACAACTTGTACAACTCTGTATGGTGCCACTCTCGTGGATAAATATATATTTGGGAGGCAATGCAAATAAAGGAGATGCAAAGGTGTGACCATCTTATTATTACAATTAACTATAATTCTTTACATCCTTTTAAAACAAAAGTGTGGGAACATTCTCCTTGGTTATTATGTGCTTTATTTTTTCAAAAATACAATAATGTCATCATAAATATTTCCCAAACATGATTTATCTACATCAACAAACAATGTTATACTCATGATGGGCTTGATGAAAATCTATTATGTGCACTTAAGGTGCCCATTTCACATTGTAGGTAAGTGCATTGATCAATTGGTCACTGCCTAGGGCACAAGACGACAATGCAAATTTTGTGGTTTTATCGAGAAGGAAGGGTCTTAATGCCTTCATGTTGAACCATTTGAAAGTATGTCTTGTCACAACTAGAGGTTCAACTTGAAATATATGTATCTTGTGTACAATTATGGCACGTAGAAATATGCTTGTTGTCTATTTGGTTAGGAGGTCATTTAGAGTGGGGTGCCTTATAATTCAACCCCTAGTGTTATGAAAATTTTAACCCAAGGCCATAATGTTTTCTTTAAATCAATAACAATATAATAGTACCATTTATTTAAATATTTATTAAATAATTACTTATCAATTAATATACAACTAATAAATTGTATATATCTCCAAGCGTTCAATGAAACTAGAATATTAATTAAAAGTAAGTAAATAAACACACAAGACTTTAAGGAGATGATAAACTTATAATTTGTTAAATTACTTGCAAAGAAGACGAGTGTAAGAAATTGTACAAGAAAATGGATACAAATATACGCAAACGAAGATGTTAATTTATACCCTTAATGTATATTTTATTATGGACAACACTTCCAAACAAAAAATAAATTAAATTGACACAAGTGTGATGTTGATAAAGAGGAAGGAGAAGAGTAACATGAGGAAAATGTCATGACATTGAATGCCATATTTGGGTTGTTATGTTTTGGAGGGGTAATGTTGCATGAGATGCAAAAATGTTATATTGTTCTTTCCATTGTCTCATGCCTATGCCTTTTGTTAAAGCCAATCTCCTTACCAAAGAAAAAGCCCACACTAATCAACAAACTTGCATATTTTTTTTATAGATTTCATTGAGTGCTTAGAATTTGTTATTCATTGACATTGAATTATGTAATTAACAATGACAAATCTTAGACAACATAATAAGGATATAAAAAAAATATTTTTCCCCTCTAGGTGGAGACAACTCTCTTATAGAAGATCTTCATCATGTTGAACATTTCTAAGTAGAGCTTTACACCAAGGATGTCCTTTTGTGATGAAGCTTATTTAGAATGTAGAAAATATTGACTATACACCTAATGTGGAACCATCATGGGAATTTGTGGTTACAAGTAGATATGTTATTGGTTTACTACTCTATCGAACTTTGACAATGTGAAGGGTTGCTCCTACTAAAACATTAAATCTCTTTGTAGTGTTGGATGATCCACCAAAAAGGTAAAACACAATGAGGTTATATTGGAGAGAAATTTATCTCCTCTTGCCTTTAAAATTTATTGCTTAGGTTTTCTAATTTTTGGCTTGCTACAATTATATGAAGGTCTACTTTTAGAGTTTTCAACAAATAAATTATGGAGATCATGTGCACCAACCAAATTTTACTTGAGAAAAAAATGCAAATTAAATGGGCGATCTCCTTGTTCACTAATAGATTGGAGGATGAAGTATATATAGGCTATTTAATATGGTTGGCACACATGATCTCCATAATTATAGAAAGTCCACAATCTATTATAGGAAATCCACAATATTTTTTAGGAAAACCGCCACCTCTGTCTACGCTTCCTTCTAGTCTCTATAAATGGGCTATTGGAAGGAACAAATAGATTCCATCGAACTATCAAAGACTATTTAGTCATTGATGCTTCATTCCCCAAAGGTGGGCCCAATGCAAGAGTTGCAAATTGAAGAGTACCATTGAGACCTTTAAGCATCTACTTATTTATCATTAGGCTGGCCATGGTGTCCATCATATCCTATGATCTATAGTAATGCATTTACTTGACACCTATGATCTATAGTAATGAATTTACCTCCAAGGATACATTGAATGGTAAATAGTAAGAGGCTCAACCATGTTTTAAAAACCATTTTAAGACACAATTTAGAGATTATCCCATGAAAAACCATTTGATGGTTGTTGTTGGTTAAATGAACACTAGTATCCATTTTATTGTAATGGTCAATAGCGGAGGATTATGTTATATTTGCTTTTGTAGTGTCATAAATTGTAGTCCTTTAATTATGAGTCCAATTTCAAACTCTTCTTAGCACCCATTTTAGTTTTCTCATTCCTCTAAGATTTTTGGGACCTTTTCTTGCCTTGAATTAATCCTCAATTCAAGAATATGAGTCTTATCCTATTTCAAAAATTCAACACACTCCTCTTTGGGCCCTTACTTTAAGTGTGCCCTTTCTTCTATATCACTAGAATTCTATATGGGTTCTATTTTATTTTAAAGTTCAAAGCACATTTTCCCCCACTTAAATTTCATCAATCTTGATATTAATTATAGATCCAATATCAGGGCCATATTATCTCTCTTTCCTTAAAATTTGGGCCTATTTTGTTGGGACTATTTAGCTTAGCCACATAGTCAGATATTTTTTGGCTAAAATTTTGGGAGAGTTATGTGTCAAATTTGATATTCCATAGCTATCCTTGAAGCTAGGATATGATTATTGTAAGTCAGCCAAAAAGTGAAAATACCTTGAGAAACCTATATAAGATATCATTCCTAATTCATTTCATCATCTCATATCATCTACAATTTTCATTTCAAGAGCAATTATTATTCTTCAAGAGCATATCCGAGTTTGAAGAGCATTAATCTACAACAAGGCATCTTCAAGTATATTTTCATGATGAATTTTGATGTGATTTATCATGTTATTGCATCAAGACATGGAGGAATTATCCTAAGAGCATTGCATCATCCCGAAGATATAATCATTTCATTTTAGCACTTCGATTCAACATTTCATTTCAGATTTAGTCTCTGCCCTGCAAGGTAAGCTTTCTTTTCTATGAATTCATCATTATAGGGTTAATTCTAAACCTGAGATTTGACCAAGGCAAAATCCTATAAACCCAACATTGTTTTCCTTTCCTTTTGTGCGTTTTCAAGTTTAGGAACATGTTACAAGCTAAGATTGAGGGTAAATGAGCATTCAGGACATAGAGACAGAGGTTCCTAGAAAATTTCAGTAGTAAACACCTAGACTATGTCAACTAGCACCATAGTCCTCTAGGACTATGTCAATTAGCACCATAGTCCTCCCTATTTGGGCTAAAATTTGGCAAGAAGATAGTGTCAAGTCTTAGGGTTCGAAAACTAATTTACATGATCAACTCATCATATATTGAGACTAGGGCTCCTAGCCATAATGTCCACCTAAATTTTGAGCTCATACTTTTGTGACACGTTCTTCTCTACATCCCCTTTCTAGTTTTGTACATGTCCAATTGATTTCGAAATCTACATTTGTCTGTTTATGTTGTTTATTGTTAATATTACATCGTTTAGCCTAGTTCTTTCATATTCAATTTCCAATCAATCAAACACAAAAAGAGAACAATAAACCATTATTCCTAGCTCTCCTAAGGGTTTATAGTTGGACCTATTGGTTGTTCCTTAATGTAATTGGTAGGATTGGGTTTGATTCCTAGGTTGTATGTTTAGACTAGTGAATCCCATTTCCCCATACATGACAATATTTAGTTTCTAGAATATTCCATTTAGTCTCTTTCTCATTATGAAAAGTAAGAGCATGTGAGGTGGTATCTTCCAATATTTTCCATGTTGTGCATGTTTGACAATCTCTCCCTATCTTGGCCATTGCTTACACTATCAAGTGTTATCATTATCATGTACTCATATATTTTCCATATTTCCCCTCATGAGACTTTATATTGAAGTTATTCATAGCCATCAATATGGGGATGTAATTGTTCCCATGGATTAACATTATTACTAATTATTTGATCCTTGTCTATGTTTGTCATGTTGTTGTTGATTAATTAACAATTCTGATAGCTTCTTTTTTAATAATTCTAGATAGTGAAGGTATTGAGAGCATCAATATAAAGCTAGTCCTAGAGAGGAATATTGTTAACTTTCTAATTCTTTGATTTTTATTTTTAAATTGAGCTAATAATGGTCATGGAGTCACCTTTGATCTTGACAGTTCTCATTCCAAATTGACTGCATATTTGGAGTCCCACACCAATACTTGTGCATCTCCTGCATTTTTTTTTTTTATCTTTGAGTTTCTTTGAGGTAGACACAAGAAATTTTTGGTTTGAATATCTAATGATGCCTTTTACTCCCAACTATCTAGGGTTTCCTCTAGATAGTTTGTCAAAGTTCAATTTTGTCCTTCACCTTTGAGGAGGTTGTCGTTTCATACTTTTTATTTGTTTTCTTATGAAATTCAATCTACCATCCCCATAAATTGGGGATATAGTTCCAAATGATTACATTGCCACAAGTTGTGGATTAAAGTATAATTTTCATGTATTTTAATAATGAATAACAAAGTCACATTTAGTACTAAATTTGCAAATTTCCTCATCATTATCTTTATGGATGATTGATGGAAAAAGTAGTTAATTTCTACAATTTATTTGTGGATGATGGAGATCCTTCAAATGAGAATGTCTGATCTATACTTAGCACATTGTATCAATGGTTAAACAATCTAACCAAACCTTTATTAGTAAAGTATTTTAAATAGAATTTTCTAAAGGATACTGTGAGGTCTTTCTATGTTTATCCTCAATATGTTGGTAAATGGTAGTTAAGACTCTCTTTGAAATACAAGTTGATGATTCTTTTTTATCTCTTGCATTTTTATTACTTTATTGTTGGAAACTATTGTTTTCTCATAGTACATTTTTTATTACAAAGATTATGTAAAACTACTAGTGTAGACTTAGGAAACCATGCGGATTTCATTAGTAGAGTTTGAAGTTTTCTATCCATATCTTTTAATATTTAATTTTCCTCCATTTTGACAACTATAAATTCATCCTATATAGACACTAGATCTGATATATAATAAGCACTCTTGAAGGGAATATACTTGTAGCACCATAATAGAAATGCAACCTTAATAACTTTCATTTTTAGGTAGATGATAACTTAAACACTTTATATTTTATTCATTGTCATACAAGAAATGATAAATGTATATGTATTAAAAAATCATAGCATACTTGTTAGAGTCAAGGGACCCACAAAAGCACAAGATAACCTACAAAACCTATTAGAGTCAAGGAATCAATCTCCCAAGATAACTTGCAAAAATAAAATATCCTTCTACAAAAGTGAAAACCAAGAGTATAAATATGCCAATAATTGGTACAAAATAATGTTAAAAATCAATAATTATCACTCAATTGGCACAAAATGTGCACATGAGACATTGCTTATATAGGTGAGTTTGGGAGGCAAGACAATTTTGGATGGTGATAAGTTTCTTAATATTAAGTCACGTGACACCTAGAGGATAAGATATCATTTCTACAAAAAATTCTAGAAAGATTCTTAACTCACTAAGTAAAATTAATTGGCGACTAGGAAATCAGGATCAAGCTGCAAACATGATCAAAGCAAACACAAAACTTATAAAATCATGTCAATTAATCCTAATCTAACCAATAATACCATCAAAACAAATTGTAATTGAAAACACAAATCAAACCATAACTTCTGGATGCTGCTTTGATGAAGCCTCACTATTTCTTCTCTCTTCTCTAATGTTGATATGTCGCTCTGAAGTTGCAAAGTGCACAAATATGAGTGGAAGCAAGGACAATTTAGACAAAATGATGGCAAGAATACTAGAAATCGTGATTCTTTCAAAATTATTATTGTAACTCCTAGATTATTATTGTAATTAGCTCCTCGGATGAAAAAAAGAGGCCTCAATTTATAGAAATTTGGATTTCATTCAACAACCAAGATCAAATTGATTTTGAGGAAACTAAACAAACATGATCGAATGGAACTCAAAGTTGCCATTTAGAAGAGATGATAAGATGATCTAAAATGGAAAAAGCTGGAGAGATCGAGCATATCAAGAAACGAGGATAAAATGGAGAGTTTAATAAATAAAATTCATTAAAAATCTCCAAATGTTAGTTAAAATTAGTAGGTAGAAGAAGATATTTATTAATTTGCTCCTCTTATCTATCGATTAGGGAATTAAATAAAATAGATTTATTTAATTGTGTCCAAGGGATAAATAAACAGATAAATAAATAATTATTATTTATTTATCTTAAAATAATATATTTATGATAAATTAAAATATAATTTATTAATTTGTTCCTCATATTTATGGATTAGACAATTAAATAAAATAGATTTATTTGATTGATAGATAAAGCGATAAATAGGCTTAATTAATTAAATAAATAATTAATTAATTAAACCTAGGAGGGAATCAAGTCAAATTGACATTGAGAGTCAGGGACTAGATCAAATTGATGCCATAGGATGGAAATGAGACCAAATTGATGCCAAAGGATATGAAATTGGGACAAAATGATGTCATAGGATCGAAATGGGGACAAAATGATGCCATGGGACATGAAATTGGGATAAATTGATATGAAATCATTTAATTAGATGGACAAGAAGATCAATTTAAGCCAAATTGATAAGAAATGAATAAGAAATGATTAAATTAGAGGATCAAAGAATGACAAAACATCGATGAATAGTAAAGACCAAACATGCGATTAGAAGACATGTGAAAAAGGGAAGATGTAGGTGTTGACCATTTTTAGGTGTCTACATTAACATATGAACATGTGTAAAATGGTCCTAAATATAAACTAGTCAAATAATGTGCCTTGTTCACACTATAATGAGGAAAATGGATAGGAAAAACCTTGTTCACATCAACACCTCCTTAAGTGCAACTAAGAGAGTATGATGGAAAAAGGAAATGATGCAAATATGGGTCTTGATTATTGGGCCATTATAGGTACCAATGTAAAAATGCAAACTCTCATAAGTGGAGAAAATGAGAAAAATTAGTGGGATAAAACTCCTTCCCAAAAATAGAGAAAATAAAAAAAATCTCAATGAAGAATGAGAAGGACAAAAAGCCCAAGAAGGAAAAAGTCCCCCTATAAGAGAGGAGAGAGACCATGCAACCTCCCTTCAATGTAGAATTTGTATCAATAGTAGATTGTTGAAATTGAATGTATAAGATGGTCTACAATCATCAAACACCATTCATTCCCTTAGGAAGAAACAATCTACCAAAGTTTTATGGATGATGTATTCCCATTCTTGAAAGAAATAAGGAGGAAAACTCAAGATGTATGAAGTCTATGAAGTCTACTCATGTGTCTCCTTGTCAATGCTGGAATCTACCACTACCAAGTTAGGTGTTTAGAGTGACTCTAGTGAAAATGACAATCTAAAATGTAGTTGAGATGAATTGAGAAAAAAATTCAAAGATGCGAATTTCTCCTTTTACGACAAAGATGTCTCATTTACATGCTACTCAAAAGTACCACACTCATGTCAAACTATTATGAGTGACCTGGTTGGAAAATAATAAGAGGCTTTAAATGTTCCCTAAAAGCAATTGAAGAATCAAATTCATCAAAGAGAGGATGAATACAATCAATAATGTCTCTCAAATTTGAAAGATGGGACTCTAAAAAAGTGTATAATCGAGATGCATGATCAAACACTCCAGTATCTATTATTTGTCTACTTTCCAAGTATCTAAAGATAAATTAATTAGGAATGAATTCCACACTCTTTTCCTTTCTCCACCACGGGTAATTTGGTAAATGAAAAGAAGATTGTTTAACAAATGAAGTACACAAAAAAATCATTGAAAGTGTTATCCCCAATACCAATAAATAGGCATTACATTCATATATGTATTATTTTCCACCAAAATAGGTGGCATAACACAAGGCTCAAAAGAAGACAACATAAGTTGTGAAGAAGCCATATGATGAGAAGCTCCACAATCTAGAAGCCATCTCCCTCTTCCAAGACTTGTAAAAGCACAAAGAGATTTTCCTTTATTTTTATTCATGTAGTAGGAAAACCCGCATCACTTTTTTTTGTATTAATACTATTTTTGAATAATAAGAAGTTGAATTAAACATTGTAGAAAGTATATCAATGTCATTGTTCTTAAGAAGACGTTTCAATTCATCAATGTCTTTATAACAAGAATATTCTTCATTTTCAATCTACTTGCAATATGTACAAGTAGGATTCTCCTTCTTAGAGAATTTATAATTTTAAGATGATTTATTTTGTGCCTAACTTAAATGTGGATTGTTCTTTGATTTCTTTGATTTCTTGTCATAATTTTTCTCTTTCTATTGACTAGCTAACAAAGCCTAACTATGTGATGGATTTTTGAGACCCATAGAAAGAAGCTTCTCTTGTTCATGCACTAATATCATAGAATAACTTGCAAATGAAGTTGTAGTGTATGCAAAAAGAAGCTTGTCTTGTTCATGCACTAATTTCATAGAATGACTTGCAAATGAAGAAGTAGTGTATGCAGATCTCATAGATAGACTATGAATATGGAAGCTAAACAAAAGCTGCATATTCAAGATCAAGTTTCTTAGTACATTGCAGACAAGCTAAATGTACTTTTTATCAATACCACATGCTTTGTATTGGCTCTTAGATCATTAATTCTAGTGATATAATCTTGTATGTTGTCATTTTTTTTCAAGGAATATCAATCCATTATTAATTTGATAGATTTTGACTTCATCTATTGTACCATACACTAATTTTATTTATTATAAGCATCATGAGAATTTGTACATAATTCAATTTGAAATAATAGATCAAGAAAAAAAGATACAAAGACATCCAAAAGCTTTGCTATGTTTAAACATCCATTTTATCTTTTCATCATCATTTGTAGGTCATGATTTTTTTTAGCTGTGATTATTCACCAATCAGTTGATAGTCTCAAAATTTGCCTAACAATACAAGTTGTAAGGTGACTTAAATTTTTAATTTTTTTGTAAAAATTTATTTTAGTCTTGGTTAAATCGCAAGAGCATTTATTTTATTAAACTTTTCAACTCAAAAATTTTCCACTACATTCTATGCCTAATTAGATCATATTCACCTAAATTTTATAAATTATAGTAGAAATAATTTACCAATAATATTATATAATTATTTACTACTTTAGGGCCATCTCACCAGTTTTTAATCACCACCATTGATTTTATTTATAATCTAATGGTTGGGTTTGTATTCCATAGGTTAAAATGTACACTCAAAACTCCAATGCCCATCAAACACAAAATTATATTTGGTTCATTAAAGATTTATGATCTAATTACTATGATTGAATCTCATGGGCCAAAATGTGCACATAGAGCACCAATTCTCATGAGACCTAAAATAATATTTCAAAAAATGAGGATAACATAAAAATGTATTATTCTATTAAATATAGATAAAATATTACAAAAGACTTCACCTCCTTTTATAAAAAAAATAGTGAAGATAAAATCCTAAAAAACCTAAAATTAAAATTGAACTAATATAATTTAAAGTCATTAAAGTTACTTTATTATAGAAGTATTAATTATCTCTAATACCCCTTGATAAAATATATTGTACTATAACAAATTGTTGTCACATGAAATTGCACCCTACTGGATTGGGCTTAACATTTCAATGACACAATGGAAACAATCTCAAGGTGTGGGACCTTTGTAAATGAGGTTGAATCTTTGGAGAATGTTAGATTCCTTTCTAATCTAAGTGCACAAGTGTTGTTCCAACTCAACACTAAACAAGCTTGAGCTAGTCCTATTCTATGAAATTGCAAGGGGAAGGGGGCTTGAGAGTGCATAAAATCAAAGGGTTGGGGGAGGAGGTGATGCACCAAGATTGGAACATGTTTCTTCTTGCTCAAAATAACAAAATACATTAATAAAAACAATCAAAAGAACTTACATAGTTCTCTATTTTACTAGTTTCTAGAGGTACATATGGAGGTTAAAGTTTGATAGGATGCTAGAAGGAAAGGAAATATTCACTATCAACAACTATAAACATGGTTAACACAACACATAGACATAGAAAATAGGAAAAATGCATTTGGACATGAAGGCAAGAGATATTTACACAACATATCCAAAGGAGAGAAGAGGTAAAATAATAACCTTTTATTAATACAAAGACATAGCCCAAGTTACAATAACAAAGGTACAAATATGCATGAGTCTTTGTAGATAATTGAGGGAAGAACCCTTACAATGAGCAAAACAATGTGTTTTATTCATGTGCTAGGTGCTTGTTGGTAAACAGATTTTGTCATTGCGATTAATTTTCCAAATATGACCCTGTTTGCTTGAAGAGCAATAACAAACCTTCCAATAGTTGGGGAGATTGTGGTAAAACCATAATCTTCCTTTGCATTTGAGAGGGGCGGCTCCCTCATATGATATGGTTTTTTAAGATTTTTGTGTACTTTTAACCTAAAAGTACATAAAGGAGAAAACATAAAACTATTTAAAGAGGATGAATAACAAAAACCCTAGTGGAAGACATACAAATACTAAGTAGTATTCCATAAATGATAACAATTACAAAAGGGGTTATCACCAAATAGGTTTAGTCATGCAATGGCAATGAAAGAAATACAATAAACCTCAACACATGAAGTGACAGGTTGTACTAGCAAATGCAAGTCGATTACATAGACCATGAACTAAAAACCAACAAATTCCACCAATATATAAAGGGATTACTAATTCAACATACAAGAAATTAGTACAATAACTCATGAATACATTCAAGACATACGAACTCGATGTATTCTTCATTATTGTTTTGAAAATATACAAGTTCAAAAACCCTTAAATACAAAGGTATGGACATCAAAAGTTTTCACATAGTTTCTCTACAAAATTCTAGAGAGTTTCCCCTCTATAAAAGTCTCCCCCGCCTTTCACATTACAAATTGCTTTGTATTTATATACCTTTCAGAATAACTACCTAGTAACCACATTGTAACTACCTAGATAACTACCTTTTCAATTTTGATAAAATAAAATAAGCTTCATTTAAGTTAGAAATCTTCCAACTTTTGCATAATAAAAACTTATTTTCTAACTTGTTAGTCACAAAAAGTTAACTTTAAGCCTATAGATGTCAAGAAAAATCATCAAATAATTGATCTCATGGGCATGGAGGCTTATCCCAATCTAAGAATCACATGTTTTCCAATAACTTATACTTCAAGAAACGTGTTTCTACTCCACATAATGACCATCCTTTCCTCATAATGCACACTTTTTAAGCATAGCACACATTCCTCTAAAATTTTCTTTTCATCACAACCTCTGTTGTTGAACAAGCCTTATGTCTAGTGATCTTTAGTGACAATACATTGCTCGATTTATCCTGTCTTAGAATAAGAAGCATACCTCTTCACATCTAGGTTTCATGAGGGAAATTTGTTTGAAGTAGGTGTGCTACTTCATACTCAACATGTCAAATCGCTTCACATCTTGAAACCATTGGAACTGTTCATTATCTATGAACATGAGACTAAGCTGAAAGAACGACCTGCACAAAGTCTTCAGTAGGATCCATTGACACATTCCTCATTAGAACAGTCATTGTAATGCGCTTCCAATGTCCCAACTTTGGTGCAGACCTCAAACAATTCACATGTTTTGCCTATGGTTCCACATTACATATGCAAGTATACGAGCACCGTTGCTATACAATATCCAACAAAATTCCTCTATCCTTTGTGCCTCAATGAATGCCCACTGCCTAATTTGAAGCTCCCATTCAGGCGCAAATCTTGGCAAGGAACGTAGACCGGCTTCTTATTTGCAATGATTGCATTTGTTTGAAACCCTTTTAAAGCCTTTTCAAAAACTCCACTTTGTACGACCATTGTATTAGATCAATGGGTGGTCATCATTGTTCCAAGGCTCCCATTCCTATGCAAAAGCTTCTAAATCCTTTTCAACAAATCCATTGAGTGTGAATCCTTGTATAAGCTTCACATTTTGCATGTACATGCTAACGGTAGTCGCTGCCAGGAAGTGCATTGCAGGAAGTGAATCCTTTGAAAGAATACATTAACTTCTTTAATGTATTCTTTCAAACTGCTTATGTGCCCTGTTTGTCCTTCCACATTAACATGCATGTAAATCAGAGCCCTTGCAATCAAAATTATTAACAAAACTACTCACAACTCTCCACTATGCACTCAGTCAAATGTTTTGTATTGCATGCATATTTTTCCAGAAATTTGCAACGTCGACCTTAATGAAATTCTTCAATCCTTCACGCCTTATTGGGTGCCTATGCACTGCCATAGAGTCACCATTGTTGCTCGCTTTCCAATCCCTTGAAGATCCTTGAAAATGGTTATGAGCTTCTTGAAATAGCTTAAAAAACCCTTGACCAATTAGGTTGGAAAGTTAGGAAATAGGAGCAATTGAGCATAAGGTTAGGTTTACTCAAATTTTGAGCAATCTTAATTTTTTAAAGGTTGGGTTTTTGACTTTTCAAAGCAATGAGCATTGTGTTTACACTTGAGAACAATTGAAAGGTTTGGATTGCTCAATTAATCTTTTGAAGTTAGAAATTCAAAGTTTTTGAGCAACAAAACTTATTGAGTGTAGGATTGCTTGCAATTTGGGTTCGAGATATGAAGAAAGATAACTTGTATACAAATAAAGGCTTTTCAATTGTTTTTCCTCCTGAAATGATCACAATGGGAAATATATAGAAATCAATTAAAAATATTTAAATTATTTTTGAAAAATAATTTAAAATTTCTCATTAAAATTTAGTATCCAGATTTAGGAAAAATGACCATAACTTCCAATTGGTGATGAGTTAAGCTCTAATATTCGAACTATATGTTGGTGGTCAGAAAATGAGCACAACCCAACATTCGGTCCTCATGATGAAACGTAGGACGAGAGATTTCAATGTTTTCGAAGCAGGGACGTTGAAATTTGAAAATTTAAAATCTTGTAAACCATGAATTGGGTTAAAAAATTTTTGGACACATGACTTAAAATGAAGCTTAGGACATGTACCTAAAGTGATTTCCCTCAATGCCTTGCAATTTTCAATATTCGTCCATTTTGTGTTTTGACTGACATATTCTAGGGTTGACCATGATGGGAGTTAAAAATGACAACCTTGGATCGCAATGACACATGCTCACACATTTTGGGAGCTTGTAGAGACACATATTGGGGCTTCATATTACATCACCCTAAATGAAAAAGTTAAAATTTTGGATGTTTGAAATCAAGGCAACAATGGTAAAGGAATATAGGGTATGAGAATGGGAAAAAAACCCCAGTTTCCCAAATAACCAATCATATGCTGACATCTATACTTAAAATACCAAGTTGGAGGCAAGATAAAGCATTCCTAACACCAAAGCGATTCCCTAGCATTATTGAATCCATTGAAGAAGTACAAAAGTCCCAAAATAATCAGCTACAAAAATCACAATAGTGATGACTCTCCAACAAAAAGGAGTCTTCAATACAATAAATAAGCATGGGCCTCATATCCTTGATTGGATCCATGTAAAAAGGTATTTTAAACCCTTTTTGTAGCTCCATGGATCGAGATATGGAATTTGCAAGAGTCGTTGTAGTGTTAATAGTAATTTCTAGGTCAACATGTAAAAATATGGAAAAAAGTACAAAAGTCTCTGTGAGACTCAAAGTTTCACTAGTACAAAAGGGGTAAGAGGAAGTGAGGAGTCGGAATAGGGAAGGAACAAGAACATTGACTTAGATTTTTTTATTGTACCAAGTTGACATAATTATGACAAACAATTGGGAGCAATAGGAACTTAAAGATGTAGGAAATGCGAGGAATGGGATAAGGGATGGAACTTGGACTACTAGACTTGGTACAAATGTCATTGTGGGACTTGAAGTTCAAATATGACCAACATGAAGAAAAGATCCCATACTTAACTCTTTTTATGATTTTTTCAAATGGCTTTTCAATTGGAGCCTAGTTAAGGGGAATTGCAACCATCAGAGGCAAATTTTGAGTACGATGGACCTAAAAAGACTTCTCAAATCAGTCATGATTGATGGTAAATAAGAGAAGGCGACATAAAATGTCAACATAAACAAAACTAACATCAAGCTTATCAAACTAAAAACACTCTGAACCATGAATTTGTCATTCTTTTGGAGTTTTACTTTGAAAGTATACCATAAATTAAGTAGCATTCCATCAAGATACCTTGAACCCTCATAAAAGTGTAGCTCTCGAGTAGAAATCCTAAGTTCTAAGATAACCACCTCCATCAAGATATCCAAAACCCAAAACCATGTCGAGATACACTTGCATAGCTCCATCAAGATATATCATAACCCTTAGAAGGGTATATACTTGACTCCCCCCTCCCCCCCACAAAGGTGTAGAAGATGAAATCTCTATCATAATTTGAATAGGCAATACTAGGTGTCTAAGTAATTGGTTGTTTGATGGCCTCAAAACTAGCCTTTCTTTCCTTGATCCAGTTGAATACCATGTTCTTCTTTATCATATAAGTGAGAGCTTTTACCATGGTGATATGGTGAGGAATGAACCTTCTCACAAAATTAATTCTCCCAAGGAATCCCTGCAATCCATTTTTTGTGGTTGGAGAGTGAAAGGGATAAAATGGCCTCTACTCTTTTTGTATCAATGGCTAGACCAACTTTAGATACAATGTATCCCAATAGCTTTCCTTGGTTTTTAGAAAACACACATTTGTTTGGATTCAAGAACACACCATATTCTTTACATTTTAAAATTAGTCGTTCAAGATGATCATAATGATCATCTATATGCTTGGAGAAGATTGTAATGTCATCAAGGTAGATGAGCACAAATTTTACTAATAACCCTTCAAAGCCATGCCCATTGCCCTTTGAAAGGTAGCACCAACACTAGTTAACCCAAAAAACATCTTACAATAGGCATAGCTGCCCCACTTGGTGGTTAATGTTGGTTTGTATCGATTCTTGAACTAGGAATTGATTATATCCTAAGTAACCATCCAAGAAATAAAACCTTGGTGAACCACTTACTCTTTGAAAAAAAAAATTAATAGAAGGAAGGGATAAATGATATTTAAAAGAGGCTCTATTGAGATCTATAAAGTCTATACATAACCTTATCTTCCCATTCTGCATCAACAAGAAGAGTGTTTAATGTGAAAAGTGATATTGTTAGCAGCAACAAATCAGGAAAACTGAGAGGGGGGGGGGGGGGGGTGAATCAGTTTTCACCAAATTCAAACAAATTAATCTAAACTTTATATCTTATCAATAAAAACAATAGAAAAGATAAACACCACATGAACAACACACATAACACATGGATTTTTGATGTGGAAAACCCAGTCAAGGGAAAAACTACAATGGGAACCTACCCACAATATGCTGATACTTTGCAGTAGTATGTGTAAATATTACAAAGGGGAATGAACATGCATGCAGGCACGCTACCTAAAGCTCACTGCTCAAAACAAGAAGGGCTACAACCCTGAGGAAGGCTCACTACCTTACAAATATTGGACAACAATCCAGATTACATGAATTGAAGGAATAGCATCTCTAAATGCCTGATTACAGTTCCGATTAAGCACACTGTCTACACAAAAACACTTCTCTACTCTTCTCCACTATCGAAGGATAAATTCACTTGTTCACACATTTAATACTCACACAGATCATAGATACAACCACAAACTTACAACTTACATGATCACAACACTTATTTCTACAAATCATCAACCTTAAACTTAAGGTCGGCTCAACACATAAGACCTAATTAAAAAATTACACCATACGACACATAAATCCATAACCAGACCAATACAATATCAACAAGGACATAACATGGATCCATTTATCAAATCCTCAAACACACAACACCACCAAATAATTCACCAAGATCATTTGCAACACATTAAGCCACCGACTATGTCGCATAACATGAAGAATACCACCAAAACAATAAAATCTTTAGTAACACCGACCACGATCAATGCAGACCACCAAAACACATTGAAAATGATCAGAGAACATTGACAAGCAACGTGAATTCCATTGCAATAACCACAACAACTCAGATAGCAAGAATCATCACTATTCCATCATTAGAGCTCAAGAACACCAATTGGCAAATTGAAAGATAGGCTTGTGAAGTTCCAAATCATGAACCATCTGATCAGAGAACACACATGAATGTCCCAAACACTCACCAAAATCCACAACTCAAGATATAATCATTCCAGAGCAATATGAATCAAATACCACAACTCTGCAAAATTGAACATTGAAAAACCAGTCCACAAACCAAACCTCATAACTTGATCAGATCACCACATAGCATCATGAAACTCATGTTGAATCAACTAGAGATAAGTATCTCAAAACCTATTAATCCACATCAACACATCTATAATAGATCACCCAAACCAACTCTCTGCAACAAACCAATTCTCTGCAGCACAAGAATATGTTGACATCAATGACAACAACACATTCCAACGACTCTAATATTCAACAATTTCCCCCTTTGGCATTGATGGCAACATATGAATGTGAAAAACAATCAATGAAAAGAAATAAATCAACTCTAGCAATCTCCCCCCAAATCACAAGGATCAACTCCCCTTTTGACAAACAAATTAAAATACTTCAGGGTTTTTCACATGCATCTCTCCCCCTTTGACAACAATGCCAAAGACATACAAATAATTATTATCTCTCCCTTACAGATAATCTCTCCCCCTTAGAACAAACTCACAAATTTGAAAAACTGAACCACACACTGACTTCTCCCCTGGAGCAATAGCAAATACTCATCAATCCAGATATCAAGATAAGACTATGAAGTCCACCGGATCGATGCAACTCAATACATCTAGTTCACAACAGGAGGGGAAATCACCCCTAACTTCTCTCTTAGATATACAAATGTCTATGTAGGAAAAGTCTTAGTGAAGATATCTTCAATCTGTTCCTTTGTAGGCACATACTCCAATCTGACTTCTTTCTCATTCACCTTCTCTCTGAAGAAATGAATCTTGATTGATATATGTTTTGTCTTAGAATGCAACACCGGATTCTTAGAAATACTAATAGCACTAGAATTGTCCCAATACATAACAATAGGCTCATTATAAACAACTATAATATCCTTTAGCATCTGATTCATCCAAAGTACTTAAGTGCAATTGCTAGCAACAATAATTTATTTAGCTTTTGCAATAGATAAGGAAATAGCATCTTGATTCTTACCTTCCCAAGAAATCAACTTCTTTCCCAAAAAGAATGCTCCATCGATATTTCTCTTTTGATCATCAACATCACCTACCCAATCAACATCAGTATAAGCATTTAAAGTGAAATCATCATCCTTCGAATACCACATACCATAATCAATTCTTCCCTTCAAATATCTGAATATCCTCTTCACAACAGTAACATGGATTTCCTTAGGATGATCAACCTAAAATCTTACAACAAAACATACAACATTCATAATGTCAGGTCTAGTTTGAATCAAATATATCTGTCCACCAATCATAGATCTATGCAGGGTCTCGTTAGCCTTCGAAGATTCATCATCTTTTGTCATCTTGCATCCAGTCACCATAGGAGTTCCAACTGGTTTGGAATCATCTAGCCCAAACTTTTTCAGTAATTCCTTCATATAATTAGATTGAGCTATGAAAATGCCTTTGTCAATTTGTGTAATTTGCAATTCCAGAAAGAATTTCATCTCACCTATCATAGACATCTCAAATTCTTTTTGCATATCAGCAAATTTCTTACTCAAATCATCATCTCCTCCAAACATATGTCATGAAAAAAGACTTCAACAATCAAAATATTATCATTATCAATCTCTAAGTACAAACTACTATCAGTAGTACCTTTATAGAATCCCAACTTCATCAAATACTTGTCTAATATGGCATACCAAGCTCTAGGGGCTTGTTTAAGTCCATACAATGCTTTCTTCAATTTGCATACCATGTCGTCTTCATCTGTCAATGAAAATCCATCTGGTTGCTCAATGTAGACTTCATCTTCTAATTCACCATTCAAAAAGGCTGACTTCACATCCATCTGATATACTTTGAATTTATTATGAGCAGCATATGCAAGAAATAATCTAACAGCTTCAATTCTAACTATTGGAGAAAAGGTCTCCTCAAAATCAATACCTTCCATTTGTAAATATCCATTACATACCAATCTTGCTTTGTTTCTAACAACTTCTCCATCTTCATTCAACTTATTCCTGAATACCCATTTAGTACCAATTACATTCTTGTCCTTAGGTCTCGAAACAAGTTCCCATGTTTTATTCTTCTAAATTTGATCTAACTCTTCTTCCATAGCTTTTACCCAGTTTTCATCTTTACGAGCTTCAACAACATCTTTAGGCTCAATTTTAGAAGTCAAACACGTCTCTTCAACACCTTCTCCTAGTCATCACACCTTTACTTTTATCACCAATAATCTGATTCTCTGGATGCTTTAATCTTACATACCTGGGGGTCTTCTAATTATTCTAATTTTCATTCTCTTGAACTTATTTACTGGCAACAACATCTTGAAGTACCATCTCTTCCAGATCACTTTTCTTCATGCTCAGAGTCTGCACTTGCTTTGAAGTAACATCCTGATCATCAGACTCATATCTGTATGCTCTGATTTGCTTCTCATGATTCTAATCAACCTTCACATTCACACTTTCCACTATCTTTCCTAGTCTTTTTTTGTAGTACCAATAGGCTTTGCTCTTAGTAGAATATCCCAAAAAGATTCCTTCATCATATATTGCATCAAAATTTCCTATATCCTCATCTCTTTTGATATAACATTTTATTCTAAAGATTTTGAAATATCTAACTGTAAGAACATGATCATACCATAACTCATAAGGAGTCTTACTAGAATCACCTTTTATATGCACCCGGTTGAATGTGTATACAACAGTGCTAACAAATTCTCTTCAATAGATATGCGGAACATTTCCTTCAATCATCATAGTTCTAGCAACATCCAAAATAGTTTTGTTCTTCCTTTCAACAAATCCATTCTAGTGAGGGGTTCTAGGAGCAAATAACTGTCTCCTAATTTCATGCTCTTCACAAAAAGAATTAAACTCACCGGAGGTGAATTATCCTCCTCTATTAGACCTTAAACACTTTAGCTTCAAACCTGTCTCTATCTCCACTCTATCTTCAAATATTTTGAATTTCTCTAGTGCTTCAGATTTATCCCTTAGAAAAGCGACCCACATCATCCTAGAATAGTCATCAATCAACAACATAAAGTATATGTCTTCCTGTAAGCTTCTCACTCTAGAAGGTCCACATAAATCAATATGCACAAGAGCAAATAACCCATTAGGTGTATACATTTTTCTCTTGAATGGAAATCTTATTTGATTTCCAATTGACATTCTTTACACACCGGATTAGTAGGCTTCAATATCTTAGGCAGATCTCTAACAACCTGAGTAGAACTAATCTTAATCATGTAATCAAAGTTAACATGACACATCCTTCTATGCCACAACCAACTCTCATCAATCTGAGCAATCAAGCAACTTTTCTCACCATCATTCAGATGAAAGATATTACATTTTGTTTTAGTACCCGATGCAATTTCTATACCGGAGCTATTCAAGATCTTACATTTCCCATTCTTGAATTGTAAATCATATTCCTTATCAACCATCTATCCAACACTCAAAATATTATGCTTCAAACCTTCAACATATAAAACATCATCATTATTATGCTTACCATCAAGAGAAATAAAACCTCTACCATGGATTACACAAACTTTATTGTCTCCAAATCTTACTACACCACCATCATACTTCTCCATATTCACAAATTTACCTTTATCCCCTATCATGTGATGTGAACAACCACTGCCAATCACCCATTCATCTTTCTCATCAATCTTAGCAGCCAAAGCGTTCTCTTCAACAATACAACTTGTAGAATCAACATATACCGTGTTGGCTTCATGATGATTTTTGTATTGGATGACTTTATGTGTTGTCATTGATGGCACACATATGTTCATATTGTCATAGTCATCTTAGTTAAGTCAAACTAGTACTAATCCTAGGTCTTCATATTGTAAACCGGTATCATATGTATAGAGTAAGTCTAACTGGTATGAAGGTGTCTAATTGATATATGTAGACAACCGGTATATGCAGTAAAGACAATCGATTTTGGTCAATTCCACTGTTACCAATTTTGAGATGCAGCAAGGTGCGAATGGAGACAATCGATATATGAGTTTGATGTGGTGAACACTAAATTGGTTTTTCCCTGATTGTGTGATGATTTATCACCGGTCGTGATGTATTACCACCAACCAACATTTTTGGTGGTGATTTTTGATGTGTTATGAAAGATTGTCCAGATTCATTGAACCTAGGAAATTGTGTTGAGGTTCTTGAGTCGACATGAAATCTAATGTCTATAAAAAGACATTGTGATGAGTTATTTTGATATGTGAGATACAAGTGATGTTGTGAGTTAGAGTTGATGTGATTTGTTGAAGGAGTTGCAGAGTATATCGGTGATGAAGTATTGAGTGAGCAGAAAAGGATCTATACAAGCAGAATGTGCTATTCCTAGTGATAAAATATGAAAATATTATAAACCCAGAAAACTAGTGCAAATGAATAGATATCTAAACTATGAATGCAAATGATATGAAATCAAAGTAGCAACACAAAGTTAGTCTCCAAGAGAGTAATGCAAATGCTAGAAGCAAAATAGCATTAAGAGGATGCAAAATTAAGAGATACAAAATACAAGCCAGGTAGCATGCTTTTATAGACTAGGGAGAGGGAAGAGGTGGCAATACCGACCAATCAAGAGCAACCATCTCTTGGACTAAAGATAGCAAGTATCTTCCCAAGATAGAAAATGGATGCACACATGTAGGAAGGTGACACCTCATAACCACTCACCTAATTAAGCATGATTTATTAACCTAAGCGAGATTAAAAGAAGTGTAGAAAAAACCTAGGAATATAGGGAAAAAATAAATAACCCACTAGGAAATAAAAACCTACACTAACACCCCCCATAAGTGAAGCTTAGGTGAATGTAGAAATGGATCCTGGCAAATCAAGCCTGATGAGGTACCCATGTGCATAAAACTCCCCCAAAAAGAGAGAGAAAAGAGAACCCCCCAAGAGTAGAGAGAGTCAGGACTCCGAGTGAGAGGAAGAAGCCCCCCTAGAAGATGAAGCATCCCGCACCCCCAACAAAGCTCGCAAATGAAGGAACTTGCTCTTAGTGAAGGGTTTGGTGAAGATATCAGCAACCTGCTCGGAAGTTAGATAGTAGCGAAGGTCGATGATGTGGCCATGGATGAGCTCTCAGATGTAGTGCATGTGGATCTCGATGTGTTTGGTCCGTTGATGATGGATTGGATTTCGTGAGATCTGAATGGCACTCTGGTTGTCACAAAATATGACTGATGGCCATCTGATCTGGATACCAAACTTAGTGAGGAGATTTTGAAGCCAAATGGCCTCAGTGGTGGCATTCACAGCCCCCCGATACTCGGCCTCAGTAGAAGATAGAGCAATAGCAGACTGCTTCTTGCTTGACCAACAAACATGACCTGAACCAAGTGAGAAGCCGTAACCTGAAGTAGACTTGCGATCTTGAGAATCGCCTGCCCAATATGAATTTTTGTAGCCCACCAAGTCAAGCTCAATGTGCGCTGCGTAGTGAATCCTAAAACTGTGAGTACCCTGAATGTAGTGAAGGATTCTCTTGGCTGCTTTCCAGTGCAGCTCATGAGGCTCCTGCATGAATCGAGAGACCATGCCTACAACATATGAAATGTCAGGTCTTGTATGAGTCAGATAAATGAGACTCCCAATAAGCTGTCAGTACAAAGTGCCATCAACAAGTGGAGAAGAACACTGAGCCTCAAGTTTGACTCTTGAAAGAAAGGGAGTCAGAGTAGGCTTACAATCAGCCATATGAAACCTCAAGAGAAAATCTAGAGCATACTTGGATTGGTTGATGGTGATCCTAGAAGAAGAATAGTAGATCTCAATCCTAAGAAAGTAATGCAACAAGCCCAATTCAGTCATCAAAAATCTGTCATGAAGGGCAGTTTTGACAGCCCCCATAGTGGATGAAGAACTCCCTGTGATCAGCAAGTCATCAACATACATAACCAAAAATAGGAGTGAATCATCCTATTGCAGAATGTAGAAATTGGGATCAGAATGGCACCGAGTGAACCCAACCGATAGAAGGAAGGAGTCCATCTTGGCATACCAGGCCCGAGGAGCCTGTTTGAGGCCATAGAGAGACTTTTGAAGACGACACACAAGTGAAGAATCCTAAAGGAACCCCTGTGGCTGCTCCATGTAGATCTCTTCCTAAAGGTCACCATGAAGAAAAGCACTCTTCACATCCATCTGGTGTACTTCCCAATGATTAGTTGCAGCAATGGCAAGAACAAGTCGGATGGAATTCATTCGAGCAACTAGCGCAAAAGTCTTAGAGTAGTCAATCCTAGGAACCTGGGGGAATCCTTTGGCGACCAAGCGAGCCTTATACTTGTCAACCGACCCATCTGCTGAAAATTTTGTCCGATAGATCCACTTACATCGAACAAGTTTTCTTCCCTCAGGAAGAGGGATGAGATCCCAAGTGTGGTTCCTCATTAAGGAACTATACTCCTCCTGCATAGTTGTATCCCACTTAGGAATACCAGAAGCCTCATGAAAAGACTATGGATCTAAGGCAATAGCAATGAAGACATGTGGAACACCTTGGAACTATGAACAAGTCTGTCTGGTGTCTGATGGATCCCCAACCCAATCACTTGCAGATTGCAAGGTCTGTCTAGCCCAAAGTGGACCAAAAGATGGAGAATTTGGAGGAGAATTATCAACCTCTGAATGATGACTAGGAGAGGAAGGAGGTGAGTCCTCTGAATCGCTCTTTGGATAAGAAGTGGAGGTAGAAGACTGCTCAGGTGAATCTGACTCATCAGAGGAGTTGTCATGTATCCCAAGTGACTCCAATGCCAAAGTAGAAGGAGTTGGAGAAGTGGTAGAAAGTGAGCTCGAAGAGCCCTCCTCAAACTTAACACTCCTCTCAATGAACAACTCATGTGTAGTAGGGTGGAGCAACCGATAACCCTTCACACCATCAGGATAACCTACAAATATGCAAGGTCTGCTCTGTGGATCCAAGGCCTTGCGTTTCTCTACAGGAATGTGGGCCCATGCAGGATAACCAAAAACTTAGAAGTGCTTAACTGATGGTTTCCGACCGCTCCAAGCTTCAAAAGGAGTGAATCCCTTCAAGGCTTAGTGAGGAACACTGTTCTAGATATAACAAGCATAGTTAATGGCCTCTGCCCAATACTGTGGTGCAAGAGATCTGGAGTGAATCATGCAGTTTGCCATTTCCTTCAAGGACCTATTCTTCCATTCTTCCACACCATTCTGTTGAGGATTGTATGAAACTGAATGCTGCAAATCAATTCCCTCTGAAGTGAAAAACCTCTCAACCCAATGGTTGACATACTCACCACCATTTTTAGTGCGCAAAACTTTGATGACTTTCCCAGATTGCTTCTCTACAAAAGTTTTGAAGTTCTCAAATTGATCAAATACCTCAGACTTCTATTTGAGAAAGTACACCCAAGTATATCCAGAAAAGTCATCAATGAATGTGAGGACATATCTAGCCCTGCTGAATGAAGGATGCTGGAATGGACCAATCAAATCACTGTGAACTAACTCCAGTATCTGTGAAGCTCTCCATACCTTTCCTTTATCAAACTTTTCCTTAGGATGCTTACCAAGTATGCAACCTTGGCAAACACCACTTGAAAACCAAACTAAAGGCAACCCTGTGACCATACTCTGTTGGTTGAGCTGCTACAAGTAGCGGAAGTTAAGATGGCCAAACCACTCATGCCATAATCTACTCACATCATTCGAATGAGTGAGAAAAATAATCGAAGGAGGATCAAGAACAAAGTGAGAAAATAGATAGAGTCGTGACTGATGATCTACTCTCCCAACTGCAACTGTAGAATCACTGTGCAACTCACAAATCTCCACAAAATCAGGAGTGAACTCAACCCGCTTGTCTGAACCTGTGTGAGTGATCTGGTATACTGATAGGAGATTAGTTGATAATGAGGGCACACAAAGAACATCATCAAATGTGCCATCCCTCACATCAACAGACCCTCTCCCACACACCTCAACAAGAGTGTCATTACCCATCAAAATAGAAGGCATAGTACACAGCTCCAAAGATGCAAATTCTTCCTTAGATGAAGCCATGTGGTGTGAAGTACCTGAATCAAGAACCCAAGTGGATGGTGAAGAAGCAAATGCAACAAGGGCCTTGCCCTTTCCTTTCCCCTTACTGTTTTCTTTTTCCTTGTTAGACCCCTCACTAGAACTCTATTTAATTGACTCAGGAACACTGATATTATTCTTCTCAAGAATGTGTGTCAAGTGATCAATTTGTTTCTTCAGACATTTATGTTCATCATGACTAGGTCTTTTACAATAGGCACATTGGACCTTCTCCTTATTAGGCTTGTCGCCCTTGGAAGATTGGGTCTCATTAGTTTCTTTTAAAGCAAGTGATGTCTGATCCTTCTTCTCCTTGCTATTCTTTTGTTTCTTATCCTTACTATTGTTATTACTACTTTGTCCTTTCTGTTCTTTTGTGCCTTGGTTGGCAGCCAGGGCATGTGACTTAGAGGACTTAAGAGTGCCCATCTTAATTAGCTTATCCTGTTCCCGAGTGAGAGAGATAGAAAAATCATCTAGAGATGGCATGGTAAATTGTGTACCAAGTGCACCCTTAGTAGCATAGAAGGTAGAAACAAACACAGAATATTCTGAATTTAGCTTAGAGAGAATACTAAGAATCAATTGTTCATTTGTCTTTTCAATTCCACATTGTTTTAACTGCAGCCTTAGTGATTTCAATTTAGTGAAGAAATCCTGGTTTGTGTTGAAATTGCCTGGACTTAAACTAATTAGTTCATTTTCCAACATATGACCCCTCATTGAATCTTGTGTGCCAAATAGTGTTTCTAACTTTTTCCAGATTTCATTTGGTGAATTTAAAGACTCAATGTGAAAGAGAAAGTCAGGAGAAACAGACAAACACAATGTTCCATATGCCTCATCACATTTGTTAAACCACTTAGGCTTATCTTCATCTTTAACAGGTTTAGTTTCAAGCCCCATAGTTATCCTATGTAATCCAGCTTTCCTTAAGTAGATTGTCATGTGTGATTTCCACTCAAAGTAGTTATATGGAGTTAGGATAGGCACTATTGTTTGATCCATGATGAAGAAGTGTAGAAAAAAAATGCCGAAAGGAAGAGAACACAATCAAGACAACCCCCCCTTTTTCACTCAATCAAAGACCCCCCCAAATAAATTATGATTTGGCACTTTATATTAGTGCGTTTACAACTACCACTAGCAAGAAATACTAAGTGGTCTTGATTTCAATGCATTACAAAATCCTCATGAAAAACATATGCTGAGAATGAACTTTTGGCACAATATCCAAAAAAATAAACAGCCCCATTGCAATCTAAACAAAAAATCATGCACTTTCAAAAAAAGAATTACCTCGATACGAGGTCGTATGTGAAAGTTATGATCATCTGAAGTTCACAAAATGAGAACTGTGCAGTGTCACGACTGAGAATCTGTAATTTTGGAAAAATCTCTATATCAAAATAAAAAAAAGGCTGCACTAGTGCATAGAGAACAAAAAAATATCTAGAATAAAAAAAAAAATTCGTGGAAAATGGAGTCCGTATGAGCAAGAACGAAGCATTTGAAAACGGCCTTCAAAACTGCAACAACCAACAGAGAGGGGTCCTATTGTAACTTTCTAAGTGCATTTCTATAAAATAGACAATATGCATGAACAAAATAAAAGATACCCAGATGGTTTTTTTGTGCTACGAACAAAACCCAGAAGGCGTTTTTCTTTCTGATGTATAGAAGATGTAGATCCAATATAAATAGAATGACTTTAGATACAAAAAATGACCCTAGCAACCAAAAAATGGCATGCAAAGGTTGAATCAGCTACCAAAGTCAAGAGAAGGAATGCTGGAACCTACAATATTGATTGAAAACACCAAATATGCAAGATGGTTGTCAGATTTGATCTTGAAACCCCAGTTTTGCAACTGTGTATGACGATCTCTGATTTCGGTGAAACGAAAGCCAAATTTGACTTTCTCAAGCCTCCTAGACATGTTGGAACAGCCACAGATGCTTCCAGTATAACCAAAACTGCTGCAATCATCCAGATTTCATAAAACACATGTGCAAACCCTAGCAATAAAAAAATTTCGTCAAACTTTTCTGATTCTCAAGATCATCTGGAGATGCGAGAGAAGAGCATACTTGGTTTTTCTAAATAATAAGATTTATTAACCCCCCCCCAAATCTCTCAAATATGGAAACTAAAATCTACTCTTGCACATAGAATTGCTCTGATACCATGATAAAATCTGAAAAAGATTATAAACCCAGAAAACTAGTGCAAATGAATAGATATCTAAACTATGAATGCAAATGATACAAAATCAAAGTAGCAACACAAAGTTAGTCTCCAAGAGAGTAATGCAAATGCTAGAAACAAAATAACATTAAGAGGATGCAAAATCAAGAGATACAAAATACAAGCTAGGTAGCATGCTTTTATAGACCAGGGAGAGGGAAGAGGTGGCAATACCGACCAATCAAGAGCAACCATCTCTTGGACTAAATATAGCAAATATCTTCCCAAGATAGAAAATGGATGCACACATGTAGGAAGGTGACACCTCATAACCACTCACCTAATTAAGCATGATTTATTAACCTAAGCGAGATTAAAAGAAGTGTAGAAAAAACCTAGGAATATAGGGAAAAAATAAATAACCCACTAGGAAATAAAAACCTACACTAACACCTAGATCATACCACCTGTTGTTTTCTAGTCACTACAATAGTTAAATCCCCTAACCGGGTAAGTTATAACAAGCTTCGCTGTAGAATCCTCTAACAAGGTGATTCATTAACTTGGATCTAAATCATCCACTGAGGTTACCTTTAACTAGGTATAGCTCCTAACAAGGCTTTGGGATCTTTAATAGGATCTAGTCCTAACAGAGCACTTTGTAGACCTTAACCGATCAATTACCTATTTCTGCAAATAGTTAAATTGTGAGTTCCATCTCACCATGGTTTTTTCCAGTTGGGTTTTCCACGTATAATTACTTGTGTTATGGTGAATGTCTTACTTGTTGTGAATGCTTTTATAAAACTTTGGATTGTATGCAAAGTCATAAGTAAACTGGTTAAATTTTTTTACCGGTTTGGGTTTAAAGTGTTATTGTTTTTGCTATCACTGATTCACCCCCCCTCTTAGTGCTTTATAAGTCTATCATATCGGATCATCTTCCTTGATAGCAATTAACATAAATTCATCTTCTGAATTCCCTTTCTCAAACTCATCATTTGTCACACCTTCATCAACAACATAATAACACTTCTTATGATTTATATACTTCTAGTTAGGCTTGTAAGGCTTATCATACTTGACAATCTTTCAGCTCTTTCAAGATACCTAGAAGCAAAATGGCCAATATTATTGCATGAAAAACATTTCAAAGGCAACTTCCCTTCATACTTACCAACTCCCTTAGGTAATCTTCTAGCAATAAATGCTTCAAGCTCTTCCAATTCTCTTTCTTGTTCTTGCATCTCTCTCATTTCTCTTTCATATTTGGACACCCAAGTTGAACTTTCTCCCGGATCATACTTTTGCTTCCTGGATACAATAGCTTTAAATATAGTCTCAGTTTTGCCACATATTATTCACCAAGTTCACTCAATTCAAAAGCAGCAAGCTTACCAACCAACATATCTATTGCCATAGTTGTCACAGTCTGGATCTCATCAATAGCAACAACTTTATGTTTATAGGCAGGAGGCAAAGATCTCAACACTTTAGCCACAATCTCATCTTCTTCAAGGACTCCATCCACACATCTAATGTTCAGTACAAGGTCATTCACTTTAGCCATCAAGGATGAAATATTCGCATCTTCTCCCATTCTCATAAACTCATACTTCCCTTTCAAGCTCTGTAATTTAGCAACTTTCACATGTTTGTCTCCTTCATACATGGTTTCTAGCTTCTCCCAAATCTCATGTGCAGTTTGCGGTCCCATCACATTAGTCATCTCTACATCAGTCAGGGTACTCAACAATGCTTCTTTAGCTCTTATGTTATGTTCAACATCCTTCATCTCAGTTGCAATAACAGGACCATTTGAAGGAATAATGTATGCATTCTTTGTGATCTTCCAATAATCTTCTACAAGACAATTTAAGTGAACTTCCATCTAGTTCCTCCATATAGAGTAATTAGTTCCATCAAATCTCAGACTCTCCTTCTTGAAAACAACAACTGCCATCCCAAATCTCCTCAAGCGGTCAAGTTCCTTCCAAAGGATCTAGCTCTGATACCAATTGTTAGAAGCAATAAAATAGGAAAATGAAGAGGGGGGTGAGTCAGTTTTCACCATATTCAAACAAATTAATCTCAACTTTAGATCACATCAATAATACCAATAACAAAGATAAACACCACATCAAAAACACACATAACACATGGATTTTTGACGTGGAAAACCTGGTCAAGGGAAAAACCATGGTGGGAACCTACTCACAATATGATGATACTCTTCAGTAATATGTGTGAATATTACAATGGGGAATGCACATGCATTTAGGCACACTTCCTAGATCTCGCTACTAAAAAAAAAAGGGCTACAACCCTGAGGAGGGCTCATTTCTTTACAAAGATTGGACAATAATATGGATTACATGAACTGAAGGAATAACATCTCCAAATTCCTGATTATAGCTTTGATTAAGCACACTGTTTGCACAACAACAATTATATGCTCTTCTCCACTACCGAAGGATAAATTCGCTTGTTCGCACATATAATACTCTCACATATCATAGATACAACTGCAAACTTACAACTGACACAATTACAACACTTATTTATACAAATCATCAACCTTAACCTTACCTAATTACAAAATTACACCATTCAACACATAAGTTCATAAATAGACCAATACAATGTTGGAAAGGACATAGCATGTACCCAAATCAAATCCTTGAACACACAACACCACCAAATAATTCACCAAGATCATCTGAAACATGTTAAGCCATCGAATATGTTGCATAACATGAAGAATACTACCAAACCAATAAAATCTTCAGTAACACGTACCACGATTAATGTGGACCACCAAAACACATAGAACGTAATTAGAGAACATCGACAAGCAACGCGAATTCCACCGCAATAACCACAACTACTCAGATAAAAAGAATCATCATTATTCCATGACCAGATCTCAAGAACACCAATTAGCAAACTGAAAGATAGGCTTGTGAAGTTCCAAATCATGAACCATTCGATCAAAGAACACACATGAACATCCCAAACACTCACAAAAATCCTCAACTCAAGATATAATCATTCTGGAGCAATATGGATCAAATACCACAACTCTACAACATTGAATACTGAAAAACCAGTCCACATACCAGACCTCATAACTCGATCAAATCACTACATAGCATCATGAAACTCATACTTAATCAACTAGAGATAAGTATCTCAAAACCCATTAATCTGCATCAGCACATCTACAACAGATCACCCAAACCAACTCTCTGCAATAGAGGATTATGTTGACATCAATGACAACAACACATTCCAACAACTCTAATATCCAATAATATTAGCCTCTATGAGTTTGCTAAATGTTTTCCTCATTAAGGCCTCAATTTTGGGGTTCATGGGCCTTTTCTTTTTTCTAATACAATTTATATATAGGTTTAAATCAATGGTATGTTGTGCTATGATTGGGTAAAAAAAATTTAGATCTTCACAAGTCCATGCAAGTACATCATCTTAAATTTGAAAAATCTTAACAAAAAATTATTGTTCAATTGTTCATCATACCTTCTCAAGTTTAATGACATCCCATAGCTACAACAACTAGTTTATAGTCATGTTTCTTTGCAACTAGATTCATCTTGTTATGTTTCAGGTAGTCATCAAACTTACATATGCCTTCTAGGGTGATGACACCCTTAAGCAATTTTTTGGAGTTTGGTGCAGTTACAAGTTAGGAGGGACCTCAAAGAGATCAATCTGGATTGGTCAGCAAGAGTAAAAACAATGGAAATACAAGGATACGATGGAGGCAATGCAAAATTGAATGAATTATATCATAAAAATCTGATTACATTCAAGCGGTAACAACTGGGTTACAGAAATTGGCTCACTGGCCTGCTAAAACATGCTTAATTACAAAACAGGTCACAACTGGGACCTCAAATTTTAGGATCTATCTTCTATGTTCTATATCTTAACTTATCTACATTCTAATGCTCAATTACAATAATTTATACAATCCAAGGGGATCCGGTTGGCCCAAAAAGGATCAAATATCGAAGAACAAGACCTAACGTGTAAAAGGAACAAGGTCGGCCTCCACCAAAGAAATTCCTTCGGAAAATCCAAAGGATGAATTTTAGATCAAAGGAAAGGTCGGCCACGTGCCAAGGAACATTGGAACCAATGCTCAGGGCTCTGCAAGCTACAGAAGGGGTCTGATAGATCCCGATAGATTACAAATGCAAAATAGGTCTAGGCAATCGACACCAGAAAACTGTCTTGGAAACCAGTAGTGATAACTTGTCGTAAAATGATCTAAATGCTCCGCGGTTTAGGAATAACGTAGATGATCATGTCCTCAAGAAAAATCCAATAACATGTGGGATCAATATGAAGATAGGTATCCACCAACATTAGAAATGAACTCCTTAGATAAGAAAATAGAAAATAAGTTAGGGAGGTCTAGATTGATATATCTTGTAACACAATGTAGCTAGGACATGCATGCAAGGTCAATTTTAAATCTTTAATGACTCCCCTTATCTTGATAGTTATACCATCTAGTTGCATATCCCCTTTAGTCACAAGTTCATTATCGCATCGTAAATTGTAACCGGTCCAATTTACACCTGATGTTTGTACCCCTACTTTAGCGTGTCCTATCTCCATCCCCTCTCTAGGTCCGATTTGACCCTATTCTCTAACTTTGATGTCATTAATAGTATTTTGTGGATCCCATCTTGGAGGTCCCTCTCCCATTTCTCTTTTTATTGGCCATGTTTGTAGGAGGACCAGGGCACTCCAAAACACCCCCCCAGTCCCCCTCAAAAAGGCCCCAATTTGAAATGGGGTAGGTCATTTATCTCCCTGATGGTTTTTTATCCTTGTGGCTACACATGACCATTGGATGTCATCCTACTCAGTAGTTTACCTAGGGAGCCCTATATAAAGGCATCTTATCATTTTATTTTCACCTAGAAGAAATCTAAGGCTACATTTGTATCATTTGTGCATCCATGAACCATTGATGATTAAGCATCTTCAAAGATTCAAGGCTATATATTCATTCAAGCATTATAGAGTAAAGGTACATCAATCTTCATGCAAGCATGTGTGTGCAATTAGAGTTTTTCATGTTCATGTGTTTTTCATGCCATTACATTCACCATTTGTGATTACATTCAAAGAGCATTACATTATCAACAATTGCAGATCTGAGGTATATCCCCTTAACTTTTTTTTCAGTATTTGCATTATTTCAAATAAAGTTAATTCCAAAATCAAGATTTGACTTAGGCAAATCCCTATCTGCAACATCTTTTCCTCTCTTTATGTGTGTAGGAACTAGGTGTAGGAGCTATACTCAAGAATTCCAGCAGCGTCAACAATGACGAACAAGTTCAACTTTTGAAGATAGAAAATTCAGAGGACCAAGGCGGATTTGTGTTACTTGGTCCCGAAAAATTAGGCCAAAATTTTGGGAACAAGTTCCAAATCTATTATTTTACCTAGATCCTAGTCTGTGGCTCCATGGGACATCTGTAGCATTTTGTATTCGTCAATTTACTTCAATTATTCATACTTTTACTTTAATTTCACAACTACATTCCAATTCAACTTAGGAAAGAGGATACCTATTAACAATCAATTAATCTAATTAGAATTTTAGCCCTTTCCTTAAATATGGATTGAGGATAGACCTATTAGTTTCACTCCTCTTTTCATTGTTTTGGTTAATTTGGGATTTCTAGTGGTTTTATTATCTTAATTGACCCCAATTCCAAATTACACCATTACATTTTGGTAAACCCAAGAACTTTCATGCTTATTTCTTATTTATGGTATCAGATCTTATTTGTAGGTATTTAAACAATAATGTTTGCACTCATAGATCATAATTACATAGATTTAGAGGTCAAATGCACAAAAACCCTATTTCATTTTGTTGAATTTGACTTATGGGTTGCATAATTTTTAACTTGCATTTTTAGATCTGATTTTAAGCATTACTAATGACATCTACTAAGTCTGATTTGTTTCCATTTCACATATGATTACATTTCTTTTTACTTACATTTATCACAATCATGTGTTGGATAACAATTTCTTTCACTTTACATTACTTCTTTTTATTCACAGTACTTTTCCATATTGTATCTTTAAGGTTTCAAAGATATTTCCTACTAGCCAATCATATCTCAAATCTTTTATCCATATTGCATGTTTCTTTATCATTATTTTTTAAAGAAAATGAATTACATATGTAGATCACATAAAATCTTTTTTAAACACGGATAATCCTAGAGATGACATTGAAAAAACCAAAACTTGCATCTGTCTTGGGGTATCTCATGTGAATGAAGAAAGAGTCAATACTCCTATCAATGATCTCTCCAATGGAGAGAAATCATTAAAGAGAAACATGACACCATCTTCTTCTCATACACATACCCTAGTGCAAGGTGGGCAAGATTAAAATATTGTTGTATCAATCTCTTTAGATCCTCCCTATTCTCCTAGAGATTATCTTAATCATGAACATACTTATAGAGAAGATGATGTTATGGATTTTATTCATGACGTATCTCCTTACATAACATTAAGCAAAGATAAAGTCTTAGATGATAAGAACCTTCCTTCTCAACCTATCAAAGAGGATATGCTTAATGGTGATAAAAAGGAGAATCTCCCTACAAAGGATATTCCTTCTTCATCTAATTATCCCGTGGATCCTTCCATGTGCCCTTACACTACAATTTTTAAAGAGATTCATGATAATGGTTCTTCCTTTTCACAATTAAAAAATTCTTATAGGAGTGGTTATAATATAATCTTGAAACAAGGTTATAGTGGACAAGGACTTGGAAAATATAAGCAAGGAATCAAAGTTCATATAAAACCTCCTTCACAAGCTAGTATAGAAGGTCTAGGACATCCTCATCATACACCTATGGATGATATCCGTAGGGTGCAAAATCTTAAGGAGAATTTTCAAAAAGTTAAACTCTATCATCCATCTAAAGGTGCTTCTTCAAATAATCATTTTTGCTCATATCATCACACCCATGATCATCATGTCAATGATTGTCCTGGTTTTCAAAAGGGAATAAAAGGACTCATTGATAATGGAAAAAAAATCATCTCCTTCTACTACCACACCTTGTCCTACATCTCAAGAGATGAAACTAATTCATATTCACAATCAAGGAAAGTTAGCTACAAGAATCTTTTGGAGATTGAAGTATGAGAGGGATGTTCTCTTTCCTCCCCTAAAATATACTTATAAGAATAGTGAAGGTGATGAGCATTGTATCTTTCATAATTTTTATTCTCATTCTCTTGGAAATTATAAAGCCTTTAAGATATTTGTTCAAGACAATCATGATCAAGTTCACATATCTCTTACAACTAATCTTGTACTTTTTCTTGGTGAAGAGGTGGTGCCTTAACACTCCACTCAACCTTTCATATTGCTCCTCACCCTATGAGACTAGTAGTAAACTTCATTTGGGGATCTTTTTCATGAGTGGTGATGCATTTTCAATAAAAATCATACATGGAAAACAACACAATTCTTCCTTGTCTCCCTGCTTTGGGGGGCAAGGATGGTATATATTCAATTCTCTCTACTCTTTTCAAATATTGCATCTTATTTTGATTAGCATTGTACATATCTTGGTGTCTTTTCATGCATTGAATATTCCTTCATATGAGTACATGTGTGTTCCTTATTTAGAACCTTTTCTTTTCTTGAAATGCTGCATCTTCTTATGTATAATTCTTCTTTGGAGATCATGTAACCCTTTCTCATTGTCCCTATGCTTAAAGGAATTGATCTTTCATATTCTTTCTAAGGATCCAATTTTCCTTTGTTGAGCAGTGTTTGCTTATGATACGATGTCATTCCTTATGTGAAGTTGTTTGTTTTCTCAAGGATTCTATCTTATGCAAGAGGTGTGCATCCTTGTTTACAACCTCTTATTCACTTGGAAATGTATATCTACTATAAATAAACCCCTAACTTTGGGTCAAAAGTGTGTAATCCTTTATCAAGAACCCCTTTTACCTAGCAATAGGAGGAAGGTGTGCATTATTGTTCTCCTTCCTCTCTTTTCATCAATGATGTTATTTTTGTTCAAAAATATCCTCTTGGAGGTAGATATCTTTGAGCCAAGATCCCTTCTCCTCCAAGGATTCCCTTTGCACTTGTTGTAGGATATCTCTTTTTCAACCATCTTGTCCTTGCTTATAAGAGTTCTCTTTAGCTTGGATATATGAACATTTTTGCCTAAAAGGATATCTTCTTGGTGTTGAAGATGTGTATCCTTGTTTCTAGCTTCCATAAGACATCAACATAAAACTATGCTAATCTCTTAAGTGGGGGCGATTGCATATTGCCCTCTTTGTGCTATATATTTGTACTACATTTTGCATGTCTTATATGAGGTGTTTATTCTCGAAACTAGACCAACAAAGTCTTATACAAGATTTTGCATGCCCTAAAACAGACACAACATTTTTTATGTCTTATATGGGGTATACATTATTAAAACCAAACCAACAAATTCTTATATGAGATGTTCTTGAAATAAAATATATATTTGTCTTATATGAGGTATACATGCTCAAAACCAGACCAACAAAGTCCTATATGAGATGTTATTGAAAGAAAACATTTTAATTTTTAATGCATGTCTTATACAGGTCATTGCATGCTCAAAACAAAACAAAACAAAGTCATATACAAGATTTTTTATTCCTAAAAACAGACAACAACATATGCAGCAGGATGAGTGGAACTAGAAAAACACAACTGGACTATTCTGACTCTCCTCCCCAACGTGGGTCACCTATCATAATACAACTTGCTAACCCATGGTATCCATGTTCTCTCTTTTCTCTTCCCCATGATCTCCTAACTTTTCTATTTGTGGATCATGGTTCATCATTTGGTGCATGCTCTTTCTCTTTTTATGTGATTTCTTGTATTCTTGTGATAGCATTCCAAGAATGATATTAGTGGCTAATTTTTTTTGATTATCAAGGTCTCTTCAAATAGTTTATTTGGAGCCTTTTTATGTTGTGTGTCTTTTGTCTTTTGTCTCTATTTGCCTTCTTTTCTTTGTCTTGTTTTATGTGTCCTTGCATGTGATTGTGTGAGTTAAGATCCTAATATTGGGCGCTTGGTTCCTCAAAATTGGTGATGTCTTATCTCCTTGTGATCTTTCTCCTAATATTTTTTCTCTCATCTTTCTACTTTACCACATGTATTTGCATAAGATCATTGATAGGAAGATTGCTAGGTAATTACTCAAAAGGCCAATTTTGGTCAAAAGGTCACAAAAGGAAACAAAAAGGTATTGTATATGTCTGCTCCTTATGTTTGTAATAACAAGACTAGTTACAATTTATAGGTCTCTTTACAAGTCTTCACCAACAACCTCCCTTCTTGGTGAAAGCTCACACCCTTGCTCAACTCACTCCAATTGCTCACTTCACCCATCTACGCATTTCTCAATCCATGGCTTACTGGACATTCAACTTATTGTTTTTAGTGTGCATTGGGCAATTCCAACATGGTCATGTGGAGGCAACAAGGTTTTTCTCAAGATTTGACAACCAACTTAATTTGAGGCTCATAGCTATTAGCTTACTCAACTCACCAACCAAAGGTCAAAAACCTCCAAAAGAGACTTCCCATTATCCAAGGTCCTATATGATACTTATCTCATTGTTTTGGAATGATCTCATAAGGTTTCATAAGCCCCAAAGTCCTCCTTGCAATTGGGTTCTTGTAAAGTGTGTGTTATGCAGTCAAAAGGGCTACTAGCCCATGCAGGCCTAATTGGCCTAATTTTGCTCACCTTGCACAACGATGGGCTTCTTGACCATGGGAGATGTTTTGGATAGTGTGGAATAGGTCTTAGCAAAGAGATTTTTGTGGTTTTAGGCTCCCTCAACTTGGTTTAGTGACTATCCACAAATTTAGGCTTAAACATAGGGTTTAGTGAGAGTTTGGGTGCTTCCACCATAGATTCTCTCTACCAAAATTGATTCAAACTCCCACACTACTAGGAGACCTCTGACACAAAAAATTAAAGCTTCCCTTGCCTTTGATAGTCAAGAATTATGCCAAACATCTGGCAAACAACTGAGAAAAATGGTGAAATTGCCACTGCCACTGTCAAAATGTTGCCCTTTTACCAATCAACAGCTGCTACACCTTTGGACTTGCATACCAAGGAAGTGGAACTAGAAATATACCTCAATGAGGTTTGTAAGACACTAATGAAATTTTCTATTACATATCCATCTTAGTTATAAGGATTGGATTATGCTTTTGAAGCATTCCTTGAGCATTTTGACAAACATAATTCACAAAAACAGTGAACTCACTATTTTGCTTACAAACAAAGAATATTTAAGAACAAGCTGCTCTAAAAAACCAAGATGATTCTCAATGCCCTTGTCCATATGTCCAGACCTCTTCCTCATACATTTGTTAACTCCAAATTTCTTTTGGGTGCAAATTTTGAGTTTTTGATCATGCTACTAGCCAAGTAATCAATACTTGCCTAGTATTCACTCAAATCCTTCTTCCAAACACAATTTTGGCATAAAGTAAAGCATATTTACACTATATACATGAGTAACAACTTGAATAAATCCATTTTGTGGGATCCTAGACCTAGATTAGTCAAGTTGTGGCATTTTCCCACTCCAAACCCTTAACAGGGCAGTGAGCACACAAAAGTGAAAACAATTTTGTACAATCAAATTACCAAAGGAAACCAGAACAAAAATAACTTAGAGAGAATTGTGAAACTATTATGCACACTTTCCAAAGGTACAGTATGGACTATAAAAGCTACAGTACAGACTGTTACTCCAAGGAAGGAAAAACCAGTCATAAAAGCCAAAATTTCATGATTTTTATAAGGAATCCTTTGCTCATACAATTACCAACCTTTCTCCAGGAAAAGGGAGGAATTTTTATAGAATTTATAATTAGTTACCAATCCCTATATGGACATGAGGCTTGCACAACTGCATTTTGCTAGAAAAACCCAAAAATGACAACTTTGACAACTTTTGCAAGTCCAAATGACAACATTTCTTGCTCCAAAAGACATTTTTGACACTCTAACCTTATCAACTTGTCTAAAAAACTTTGATATTATTAAAACCACTTAGTAAACATGTTTCAATGCTTTGGAAAACATTTAGAGACCTTTTAGGCATTTTTGCGCATTTTGGCCAAAAATTGTCAACTCAAAGCCTAAAAGGCAAAACTTGACCTCTTAAGCCCAAAATGAGATCAAAACTACTAGACAAGACACACAACAACCTAAAACAACATTATAAACTTGAAACAAGACATTATAACATGGAATCCTAAAATACTCAAAAAGGAGAGTTTAACTCAACTAGGTGCTCCTGCACCTTACTCCCCCAAAGACAAAGAAGTCATGTGACTCCTTGAGGAAGAAAAGAAGAAGAGATTCCAGCTTTCTGAAAGTCAGCTTCAGGTATCCATGTGGCCTCTGAGATAGGCTTATCCTTCCATTTGATGATATGCTCCATATAGGTGTGTTTCCTTGTCTTCTTGAGGATCTTGGAGTCTAGAACCTGTTCTTCTTGGGGAATAGAAAGAGAAGGGAGAGATAGATCAGAAAGGGATTGTGCAACATCTGAAACTCTTTGAATCTCATCAGGGGGCTGCCCTTTGAAAGCAATCAAATCTGTAGCATTAAAAATGGGAGACAAAGAAACATCAGTAGGTGAATCAACTTTGTCAGAATTAGACCCATACTTAGCCAAGATTTTGCAAGGGCCTATTCTCCTCATCTGAAGTTTTCTTGGAACTCCCTTTTGTAGCCTTGCCTTGTTCAAATGGACCATCACATAATCTCCTATGGAAAAATGAACATCGCTCTTTGTAGAATCCACTCTTGCCTTGACTTTTTGGGAGGTATCTTGAAGGGATTTTCTCACTTGCTCATGAACCTCCTTCATGGATTGAGCCATGTCATCTGTTGTTCCACTCTTAGGCTACAAATTAGTGATATCCCTCAACTCCATTATACCCCTTGGATGCATACCATAAACAACTTCAAAAGGGCTTTTACCTGTAGACCGGTTGACACTATCATTGTAGGCATATTCTGCTTAATGAACGAGTTGATCCCAACTTTGCCCATATTTCTTTGTCAAACACCTAAGCATGTTTCCAAGAGACCTGTTCACAAATTTGGTTTGGCCATCAGTTTGTGGATGATAAGATGAACCAAAAGAGAGATTATTACCCAATCTCTTCCACAATGTTTTCCAGAAATGACCAAGAAACTTAACATCCCTATCTGAAACAATGCTAGTAGGCAAACCATGAATTCTAACAACTTTAAAAAACAAGTAAGCAACATGACTTGCATCATGCGTTGTCTTACAATGAATAAAATGAGCCATTTTGCTAAATCTTTCAACTACTACAAAGATGCTATCAAATCCTGCTTGAGTTCTAGGTAATCCTACCACAAAATCCATAGTAATGCAATCCCAAGGCCTATGTGGAATGGGAAGAGGCTGATATAAACCAGCATTAGAGGAATTACCTTTTTCTTTCTGACACACCAAACACTGCTCAACATACCTTCTGATGTCTCTCTGCATCTTAGGCCAATAATAGAACCTTTGAACCAACTCTAAGGTCTTGTTGAGACCGAAATGTCCACTTAAGCATCCATTGTGCTTCTCTTGAATGAGGTTCTCTCTCATAGAACCTTTTGGAACACACAATTGTCCACCCCTGAATAACAAACCATCCTGCAAAGTGAAATAAGCATATGCACCATGGAAATGATTCTCAAAATCTTGACAAACTTTATAAGCTTCAGCAAAATCATCATAAGTAGGATACATATCTTTAAAACTTTCAATACCAATGCTCTGTACTTGAATCTCATGAACAGTTAACAACCTTCTACTCAAAGCATCTGCTACTTTATTCAATTGACCCTTCTTATGCTTAAGACTAAAAGTGCAAGCTTGCAAGTATTCTACCCATTTAGCATGCCTATGATTTAGTTTATCCTGTGAGTTCAAGAAACTCAGTGCCTGATTATCTGTGTATACAACAAACTCTTTAGGAAGAAGATAATGTCTCCATTTCCTAAGTGCCTGTACTAATGCATAGAGTTCTAAATCATAGGAAGATTACTTTTTCTTGGCATCATTCAACTTCTCACTAAAGAATGCAACTGGTCTATTTTCTTGACTTAAAACAACTCCTACAACAATATTACTAGCATCACATTCAATAATAAAAAGTTTATCAAAACTAGGTAAAATGAGCACTGGTTGAGTAGCTACTTTAGTTTTCAATAATTCAAACCCCTTATTGGCTGCATCTGTCCACTGAAATTTTGCCTTTACACCCCCTTTGATGGTGTCTAACATTGGAGCACAAATCTCACTGAATCTCCTGATGAATTTTTTGTAAAATTGTGCCAAACCATGGAATCTTTTGACATCACTGGCTGTTTTTGGAGTTGGCCAACTGGTTATTGCTGCAACTTTAGATTGATCCATTTTCAGATTGCCTCCTGATACAACAAAACCAAGATAGACCAATTCTTGCTTCAAGAAATCACACTTTTCAAGATTAATGGTTAGCTGTTCATCATATAACTTTCTCAAAACATTAGCCAAATGCTTCAAATGCTCTTCCTTAGTTTTACTGAAGATAAGAATATAATCTAAATACACAACAACAAACTTGCTAATGAAATCATGTAAAACTTCATTCATGAGTCTCATGAATGTGTTGGGAGCATTAGAGAGTCCAAATGGCATGACAAGCCACTCACAAAGACCCTCATTTGTTTTGAAAGTTGTCTTCCATTCATCGCCCTCTTTGATTCTTATCTGATGGTAACCACTCTTCAAGTCAATCTTATTGAAATACTGTGCACCCCCAAAACAATCCATCAAATCCTCTATCCTGGGTATGGGAAATCCGTTTTTGATGGTGATCTTGTTTATGGCTCTAGAATGTTGGCATATGCACACTCCAATGAGACATTGAAAGTGATTGAAGGTTTTGTCATTTTTGTTATATTATATTTTGTTTATTATTGTAAAAAATTTGTAAGCCGACTTAGTATCATTGTAAAAGGACTCTTATATATAGGAGATCATTATAGAACAATTATGTAAGCATGGTAGAATGTAATTAGGCAAAATAAGGTAGACCTATTATGCAAATTATAGGATAAGGGTTTATGTAAGAAGCAGAGTAGAAACCGGTACTGGATTTGGCATTATAGATGCTATTCTGAAGCAGTACAAGATACTGGATTTATATAATCCATCATTGTAAGTCAGTGAGACTTCCCATTGAGCAGTGAGCTCTAGGCACTTGGCCTTCCTATAGGCCCCTCTTGTAAGTAATATTCTCTTATTGGCCAGTAAGTGAATATTGTGGGTCACAAATCCCACCGAGGTTTTTCCCACACTGGGTTTCCTCATTAAAATATTGTGTTATGGTGTGTTTCTTATGTGGTTGCTTTCATTTCTATTTATTGCATTATTTCTTGCATACCGGTACACTGTTATAATATGCTCTACATGTTTTAGATAAGAAATTCACTTCACTGGTTAGATACTGATTCACCCCCCCCCCTCTCAGTATCTGTGGGAATCCTAACAATTGGTATCATAACTTGGTCCTCTATTTTCAGAAGCCTAACAACTTGAGGAAGATATTGACACCGGTAGAGATGGAAAATCTGATGAAGTAACTAGAAGCAGCTCTCTCAGACTATGATACAGAGAAATTGAAAAACATCAAACTTGAAGATGATCTAAAAGCAGCTCAGGATATCATTCAGGCACTTCAAGAAAATCTCACCATTGCAAGAAACAAGAGAAGAGAACTTTGTGAAAAGATGCAATTTGAGAATGATGAAAAGGAAACCCTTAATGATATGATTGGCAAACTAAAGCAAGAGAACATGACAACAAAGAATGAAATGCAGGATATGACTATGAGATTTTGTAAGGAAATTGAAGATAGGAAGAAGAATGAAGAAGATTTGACTAGAAGACTAAGTGATGCAACAAATGAGAACACCAGACTTAGCTATGAAAATGACTTATTGAAGACAGATCTGATGCATACACAAAATGACTCAAATGAACTCATGAGACAGAAAGAATTCTTGGAAAGAGAATTGGATATTGCAAATAAACACAAAGATAAATTCAAGAAAAGCTCAAAAGAACTTGGTGACTTATTGAAAAATCAGAAACCTAATGGTGACACTAATGGGCTTGGCTTTGAAGTTGGTGAAAGCTCTGGTACTGCAAACACTCAGGATCATAGAAAATCGGTAAGGCAACCTAATGCTTATAAATTCAATGGCAAATGATTTAATTGTAACAAGTATGGTCATAGAGAAAATCAATGTAGATCTAGAAATTATCAAAACATCAACACACCCACAGGTCAATGTTCAAAATGCAACAAAGTTGGTCATAACTCTGAAAATTGCAGAATGAATGTGAGATGTTATGTTTGTGGAAGATTTGGACATCTATCAAATCAATGCAGAACACAAACCAGCATAGGTTATGGGAAAGCTATTCAGAAGAATAATGTGACTTGTTATGCATGTAACAAGATTGGGCATATTGCAAAATTCTGTAGAAGTAAAGGATCACCGATAGACAACAAAAGTCCTAGTTTGAAAGGAAAAGAAAAAGTTGAAGAGGTTAAGCAAGAATTCTCAAAACAATGGATTAGAAAGTCAGACCTAAATATTGTTGGGAATACTCCTCCACCGGTAGAACCAATCAACACTTCACTGGTAGGATAGAGTGATGCTTCACTGGCAGGACAAAGTAATACTCCACTGATAGGAAGCTCTTCATCAAATTGAAGAAAATTTTCTTTGAGGGTTTGGCAATCAATGAGACATATGCTATTATTCCCTCGGTTAAAGTGAGAAGTTGAAAATTACTTCTATACTGGCAAACAATGTTAAGTGATTACTTAAACGACATGCATTAATTATGGTAGTTGGCAAAATAAACATTATAAATTTGTGGTTTTGGCTCCATTTCACTTCACTACGAATTCAAACACTCGAAGAGTGCAAAATCTCCAAAGCTAAGGCATTTCGAGCAAAGAGGCAAGAACACTTCAGCAATCAATCCGTCCTAAGGCAGAAAAAGGTATTTATCATCATGGCATCCACTCCTGCACTTGAATATATAGAAAACCCTACTATAGTCGAGGTTATAAAATGCCCTAGCCGCCCGTATTTCAACTAGTTCCTGAGATAGCAAAGAAAGATGACAATACAGGTGCATTTTCCCAAATTCCAAAGGGAGTTGTTTATGTTGAAGACCCCAGAATATACATCCATTGCAACATAGAGGAATTAGGAGATGAAGAAATCAAACACATGTATAAGACTATCATATGTGATGATTCCGGAAATGTAAAACCAGAACACAAAATTGTTGAAACCCTAGGATTTATTGAAATCCTCTGCATTCTTGAATTTCCCAAGCAGGTGATTAGGATAGTTTTGAGTAGGGTACATGGTGAATTTTTTTGGTTAGATGCAATTCACAAAATTACCAAGGAAGTTGTGAAAGCTGTCACAGGGTTACCTTCCACCGGTAAAAGACTAGACAAGACTTAAAAGGTCTCAAATGACCTAGTAACTAAACTAACTGGTGCAACATCTGACAAAAGGTCCTTGAGAGTCAATGATGTAATCGACACAAATGTGAGATTCATCAGCATGATTTTAGGGTATAAAGCTACTCATGCAAATAGACTTAACTTAGTTTCAAGTTTATGCATTAAGAGTGCTTATGACATGATTATAGACAATGTGAAAATTGATATATGTGAGTGGTCAAAAGATGAGTTGATTGATAACCTAGCAAAATCAAGAAGGATAAGAAAGGAAATTTTAGGTTTGGTAATCTACTTGTATGCTTAATGCTACACATAACCAAACAGGTTCCCAGTATAGGCCATAAAGAGCTTGGATTTGATATACCAGTAGGGAAACAATTGACAGACTTATTCAATAACATGGGTGATAACAAGGAAAAGAATATCCATGACTATTTTCAGGCACTAAAGGCTAGGATGAAGAAAAGAATCAGACTATCATAGGAAATTGTGAACAAATACAAAAAGGAAATATGTTTTGTGATTAAAAAGGATGAGATCTGGATGGAAGCAGTAATCCCAAGAATAGTTTGGGTTACTGAGATGGTCTATGAGACCGATGATCATATAATTGAGACTTATGCTAAAGCACTTCTTGAAGCACCCAGGGAACTAGAGGAAAAAGTCTTTGGTAATGCTGAGACCATAGAGAGTCAAATTCAATCAAATAAAAATCTCAAAAAGGTTGAAGCTGTTGTGAGAAGAGGTTCTAGACATGCTAAGGCTATAAAAGAAGATGTACTCAAGAAAAATGGCATCACTGAGGATGAGTTAGGAACTCTACAGCCTAAGACTCACCTATCACCAGTAGCTTCTTCTTCAGAGAATGACATGCCTACTACATTTAAAAGAGTTGAAAGAAAAAGGAAACCTTCATCGGTATCCACACCTTCGCCTAGAAGGACTAGAAAAAAACAATAGGCAGTGAGGTCTCCGGTTAGAAAAAGAACACCAAAGAAAAAGTTGACACCAAAGAAGAGGACTAAACAAAACATGGCCCCTCTTGACAAATTGCTATATGAAATCACAAAGGAAAGGAAACTAAAGAACATAAAGAAATTGTATGACACTTTGACAACAAATGACAAAGAACAAGTGGAAAACGATGTTATTTTGCACATGGACATGTATAAAAAGTTCTTATTAGAAGTAGTAGATGAAATACCAGATGAACTGTTTAAAAGACTGGAAGCAAGAAGACAAGCTGTTGTAGAGCTTGATAAGAAAATCAAAATTGAAAAGTTACTTGTTGTTTACCTAGTAAACTCACCTAAGGAAATAGATGACCTAATTGCAAAAGCCAACCGGTCAGTATTCTCTACTGCACACTAGCATATTGCTTTAATGGTTGGAAGAGTCAATGAGGTAACTAAGGAAACATAAAATGCATGGGATATATTCCTAGTTGAAAAAGAAAAACAGGAAGAGTACAGGAACCCCAAACCAATAAAGGTATACCAGAAGGAGAGAGACAAAGGAAAAGGAAAGGTTGGTGGACCTCCGAGCATCAAAGTAAAAGATAACTTATCCCCACCACCTCAAATTACATCACCGGTAACAACTACTGAAGATCAATTGGCAGTTGAGAGTATGGACATAAAGGATACAAATCCTAAGCCTGAGGTACTCTACACAGTTAATGTTGATACTCAAATAGTCAACATTGTGGTAGACAAGGATACAATCGGTAAAACTGACATGGCTAGTGAGCCACCGATATCAGACAAAGCTAAACCGATAGATAATGTCACAGGGCAATAAGCAGAAACTCAAACAAAGCAAAAAATAGGGCAACAGACACAAACACAAACAAAGACACAAGTTGTGCAACAGGCTCCAAAACAGGAGTAGATTCATGTGGAAACAGTGCCACCGACAACAGGAGAAGTACAAAAACCACTGGCAAAGGAAATGCAAACACAAACAGACCTACCAGAGGTTACTACTAGCAAGGTTAGTGCTCCCACTAGTGGAATTCAGACTATTGGTTCCTCCTCAGCAAGTAATAAGTCAACAAATGTAACAGAAGTACTTTTGGACTCCATCAAAAGGATAATTGATTGTAGTTCACAAGCTTATAAAGCTATAGATGATACAATCCCAGTTTTGAAAATGATAGCTCCCAACTGTAACATAGATAACAAGGATTCTTTAAGTCAACTTGACACCTTGTCAAGGTACATTACTGAGAACACAGTAACGGTTGACCAAATAAAGGAAGATGCACTCAAAGAGAAGTTGGAAAAAGAAAAAGAAAAATTCTTTGAAGATCAAATAAAGAAGTGTACAAGGGAATTTGACACACTTCTACTAGAACTATGCAACTTATTGAAGGAATTAAAAACTCTGTACAAAGATACTTGCAAGACAAACTTTTTGACAGTAGACATAGATAAGAAAATGAGCAAGGTACAGGATGAAATCAATAAACTTGTAGATAGTTTTGTTAACTCACCTAATATATTATCAATTTTTGAACAGAAGATAACAAGTTTTGAGGAAGAGTTACTTAAGATAGGAAGACAAAAGGAGAGAATAGTAAATAAGGCAAAGAATTTGAGACTAAGACTGAGTCCAAGATTGGACTATCTAGCATCATTACGGAAAGAAATTTCTGAGGCATTAATATAGGGACAGAGAACACCAGCAGAGCATATGCAACACCTCACCGGTACAGTTCAAAGAATAGATGCAGCTATAAAGGATAGCAAGAAGTTTATGGAGAGTATAAACTTGATTTTGGTGGATCTTTTTCAAATTGTGACCACACAATTACAAGGTTGAAGACTACAACTCTATTGACACCTTGACAACCTTTGTCATTGATGCCAAAGGGGGAGTAGTAGTATGAGAAAATAATCGGCAGAAGACTCATCTACTCAGGGGGAGTTCACACATTTTTGGTTCACATATTTTTGGAAACATTTTTGGATTACAAGTTTTGGATACACTTTTGAAATTTTCTCATGAGTGTTGCCATCAATGCCAAAGGGGGAGATTGTTGGCATATGCACACTCCAATGAGACATTGAAGGTGATTGAAGGTTTTATCATTGATGGTAACTTTACAATCCTATGGCACCGACAAGGCATTACACCGACATCAGCAGATCAGACTCTACACTGGCACTCAAACTACCAGCACCGGCAAAGAAAAGAAGCATACCAGCACAGAGGCCGACATGATTTTTGTTATATTATATTTTGTTTATTATTGTAAAAACTTTGTAAGCTGACTTGGTATCATTGTAAAATGACTCTTATATATAGGAGATCATTATAGAACAATTATGTAAGCATGGTAGAATGTAATTAGGTGAAATAAGGCAGACCTATTATGCGAATTATAGGATAAGGGTTTATGTAAGAAGCAGAGCAGAAACCGGTACTAGATCTGGCATTATAGATGCTATTTTGAAGCAGTACAAGATACTAGATTTATATAATCCATCATTGTAAGTCAGTGAGACTTCCCATTGATCAGTGAGCTCTAGGCACTTGGCCTTCCTACATGTGCAGGCCCCTCTTGTAATTAATATTCTCTTATTGGCCAGTAAGTGAATATTGTGGGTCACAAATCCCACTGAGGTTTTTCCCACACCAGGTTTCCTCATTAAAATATTGCATTATGGTTTGTTTCTTATGTGGTTATTTTCATTTCTATTTATTGCATTATTTCTTGCATACCGGTACACTGTTATAATATACTCTACATGTTTTAGATAAGAAATTCACTTCACCAGTTAGATACTGATTCACCCCCCCCCTCTTAGTATCTGTGGGAATCCTAACATGGAATCTGTGCAAAGTCTCCATGTTCCACCCTTCTTAGGTGCCAATACTATAGGTACTGCACAAGGACTAATGCTCTTCATAATCAGCCCTTGGTCTAAGAGTTCTTCTATTTGTCTTGCTACCTTTTTATTTTGTTCAAGGGTCATCTTATAGGCTACCTTATTGGGTAATAAGGCTCCAGGTATGAAATCAATCTGATGGTTAATGGCTCTAGGAGGTGGTAAGGCTGGAGGTGTACCATCACTGATTATTTCTTTGAAGTTATCAAGGATTTGTTGCACCTCATATGGTATCTCAACTTTCTTTTCTACCTTTTCTTCTTTGGGTTTCACTATGAGTGCAAATCCCACTCCTTCACCTTCTTCTAGTGTTTTTATGAATTCTTTCTCATTCACTAACAAGAGGTTAGGTACTTTGTTTCCGCTCTCTCCTTCTTCAATGAGGGATTGAATCTGATAGGTTACTCCATCTTTCTGAAATGAGTAGGAGTTTCTTTCCCCATCATGTTGTGCTTTTCTGTCAAACTGCCATGGTCTACCCAACAGTAGGTGGCAAGCATCCATAGGAAGGATGTCACATAGGATCCTATCTGCATATCCACCTATGTGGAAATCTACCCAAGCTTGCTCATTTACTAACACATGTTGTCCCTTATTTGACTATGTGACCTTGTATGGCTCCTTGTGTTGTATCCTAGGTAGTTTCAATTTACTTACTGCTTCCTCTGATATGATGTTATCTGTGGATCCTGAATCTATGATCACCTTACACACCTTTCCCATGATTTTACACTTAATCCTAAACAATGCTCTTCTCTGTGAGACCTCTTTACTATGTGGCTTCTTCATTAACACTCTCTTGATCATTAAACTCTCACCATCTTCTGAAGCTAGGTTTGATGTTGGAGTTTTGGTATTACCTCCATCTTCCTAAACATAATTTACCCTCTTTTCACCACCATAGGAGGAACTAGGCTTCTCCAGGCATCTATAGGCAGGGTGGCCCAACTTTTGGTAGTTATAGCACTTCATGGTTGAGAAGTAGGACCCTCTCCCTGGTCCATTAGATCTACCCCTACTTGGGTTGCTTGATCCCATACCCCTATAGTTGGGTTTTCTCTAAGAATCCCCACTTTTCTCTAGAAGTTTAGATTCTCCCTGGGATCATTGATCTATGCTCCTTCCCGCAAAACTGCCTCTATGGCCTCTACTATCTCTTTCCCTACCTCTTCCTCGGTTGTTTTGTTCTTGCTTTCTCCGACTTTTCTCTTCCACCTTAAGTGCCAATTGATAACACTTGTGTACTGTTTGTGGGCATAACAAGCTCATCTCTTCCTGGATGTTCCACCTCAACCCATTCAAGTACCTTGCCACTTTTATGCTCTCATCCTCTACTACTCTGGATCTCATGCATATTTTTTGAAACTCCTTAGTGTAGCTACTAGCATCTAGGTCTTTTTGTCTCAAATTTTGTCTTTTCTTTTGAATTTGTATTTCATAGTCTTCAGGAAGGTAGGTTTCTTTGATTTTGGCTACCTTGCTTTCCAGGTGGCTATTGGTTGCTTACCTTCTTTCACCCTCTCCTCTTGGATGAACTTCCACCAAGTTAAGGCTGCCCCTCTCAACCTTGATTTTGCTACCTTAACCTTTTGTGCTTCAGTTATTCCATCACATTCAAAGTGGTTCTCTAGACCCTCAATCCACTCTATAAGAGCATTTGGATCCATCTTTCCACTAAAAAGAGCCACTCCGTCTAAGGTTTTACCACTCATAGCTCTCAAAGCTTTCAAGAATTGTTCTTTCTCAATAATAGGGTCAGGTATGGGAACCTCATCTTCTATGGCCACCATTTTACCCTGTTCTCCTACCTTATCATGGACCTCTTCAGTTTTGACTTCTACTTCAGCTAGTTTCATTGCTAGTTGATCCAATCTTTCTCTGAGTGCCCTATTTTACTCTTCTTGATCTTCAACCTTCTTGGCTAACTCTGCATTAGTCACCATGTTTTCCTAATGTTCCTTTCTTCCTGAATCTTTTGTTGGCTCTGATACCACTATGATAGGGAGATTGCTAGGTAATTGCTCAAAAGGCCAATTTTGGTCAAAATGTCAGAAAAGGAAACAAAAAGGTATTGTATATATCTTCTTCTTATGTCTTCAATAACAAGAGTAGTTACAATTGATAGGTCTCTTTACAAGTCTTCACCATCAACCTCCCTTCTTGGTGAAAGCTCACACCCTTGCTCAACTCACTCCAATTGCTCACTTCACCCATCTATGAATTTCTCAATCCATGGCTTACTAGACATTCAACTTATTGTTTTCAGTGTTCATTAGGCAATTCCAACATGGACATGTGGAGGCAACAAGGTTTTCCTCAAGATTTGACAACCAACTTAATTTGAGGCTCATAGCTCTTAGCTTACTCAACTCACCAACCAAAGGTCAAAAACCTCCAAAAGAGACTTCCCATTATCCAAGGTCCTATATGATACTTATCTCACTATTTTGGAATGATCTCATAAGGTTTCATAAGCCCCAAAGTCCTCCTTGCAATTGGGTTCTTGTAAAGTGTGTGTTATGCAGTCAAAAGGGCTACTAGCCCATAGAGGCCTAATTGGCCTAATTTTGCTCACCTTGCCCAATGATGGGCTTCTTGACCATGGGATATGTTTTTGATAGTTTGGAATAGGTCTTAGAAAAGAGATTTTTGTGGTTTTAGGCTCCCTCAACCTGGTTTAGTGACTGTCCACAAATTTAGGCTTAAACATAGGGTTTAGTGAGGGTTTGGGTACTTCCACCATAAATTCTCTCTATCAAACTTGATTCAAACTCCCACACTACTAGGAGACCTCTACCACAACAAATTAAATCTTCCCCTTCCTTTTATAGTCAACCATTATGCCAAACATTTGGCAAACAACTGAGAAAAATGGTGAAATTGCCACTGTCACTGTCAAAATGCTACCCTTTTACTAGTCAACAGTTGCTACACCTTTGGACCTACATACCAAGGAAGTGGAATTGGAAATATACCTCAATGAGTTTTTCAAGACACTAATGAACTTTCCTATTACATAGCCTTCTTATTTATAAGGCTTGGATTATGCTTTTGAAGCATTCCTTGAGCATTTTGACAAACACAATTCACAAAAACAATGAACTCACTATTTTGCTTACAAACAAAGAATATTTAGTAAGAACAAGCTGATCTAACAAACCAAGATGATTCTCAATTCCCTTGGCCATATGTCCAGACCTCTGCCTCATACATTTGTTAACTCCAAATTTCTTTTGGGTGCAAATTTTGAGTTTTTGATCATGCTACTAGCTGAGTAATCAATACTTGCCTAGTATTCACTCAAATCCTTCTTCCAAACACAATTTTGGCATAAAATAAAGCATATGTACACTATATACATGATTACCAACTTGAATAAACCCATTTTGTGGGATCCCAGACCTGGATTAGTCAAGTTGTGGCATTTTCCCACTCCAAACCCTTAACAAGGCAGTGAGCACACAAAAGTGAAAACAATTTTGTACAATCAAATTGCCAAAGGAAACCAAAACAACAATCACTTAGAGAGAATTGTAAAACTATTATGCACACTTTCCAAAGGTACAATATGGGCTATAAAAGCTATAGTACAGACTGTTACTCCAAGGAAGGAAAAACCAGTCATAAAAGCCAAAATTTCATGATTTTTATAAGGAATCCTTTCCTCATACAATTACCAACCTTTCTATAGGAAAAGGGAGGCCTTTTAATATAATTTATAATTAATTATCAAGCCCTATATGGACATGAGGCTTCCACAACTGCATTTTGCTAGAAAAACCCAAAAATGACAACTTTGACAACTTTTGCAAGCTCAAATGACAACATTTCTTGCTCCAAAAGACATTTTTGACACTATAACCTTATCAACTTGTCTAAACAACTTTGATATACTTAAAATCACTTATTAAACATGTTTCAATTCTTTGGAAAGCATTTGGAGACCTTTTAGGCATTTTTGCACGTTTTGGCCAAAAATTGTCAACTCAAAGCCTGAAAGGCAAAACTTGACCTCTTGAGCCCAAAATGAGATCAAAACTACTAGACAAGACACACAAAAACCTCAAACAACATTATAAACTTGACACAAGACATTAAAAACATGGAATCCTAAAATACTCAAAAAGGAGAGTTTAACTCAACTAGGTGCTACTGCACCAATCATACTCTGATTAAAGTGGGGGCTAAATGTAGTGTTGTAAATTGTAATTGATCCAATTTAAACCTCATATTTGTGCTCCTACTTTAGCGTGTCCTATCTCCATCCCCTCTCTAGGTCTGATTTGACCCTATTCTCCAACTTTGATGTCATGAATAGCATTTGGTGGGTCCCATCCTGGAGGTACCTCTCCCACTTCTATTTGTATTGGTCCTGTTTGTAGGAGAACCAAGGCATGGAGCACCCTAGTCTAGACTAGGGTTCCCCAAATTTCCTTGGTCCCCCTCAAATAGGCCCCAATCCTTTATCTCTCTGATGGTTTTAGGTCCCCGTGACTACACATGATCATAGGAGGTATGCCTAATCAGTAGTTTACCTAGGTAACCCTATATAAAGGTATCCTATCACTTCATGTTTACCTAGAAGAAATCTAAGACTCTATCTATATCATTCATGCATCCTTGAAGCATTTATCATTAAGCAGCTTTAGAGATTTAGGGTTGCATATTCATTCAAGCATTGTGGAGTAAAGTTACATCAATATTCATGCAAGCATGTGTGTGTGATTAGGGTTTTTCATGTTCCTGTGTTTGTCATTGCATTACATTCAACTTTTGTTATTACATTCAAAGAGAATTGCGTCATCGTCAACAATTGCAAATTTGAGGTATATCCCTTCAACATTTATTTTAGTATTTTCATTATTTCATTCAAATTTAACTCCTAAATCAGGGTTTGACTTAGGCAAACCCCTCCCTTATCCACAACATATTTTCCTCTCTTTTTGTGTGCACAAAATAGGTGTAGGAGTTGTACTCAATAATTCTGACAATGTCAACAGTGATGAATAGGTTCAGTTTTCAACAATGGAAAATTTGGAGGACCAGGGCGGATCTGTGCTACCTGGTCCTAGAAAATCAAGCTAAAATTTTGGGAACAGGTTTTGAATCTATTCTTTTGTATGGATCCCATTATATGGCTCTATGGAATATCTATAACATTTCTTATTTGTCAATTTACTTTAATTATTCATACTTTTACACTAATTTCATAACTACATTCCAATTCAACTTAGGAAATAGGATGACTAGTAACAATCAGTGAATCTAATTAAAATTTTAGCCCTTTCCTTATTTGGATTGAGGCTAGATCTGTTAGGTTCACTCCTCTCTCCATTGTTTTGGTTAACTTGGGATTGCTAGTGGTTTTATTATCTTAATTGATCTAAATTCCAAATTACACCATTACATTTATATTTAATGTCAGGGAGATCAACTACCTTCTTACTCATAATTAGCCCCAAATAAATCATATAATAATGAACTATATGATCTCCAATAATTTAATACATATAAAGTGGGGATGTCTTATTGATTGAACATGAATCCTATTCCTTCATAGTTTGAACTAGGCCAGTTGGAGCTATCTTCTTGTTCACCATTGCCTCATTTGGATGATTGATTTCCTTCAATGTGTAGTATCAAAAATTGTAAGCACTTAAAATTTTACACTCCTTTTTGGGCCCTTACTTTAGTGTGCCCCCTCATAGTTCTTTTCAAGCCTATTTTTGGCCTTGTTACTTTCTAAAAAGACCGTCATCATGTGTTCATTTTGTCATCAAATTTTGTGCCATAAAATTGTTCTCTCCACACCTACCTTTGTTCCACCCCTTTCTAAGTGGACTATGGTATTAGGCACCTAAGTCCTAGTGGACTAGGGTGATAGGTGCCATATCTCCCCAAAATGGGCCCAAATAATTGAAATGACCATTGGAAGTCAACCTAATTTATGAAATACCTTGGGAACTCTATATAAGAGCATCTCTCCTAGTTCATTTTTTTACCTAAGAATCCTACAAATTTGATCATTATTTAGATCATTCCTAGAGAAAATATATGAGTGCATTTCTTCGTATTTAAGCATTATAGAGCAAAAAGTTATATCAATTTCATGTGAGTGCATTTTCAAGATAGCTCTTGTGTTGTCTTGTCATGTTATTACATCAACAATTGAGGGTTTCATCAAAAGAGAATTATGTTACCGCCATTATCAAGCTTGAGGTATGATCTTGTCAATTTAGCATTTTACTTTAGATTTAGCCTCTACCCTACAAGGACAAGCTCTCTTTTCCTAATCATCATGTTTGTAATGGAGGTTAACACCTCCCTGGGGTTTGACTTAGGCAACCCCTTATACAATGCATGACTTAGGCAATCCCTTATACTTTCAAATTTATAAAAAGTGAAAAGACATGGACACTGTTCAAAAGTTGGAAGTGTTCAACACTTTTGTACTAGAGTTTTTGGAGGATGATCTACAGAGCCTTCAGGTCTAGATCTGCACACTTGAGGTGACGAAAACAACCCCTAGATAGTGGAACTTATCCATAGTGTTTGGCACATTCAAGCCTAGATTGCAGACATAGGTTCATCTATGTATCCCATTTCTATATTTGAGCTTCTCTTCTAATTTAAAATTATGTATCTTCATTTTTACGTTTTTTCTTGTCAAAATACATATTTCTTGCATCATTCTCATTCTATCTTATCTAGTCATATCAAATCACCAAAGAGGAATAATCAATAAGTGCCCAATTCTCTAAAGGGTCTAAACTTGGGCCTATTGATTATTTTCCAATTAAATGATGATGTAAATGGGTTTGATTCCTAGTTTGCATATCTATACTAACAAACACCCTTTTCCAAAGATTTCTTTTTGGTCAACATGATGCTTCTTACATTTTGCATGATTTTGATTGGGAGTTTTCAAATTTAATTTTCATTATGAATTTTATGAAATCTAATTGGTTTGCACTTTCAAATGTGATTACATTTCTTATTAGCTATATTTATCAAAATCATGTGTTGAATGGTGGCTTCTTTCACTTCATGTTTCTTGCATTGATCCATTGCATTTTAATATATTTATAATAAGGGTTTGAAAGATATTTTTTACATTCACTTCATTTTTCAAAGATTTCGTACATATTTCATGTTTCTATATGATGATACTCTTAAAGATGTTCAATTAATGCTTGGATTTAATTAAAGATTTAGTGGATGTTTTAATTGATACCTTTGATAATCCTTCTGGGAGTGATATTGGGATGAATAATGCTTGTACTTCTCCTAGATTATCACTTAATCATGATGAAATATTTAATGCTTAGGCTATCAATTATCTCTTCAATGGAGATGTAGCATTAAATGTTAATGATGAATCCTATTCTCATAAGCCTACTTTAGTGTAAGAGGAACATGCTTCAATCATTGACACTCAAAATATTGACACATCTATCACCCTAGAACCTCTTTATTCTCCTAGGGCTTATCTTATCCATCAACATGTTTTAAGACAAGATTATATTATTCATTTCCTTAATGATATGTCATGTAATATTATATTGAGTAGCTCGATTAAACTTTACATGATGATAACACTTCTTCCCAATTAAACAATTTAATGCAAAATGACTCTTATCTCTCAATTGAACATGATTGAAGATAAAATTGTGCATCCCCCTACAATGATCCATCCTCCTTCATCCATTCATCCCTTTGGTCCTTCAAGATAGCTAAATTTACACTACTCAAGGGCCTGTCATAAGTCCATTGATTCTACCATAGATATGATTAACTATTTTGTTGGTAACTTTGATTTGAGGCTAATAAGGCCTAATATTTTGACCTTATTGCCTCTTTATTCTTAATGTCTTATTACCATTTTTTTTTAATAAGGCCCTAACCATGTGCAAAATATTTAAAGGTACAATAGAGGTAGATGTATAACTGGTAGAAGAAATAAGGATAGTTGCCAAAGTGGGTTGTAGGAGAGGAATATCCAGAAATAGAAGCATTGGTGACCTTGGAGCTATTTTCTCAACTTTTATTAGACAATTTTCTGCCCTATTGGCAATATCGTATGCATTTGGTAGAATAACTTCACCCATAGATTGTATAATAAAAATGATATTACTGTTAAGGATGCCCAAATAATTTTGGAAGGAATGATTGGGAGATGGTTTCACCAAGATCGGGATTCTATCCCAAGTCTTTTGAAATGTAAGGTTAAAATTGTTAGAATTACTTATCTAAGTTGTCATTGATGTCAAATTTGGTGATTTGGATTGATATATGAGATATTGTATACGTTGAGTTGCAGAATAGTGGAAGATATGTATGCACATTACAATTTGCAGATCTTTGTTGTTACTATTGTTGTTGTTGTAGCAGTTTTTGATATAATATTGCTCCGGAAATCATGAGGATAGGAGTATCTGGGTGTGAGAGTTTTTGTTGTTGGTTGTAACATTTGGTCTTGTGCTCTAGAAGCTATTCTCTGGATGTCATGCTTTAGTTGTATGTTCAGATATGCTGCGAGGAACAGATTCTTGTGCTTCAGTTTCATCTAGTTTCTTTGATTTATGGTAACATTCATTTGGTGGTTTAGTTTCATGGTCTTGAATCATGTAATGTTGACATGGATCATGATTATTGCACATTTAAATTTTTGGTCTTAGTAATGATCCAGTTGTTCCATTTTGTGCTCTAATAATTGTGGCATTTTGGTAGTGTGTTATTTTGGTACTTTGAGGATGGACGTTCTTTTTGGATTGGCCAACCTTGAAGACTTACATTGGTATTCTACTTTGGTGATTGTAGTGTGTATCCTAGTCATTAAAATACTCTTTTGAAAAGTATCTCAAAGGTTGACTTGATGCATATTTCCAAATTCATACATATATATACATAAAATCTCTTTAGGTTGAGTGTGTGAAAGAATAAGATTGAGTATGTTGTGAAGAAGCAAGTGAGCATGAGTGCAAGATAAATATGGTAAGTGACAAAGTCTGAGATTTTTTTAATTATGAGAAGATTGGTGCAATGAGTTGGCAGAATGTTAATTCAGTATGAGTAGATTAGTGCAGTGAGTTCGTGAAGGGTTTTGTAGAGGTTCTTAACTTGATCTGCATCTGCTGCAAGCAATCAATATATTGTTAGAACTTTAACTGGAACTGGTTTCATGCATGTGTAGATGCAATTTTCTCATTTCACTCCTTTTGGTAGTAAGTCGATTGTATCTAAGCAATAAGCTCTCCAGGAAGTGAGTTGTCCGACAATGAGCTTGTTTTTGTAACAACATATAACTAGTTATATTATCTTGAGATTTAACCCTCTTTGTGGTTTTCCCTTATTGGATTTTTCACGTATAAAAAAATTTGGTGTCTCTTTTGTGGCTGTGTTATCCAAATCATTTTTGTGTTTTGAGAATGATTAAGTTAAGTTAAGATCATAATATTATTTGTTTCAGTTTTAATATTTGAGTGGAATATTGATTCACACCGCTCTCAATATTTTGATCTATTCAACAATTGGTATCAGGGCTTGGTCCCTTGCCATTAGATTAACCGCTTAAGGGAGATCTTGATTTGAATAAATGGATCCTATGGAAATGGATGGAGAATATCAACTGGATGAAGAACTAAAAACAACCCTTGAAGATCTTGAAAGCATGGAATCTAATAATGAAGAATTGAAAGAGAATGTGAAGGTATCAAATGAATGTGTGCAAAAGTTGAGAGATCAAATTCAGAATTTCAAAGCAAGGCATAGAGAAGTTAGAAAGGAATTAAAGCAAGCAAATGAGACTATTGTGAACCTAAAATTGTAGATAGAAGAAAGCCCGAAGAATGCAATTAATTCAAAGAGTGAAGAAAATGGGAAGTTAGAACAAGAATTTTTGAAGTTGGAATTGGAACCTAAAGTTAGTGAAAGAAGTGTGTTATTAGATCAACTATTGTCAATGCAGAAAGCTCACAAGGATAAGGAAGGATTAGGATTCATCGATGATTGTTCAAAAGACAAAGGTAAAGGGAAAGAAAAGATGGAAATTGAAAAGAAGATTGAAGGTGCAAACAAAGTCCGGACTCTCAGACCTGCTACATACAAACCTTTGATTAGGCAACCTAATGCTCAAAGGTACTCATCATTTAATGGCTATTATTTTCAGTGCAATTATTTTGGACATAAAGCTATAGATTACATAAGAAATGTGAATTAGAATATTCAATGCTTTAGATGTGGAAATTTTGGACATAAGGCTAACAACTATAGTAGTCAAGTTAATAGAAAAAGTTATAAATCATTTGAGAATGGAATGAATGGATCACAAGTGAATATGTTTTTTTCAAATTCATTGTCATACATGTCATAAATTTGGTCATAAAGCTAATCAATGCAGACTTAGAGGAAATTTTTTGAATTTCAGGACAAAAGAAGGTAAAGTGCTACAAATGCAACACATATGGACATTTTGCTAACTATTGCAGGAATGAGAAGGCTCTGGTAAATAAACCTAAAAAGAATGTTATGTTATGGAAAAGGAAGGAATTTGTTGAGTCCTTTGCACTCGATTCTGGAGCGGGTTCTTTTTCCTCTGAAAATTGATTTGAAAGTTAGTGCTTAGGGGGAACTGTAATGAAAAATCTATTTGTCTCCCCTGTGAGAAGGAAATGCTTGTGGCAACACAAGCTGATGTTGGTATTCCTAGTGATGTATGATTTGGTAGATGGCATATGTAGAAGAGTAAAGTTTCAACTGACCTCATTTTGATAACATTTTTTTGGCGATGAGACCCTAGGCACTTCGAGTAAGATAAATATTCAATGTTTCAATCATTTTTGCATCTTGCGTTGAAGAAAAATTGAAGAGCAAAGCAAGCAAGAAAAAAAAAGGAGATTCAGGGTTTAGCTCATACACAAGGTATTTTTCATGTCTCTTCATATGGTTTCTAAGATAGCGATTGTTTGGATAATTCAGAATATGTGTTCGGATGAGTATAATTAGGAGAAAATTAAGAAATTGGGAAATTCTTTGTCAAACGAAGGTATGCATTAAATTAGAAATTTAGGGAATAAGGGTTTAGATCTTTGGAATTAATTTCCTTGGTTTGAAAATGAAGATATGATAAAATTTCTCTTGAATTGCATTAAGGATGATGATATTATTTTGGACAAATTGTATCCGATTTTGAAAGAAGCTATTTTTGTTGTGTCTAGTTTATGTGATAATGGACCCCTTCCGATAAAGAAATCAATCAAAAACAAAGAAGTTGAAACCCTAATTGACATCTCAGGCAATCAATGTGCACTCATAATTGACATTATTCCTGACCCTGTAGTAAGGTATGTTGCTTATGGAGTTTCTTATAAAATATACTTTAGAAATAGAGAAGGTTCTACTTCATCTATTGTTGTAGACATTGTGCATCAGATGGTGAGAGAAGACAAGAACTTTGATTTATGTGAATTATTGAGAGCACAATTGGTAGAAAACATCAAGATGTCTAAGGTATTGGGTTATCCTTTTAGATTTGGCTCCTTGATTGTACATTTGATGCTTTACTTCACTAAGTCATTACCATTGAAAGAAAATATTACATGGAAATCGAATATTTTTGTTGGAAAACAACCTTTTAGATAGTTAGCTTGTTTGAAAAACAAAGATCTCAAATGCAAAGAATATTTCTCAAAATTTCAGAAGAGGTTGTTCTCTAGTCCACTTCCCAATTTTATTGAAGGATGTGCCTTCAGTAGCAAAAGTGTAAAGAGGAGAAGCGTGATGTCTCCTCCAAGATCAATGAAGAAGACAAAAATCGAAGTTTCACATGAGGTTATTTCTCTGGATGATCCCAAATTGTCTGTTGTGATTAAGGATAAGCATGCTGCTAATGAAAGAAAAAATGAGGAGAATGATCTATGCAGTGTTGATAATATTCTAAGTCTGCTAAAGGAAGAAGTTGGATTGAAAAAGGCTGGGAATTATAGCTTGAGCATACCTCCTATGATCAAATGATCAAATTGAGGAAATTCTAGTTGATTATATGGTTCAAAAATGTATTTCTCTAGATAGTATTATAGACCTCTTGCTGGATGTTTTGTGTGAAGTGCTTAAAAATTGGATGAAGCAGTCTATTAAGGCATTGGTTGTTGAAGAAGATATTTAGGATATTGTGGAGAATAAATGTGTACATGCTCATAACAAGTTAAAGACATAAGGAATATGAGACTTTTTGTGGTGGAAGCAAGAAAACTTTACAAATACTGCTTTCAGTGGCCCGTAATTGTAGAATAGTTCAAAGCAAAAATTGACTCTATTGAATTTGAGTTGTGTTCCTTGAGTAAGGCGTTTGATATTTTTAGTGATCTTGATGGTGCACAAAGAAGAAAGATAAAATCCTTGCAATCAGATCTTATATTTTATCAAAAACAAAAAGAAGACGGGGTAAGTATTTTCTTGAAAGTAAAAGAGATTGTTGAATCTTGATTAAAGAATATTTCTTATATTCTCTTTGAAGATGAGAAGTGTGAGTGGAACATCTTAGTTCCTAGTTCGTTATCAAATGCAGTTGATGTAATTGTTTAGAATGATATTTTGAGCTTGAGTATCCATTTGGCGATGAACTCATGGAAGACTTTCCTTCTTGAGTTGAAAGAAAAATATAAGAGGATATCTAAGAAGTGGAGATGGGGTATTTTTATGTAATTTAATTATATTTTTTGTCCACCTTTGTCTTTGATGTCAAAGGGGGATAATCTTTGGAGAATTTTTGGAGATGTTTGGAGAATTTTGTTTTTTGGAAGCTCTATGTAAGGGAAATTTTTTCTGACAAAACTTTTGAATCTTTTTGAAGTATTTTGCCATCAATGAAAAATAGGGAGATTATTGGAATTACTTATCTGAGTTTCCATTGATGTCAAATCTGGTGATCTGGATTGGTGCGGATTGATATGTGAGATATTGTATATGTTGAGTTGTAGAACAATGGAAGATTGGTATCTATGTTACAATTCACAGATCTTTGTTGTTGTTGTTGTTGTCACAATTTTTGATATGATTATTTCTCTAAAATCATGAGGACATGAGTATCTAGATGTGGGAGTTTTTGGTGTTGGTTGTGACATTTGGTCTTGTGCTCCAGAAGTTGTTCTCTGGATATCATGCTTCAAGTGTATGTTCAGATATGTTGTGATGAGCAAATTCTTGTGCTCTAGTTTCTTTGATTTATGGTAACATTCATTTGGTGGTTTGGTTTTCATGTCTTGAATCGTGAAATGCTGACTTGGATCATGATTATTGCACCCCAAAAAAATTTGGTCTTAGTAATGATCTGGTTTTTCTATTTTGTGCTTCGGTAATTGTGGAATTATGGTAGCGTGTTGTTTTGGTACTTCTAAGATGTGTTCTTTTTGGATTGGTTGACTTTGAAGACTTACATTGGTATTCTTTGTCTGGTGATTGTAGTGTGTATCCTAATCATTAAAATACTCTTTTGAAAAGTATCTCAGAGGCCTATATTTATATACATAAGATCTCTTTAGGTTGAGTGTGTGGAAGAATAAGATTGAGTATGTTGCAAAGAAGTAAGTGAGCATGAGTGAAGGATAAATGTGGTAAGTGACAGAGTCTAAGAGTCATTTTTTATATTACTAGATTGGTGCAGTGAGTTGGTGGAATGTTAATTCAGTATGAGTAGATTAGTGTAGTGAGTTGGTGAAGTGTTTTGTAGAGGTTCTTAATCGGATCTGCTGCAAGCAGTCAGTATATCGTTAGAGCTTTAACTAGAACTAGTTTCATGCATGTGTATATGTAATTTTCTCAACTCACTCCTTTTGGCTTTAAGATTTTCTTGTAATAAGCCAATTGTATCTGAGCAATAAGTCTATGGGCAATGAGCCCTCTAGCAGTGAGCCTATTTTTGTAATCTCATATAACTAGTTATATTATCTTTAGAGTTAACCCTCTCCATGGTTTTTCCCTTATTAGGTTTTCCATGTATAAAAATATTTGTTGTCTCTTTTATGGTTGTGTTATGCAATTCATTTATGTGTTTTCAAGCATAATTAAGATTAGGTTAAGATCAAAATATTATTTGTTTGAGTTTTAGTATTTGAGTGGAATACTGATTCAACCCCCCCCCCTCTCGTTATTCCAATCTATTCAACAAAAATCTTCCATGAATTCATGGGGATCCCTCTTAATTGTTGTCAGTTGTCCACAAGTGACAGATGATCAAGTTCTTGTCTTCAAATTGCTCACATAATTTCTCCCCTAACTCATCCTACTTATGAACAAAGTTAGATTGTAGGTCTCTACACCACTATAATGCTTTTCCTTTTAAGAATGTTTCTAGGAGTCTGACAACAACATCATCTTTAGTAACATTATGGATAGATAAAATATTAGAAATATCTTGGATATACTCTATTGGGGCAGTAGTTGATTCACTAGTGAAGTAAGTTATAGTTTTTAATGTTGTCTAGTAAATTAATTATTTACTCATTATGCTTAATTCCAACCTTACGTTAGTTGTCATTTCATATTTCCTAGGTTGCATTATTATTTGTATTAGGTACTTGGTTATATCTACTCCCTACCTACTCTTGCACCTCATTGGTGCTTGCATCCTCGCTCTTGCCTTTATAAGAAAATCCTTTTGTACTTTTTACTCTCTCAATATCTTTTAAATTTATGATGATTTATCATTTCTCTCTTTGTGAAGGTGAATTCATTGTTTGTGCTTCTGGGAGGTTTAACACTCCAACATTTAAGCATGTCATTGGTATATCATTTATTTGTGCAAATACTAGGGGACCACCAACATTAAAGGTGACAAATACTTGATTTCTAGTAACGACCATGTGAATAATGTTTTATTTATTTAAATGGTAGGATTTATAGGCTATTATAGCCCACAAAATGGATGTGTGGACTAAGGTCTAGGAGATGGAGTTATAGAATCTTTTATTCTTCTTATAGGTGTTAAACCTCAGGAAGTGGAAAATGATAGTTCTATGTATTGAAAATTACTTCTATAGTATGGTCTTGTCTAGACCCTAGGTGTGAAAATGGTAGTTGATCTGGAACTAGAGATTGAATTCATGCAAATTTAGTACGTACTTGTAGAATATTCCTTTAAATTTGAATATGCTAAGAGTAACACCACCTTCCTAGTAAGATGAAAAAAGGTTCATTATTTGTGTCCTAGTGGGTGTGCCAAAAAATATTGTCAATAAAATTGCACCTTGTCGGATTGGATCCAATATTAAAATGGAGAGCGGGAGTGGAAGTGGAGGTGTGGCTAGGGTTTTTGCAGGGGAGGACAACAAAGCTAAAAATGATGATGGCAATGGGGGGGAGACAACCCTTTTCCCCCCTCCTTTCTTTCTCCATCATGGATTTGTTCCCCCTGTGGTTGGTCACGGTTTATGTTGTGGGGGGTATGTCCTGTTGTAAGCCTATTTGGTGGTTTGGTCAGGTCTCTAGCGTTGGAGGTAGGGGATCTTCCAACCAGATCTGGCGATTTGGTGTTTTGCGGGGGCATTGCTTTTGATGGGTGGCAGTTTTATCACAGATTCTTGTAGGTCAATGTTTGGTGGAGCTCTTTTATCTTTTGCTCGACTTGTTTTGTGAGAACAACTCCCTACCCTTGCCTTTAGATTGGGGTGGTTTTTTGGGGCCTCTTTTTGTTTTTGGAGGTTTCTCTTTCAGAGGGTTGTTGTTGCCCTATTTTTGGTCCTTGGTTTGTCTTGGGGGTGTGTTTTTTCAAAGGTCTTTTGGGGCTCTGGATCTGTGCCCTGTTGGAGGTTGTTTTGGGGTTGTTGGCCTTTTCTTGCCTCTGTCTCTATCTCTGTTTTCTTTCTCATGGAGAATCTGCTATGTTGTCTATTGAGGTGATCTCAACTCCTTTTGAGGTAGAGTTGGGCTTTGTCTTTCTTCTTGTGATCAGTTGTAGGGATAGACTTTGGATGGTTGCTTCCTTTCGACAACCTCGTTGGTTTTTTGTTGTTGTGGTTCTAGGAGCCATGCTAAAACCTAGTGCTCCAGGTTTGGGGAGCTTGTTAAATCCCTGTAGGGTGGATTTTATTGGGTTTGATTACTATATTATAGCTCCTATCTCTTTGATCCAAAACAAGGTTAAGGGAGCCTTTTTAAAACCCTTTTTGGCTCTGAGTCAGGGATCTGATCTTCTTGGTTCTTATTATATTTATCTTAGATCATGGTTTATGGGTCTCGGTGACCTTCATGTTAGTACCTCCAAGGCTTGATGCTTCATGGTCTTTAATGTACATCTTAGGGTCTCTTTGGCATTTCCTATTGAGGTGGGTTTGTCTTCTATGGAGGGGGAGATGGATGTTGCTGGAGGTGACCTAGCTCCTATTGAGGTGGAGGTGGATGCTATTGGTTATGCTTGGAGGCTTTTCAAGTCTTTTTGGGCTAAAGGATTTGGGTGCCTCTAGAAAACCCTATTTGGTTGTGGGAGCCCTATAAAACCCACTATTAAGGTTGAGGGAGCCTGGCAAAACCCTATGCAGTGTTCTCTTTCTATGGCTAGGTTGGTTGCTGGCAGTTTTCAAGGGCCCAATCTAGCCAGTCTTTGTTTTTGGTTAGGATCAGGTTTTGCTGATGATCTACTAAGGATTCTGCTTCAAGTTAAGGGTGCTTGGGAAACCCCTGTTTGTTAGCTAAGGGTGCCAGTCATAGCCTCATTCTCTATCTTCGAGATCTACTAGTTATTTTAGATCTGTTGGTTCTACCAACATGGTTTGTTTTGTTCTATCTTTGTAATCTGGTTGGCGTCTGTTTAGTGTTGGTTGCTGGGTTTCTTTGATCTATCTACTTGTAGCATCCCATTTTTTGTTCTGGATCTATGTAAAATCTGAGGGTTTCAGGTCCTTTCAAAACATGTTGTATGGGGTTTCTAGTCCCCTCAAAACCTATTTATCCTAATAAAAAAACATCAAGGTGTGGTACCTTAATGAGTTTGAATCTTTGAAGAAGGTCAAATTCTTTCTATTCTAGGTGCACAAGTGATGATCCAACTCAACACTAAACAATCTTGAGGTAGTTCTATTCTATGAACTTGCAAGGGGAAAGGAACATAGAGAAAAAAACTAAAGGTAGGTGATGCATCAAGATTACAACATGTCTCTTCCTACCCAAAATAACACAATAAATTAATGGAAAACATTCATAAGAACTTACACAGTCTCTATTTTACTAGTTTCTAGATGTACATATAGAGGCCACCTAGTTTGATAACATGTTAGAAGGAAATAAAATATTTACTATCAGCACTTGCAAACATGGTTAACATAGAAAATAAGAAAAATGTTTTTGGACATGAAGGAAAGAGAGATTTTCACAACATACCAAAGGAGAGAAGAGGTAAAATGATAAATTTCCACTAATACAAAGGAATAGGCCAAGTTATAGTAATAGAGGTGCAAATGTGCATGAGTCTCTTTAGAGAACTAAGGGAGGAACTCTTACAACAAGCACAAAAGTTCCTTTTATAGAGGTGCAAATGTGCATGAGTCTCTTTAGAGAACTAAGGGAGGAACTCTTACAACAAGCACAAAAGTTCCTTTTATTCAACTGCTAGGCATCAGAGGAAGATAGGAAATATATAGACAAGTAACACCCTTTTTTTATTACCAATCATATGCAAATACGTGTAATTCAAACTCAAGTTGGGGGAAACAGTAAACACTCCTAACACCAAAGTCGACCCTAACATTGATGAAAATATGGAAGAAGTGTAGAAAGCCCCCACAAAATTAACTGCAAAAATCAAACAGGGATAACCCTCTGACAAAAATGAGTCTACAATACAATATATTATCATAGGCCTTATATCCTTGTTAGGATACATTTAAAAAGATTTTAAACCCTTCTTGTAGCTCCATAGATTGATATCTAGTAGTTCTGAGAGTTGTTGCATCATAAATGGTATTTTTTAGGTTGAAATGTGAAAATTCAACAAAAGTTGAGCTACAAGAATCATTTTTTTTCTAGTACCAAAGGGGTGAAAGGAAGTGGAGAGTAGGAATAGGGAAGGAACTAGTACATTTGGACCTAGTCCAAATGTCCCTATGGGACTTGAAGTTCCAACGTGACCAAGACAACAAGAACTGCGATGAAAGCCGAAGTGTGATAAGAACTCAAGGATGGAGGAGAAGTTAGGATCAATAGAAGGGAAGGAACTTGGACCACTGGAATTGGTCCAAATGTCCCTATAGGACCCAAAGCTCCAATAGGACCATCATAAAGAAAAGGACCTAAACTTTTAGCTATTTTTAGGATTATTTCAAATGGGTTTTGGTTAAAGCCTAAGAGGAACCACAACCACCAGAGGCGTATTTGAGTAGGATAAAACCATTGGGACGTCTAAGATTAGTTATAATTGATGTTCAATAATAGAGGGAGACATGAAATGTCAACACAAACCAAATCAATATAAATCATATCAAACTAAAACAACTATGAACCATGAATTTGCCATTCTTCACGATGTTTAATTTGCAACTATATCACACATCAAGTAGAACTCCATCAAGCTACCTTAAACTCTCCTAAAAGTGTATCTCCCAAGTTGAAATCCCAAGTTCCTAGATTACCACCTCCTCAAACTCCTAATTCATTTATCTTAAAAACCTTTCTAACAAAAATCCATGTTGAGGTACACTCACATAGATCCATCAAGCTATTGCATAACCCTTGTAAGGGTATGATTCCTAAGATCCACAATCTCCAAATCTTATTGGGAAACCATCCATTTTGAGATTTGTATACATTGGCTTTCTACCTATCTTCAAAAACTAGAATTCTCTAAAATGTATAAAAATATAGCTTATTCACAATTGTCAATGTTTGAAGGATTTTGAATAACAACTATGTTAGCTCTTTGAGATATCCTTTGATAAAAATGTTTTTCTCAAAGTATACAGTTCCAAGATATGTGGTCAATTTTCTTGTAATAATAGCATTATTTCCCTCTTTTGTCCTTATTAGATCTTCTACAATTTGAGTATAATATTACCTTAGTTTGAGAATAGACTTTTGTCTCCTATAATAGTTCATTTTTCTTCAAATAGGAAAGTTGAAATCATTTGTGCTATAATTTTCAAATAATTTTGAATTAGAGTAAAGATAACATTACAAAATTTCAAAGATAAACTATATAGTAAAATGGATTTAGCATGCTCATCATCCATCGCAACATTGAATTTTTCCAATTTTTGAAGAAGAGATCTTAGATTGTTCACATGGCTTGACATAATGAATCCATCAATCATCTTGAACTTCAAAACCTGAAGTTTTAAAGAAATTTTTGCATTAATTGTTGTTAATGCATTAGTGTATTCAAACTCTCCCAAATTTATTTGCACAATTTTGCTAGATGTATATGATGTAACTTGGAATCAGAGAGGGAATGACCAATAATAGTTTTGGCTTTATCATCTTTGCTCTACTATTAAAATTCTTTACTAGGATTCGTAGGAAGTTTCTCATTTCCTTTTACTATTTCCTATTGGTTCTTTCATTAATTGCATCTTGATTTTTACTTTCCAAGTGTGGAAGATAAAACTAGAATATTTACGCATTGGAATTTCTATTTTCAAAAATTATAAAAGGGTAAATAAACCAAAAAATTTCAAAGCCTAATACCTATTGTTAAATTTTTTAAAACAATTAGGGCATTAGTCTACATAATTTTTTTTGTAAAAATATCAAAAACCCTTACCTCAAGTTTGAATTGTTGAACTACAAACCTTAGCACATACTTCCAACAAACTTCTAAAATGATTCCCACAAAATTTGTTGAAACAAAAAAACTCCTATCCACCATGGAATAATATCAAATCATTGAAAACAAAAACTTTGGCTACCACATGTTTTTTTGTATTGCTCTAGCTAAAGAAAAAAATACAAATAAAAAATAAACAACCCAAAAATAGGACTACACAAGAGAAATGAATTATATAGACAATACAACATCTTGATTATGAATTGTGGAAAATTAATACATTCAATAGACAATGCAATTGAAGCAAACAATTCACTAGACTATCACAATTTTACCAATACCCTATCTACAAATTCCTTTCTATCAACAATCTCAAAAAAAAGAAGGAAGAAGCTAAAAACCTTAGCTTAAAAAAATCACTTTTTTTTTTCCAATTGACAGGAGAACTTTGTCCTAATTATGATGAAATAAGCAACATGATTTAAATCAAGAACCAGCTGCATAAATTTTCAATGGATAAAATGCATGATTTTAAGGGGTTTGACAATTCAAGATTTTGCAATATGAATTGTTTGTGATTTCAACCTTGCATAATGATTGTTAAAATAACCAAGGTCCAATGTGCTTTTATAGAAATATTTCCATGATTTTTTTAGAACCCTCACATGATTTTAAAATATGAATTTGGTGATTAATACCTATGTGACTCTATGATTCTACTCGTGATTTATTTAAAAAAGGTTCATCATTTATCTTTGTTTAATTTTGATTAAATTATGTGAAACCTATTCTGACACCATGTTTCAAATGACAAATAGTACAAAGTTTTGAGAACCTTTACATGATTTTCAAATACAAAATTTGTGATTAATAGCTATGTCACTTTAGGATTCTAGTCATGATTTACTTCGAATGGGTTTATGATTTTCCTTTCGTAACTTTGATAAAAAAAATTATGTGAAACCGAATTGACACCATGTTTCAAATGGAAAATAGTATAATATTCATCTATTAGATTTTAGAATGATATGATATAAATACTTTCACCTTCTTTTATATGATTTAAAGTGAAGATAAAACACTAAAAACAACTTAAAATAAAAAAATAAGCAAATCTAATTTAAAGTTATTAAAATGACTTTATTACAAAAGTCTTAATAATCTTTGATAAATTTAGAACCCAAATCATTAGTGTAGACACCTAAAAATGACTAACATATTTCCTCATCATGTGTCTCATCAATCATTCTTATGATATTTAATTAAATAATTTTATTATTTGATTAAGATACACATCATTTTTCTCTTTTGTTATTTCAAATTCAAATTTTCTCTTCATTTATTTGTCATTTTCTCAATAGTTAAATAATATATAATTATTTAATTATTTTCTCCATTTTTCCTCATGTGCTTTAATTAGATATCTTTTAATTATTTAGATAAATCCATTTTCATTTATCCATTCAATTATCTAATTAAATGAGAGCTAAATTATTTATTTATAATTTTTATTTTATCTATTAATTTTCATTTTAGACACATAATCCACCTCTTCGGTTAACTCTTCTTCTATTTAGAATCTCATTTCTCCTTCTTCAGTTAACTTAATCTACAAATGGAAATTCTATGTGCACATTTATTCATCATTTAAATGAATAATATATCATTATCTTCTCAAATCCTTAAACTGATAAATTTCCAATTTCACTAAAATCTTCATTGTCATTTACATCTTAGAAATCTATAAATGCAATCTTTGTTCATTTTCAAACTTGAACCACAATCTTTGAGTTTTTGTGTGATCATAATACATGAACTGGTATTAAAATATGAGAGAAAAATATCATGCATTCAAAGAGAGCTTGAAGAAACAATGGAGTTGATTAAGATTCTTGCGTGAAGAAGTATTAATTATAGGTTTATTCATTGTGTTTTGTGCAATCATTCTTTATAATTCATTGGTAATTTGACTTGATTGTGAATTTACGACTTTTTGTGGTTGAACTTGTTTGATTATTCATGAGTTCATTTCATATCCACAATTAGATTATAAATAAAATCAACTATGGTAAAAAATAATTTAGGACTGATTTTAACATTCAATGTTTTTATTTAAAATATTAAGTAATTAAGCAAATATAGACATGAGCACTATACCTTAAGACTTAAACTAGTCAATCATTGTCACCTGCAAGCCCTTATTTTTCTATAGATATTTTTTTTTAGGATTATCAATGATAATTAATGCATTTGCTTATTTTTTGTTACGATTCACTAAGATTTTCTAAAAATTTTGGTGATTTAAAATTTTCATTAAAATATTTTTTTAAAAAGGATGCATTCATCGATATAAATTAATATTTTTTTAAAAAAAATATTTACCAAGATTTATATGTTTTTAGGGGTTTCCTAATGTTATCATTGTTGTACTTTTAGTACCTACCTATTTCTCAACATATAGAGAATATAGAAGCTTCTCTAAAGCAATCTATGCCTTTTGATGTCAAGTTCCATGGTCGTTAGTAAAGGAGCCCTAATGATCCATAGGAAAAGAAGAGGACTATAAAACATATTAGAATAATGCATTGAGAGATCCATCACGCACCCCTCCTCCCCCAAATCACTTAATCAAGAATCCTCTCAAAAGTATGAATTGACACTTTATATGTAGTGCATTTACAATGCTAGAGTTTACAATGTCAAGATGGAACAAATATGAAAAAATACAATATTATCTCAGTATGAGATCCTCAAACTAAGATTGGGATTTATCAATATGATTTATATGAAAAATTAATTACAAAACTTCTCTATATGTCAATATGTTCAAGTTATCAACAAGAATACAAATTCACAGTAATCTAAATAAAAGACCTAGGGCTAAAGCTAGAAAAAGTGCATGGATAGATTTGAAAAGCTCTTTAATATCTTTCCAATGCTACAAGAATTAAAAAAATTAGATAAATAAATAAAATGTTATGAGCTTAGAGGTCCAAACAAAATAATATGACTTCAATCAACAATAAAATTCACCTATAGAAAAATTTGGAAAATTATCCTACACCATTACAAAGTGCTTGGAGCTAGATTTTCATTGATATCTCATTTGTAAAATTTTGACTTTTGGGTGAACAATTATGCCTAGCTGAATGCTACCTTTCTATAGATCATGGCCTATTAATTAATAGGAAAAAACCTATAATATGAGAAATAATTATATTTCCATATAAAGGGTCAACCTATAGGATAGGGAATTTAATTATAAGCATTTATATTAAGGAGGCCAACGTGAATTCTAAAGGATTTAAGGTCCCATCGATTTAATCAAGACAACCGACTAGTTAATTATTGGTTGTCATTATTAATACAAAGGGCCAACGTCCAAAAGGTGCAACTCTTCTTAGGCAATGGGTCTTATGAATAGGTGTACCTCCTACCATTGAAGATATAAAGGGGAGGGAAAATAAGAATAAGGGATATCTAGAAAAATAATTGGAAATTTAATTGAAGGCAATGTTAGCAAAGGATCAGAGTTGATATAATAAATATAGATAACCTTATAATAGATGTCAATACTTCAATATAAAGGGGAGGGAAAATAAGAATAAGGGATACCTAGAAAAATAATTGGAAATTTAATTGAAGGCAATCTTAGCAAAGAATCAGAGTTGATATAATAAATATAGATAACCTTATAATAGACGTCAATATATTATAACAATAGACATAAAAATATTATTTTACAAATCTCAAAGGTAGGACATGCAGATTGCAAACAAATAAATAAGATGGAATCATCAATCATCAAATCATCATCAAAAAACCATTCAAGAAGATCAAAATCATTCAAGTGGATTGAACCATTTAAGCAGATTAAGTCATTTAGGAAGATTGCAACAGGAAAAAAAGATTACAAAATATTGAGCGATGTAAGAATCAAATTAGAATATAACTTGTGAGTATTCCAATCCACTATGGTAATATAGAAATTCTTTTTTAGTTTTATATAAGAATTTATTGCACACATTTGTTATATATTAATAAGCATTAAAATGTACATTTAACACTGCAAAAGTTTGTCAAAGAGAAGGAAATCTGCAATTAAGGGAGAATTGTTAGAAGCATGAGCTTGTATGGTTGTCACTGATGTCAAATCTAGTTATCCATATATTCTTTGTAAGACCTTGGTTATCTGAATAGAGTTTTGTCTGGATACTCTTTTGGTGTTGGTTGTGACATCCTATATTTAGGGTGGTCTGGAAAGCTTTTGGTGCCCTCCAAATATCTTGATTAATTGCATTGTGATCTAGTGGATCCTGGTATTTTGGTCCAGATATGTGCCGAAAAATGTGTTGAGGTGATTATTGGGGTCTCACTTTGGTTTTTAGAGATCTGTATGGAGTATTTTGCATTGGAAGAGGTTATGTGGCCGACTGGTCGATTATATCTACATGTTATTCTTTGTAACATCTTTTGAGATATGTGTTAGCATGTGTGGATTGTCGTATTATTCATGAGATGATGTATTATGATATGATTTGTTTCTCTCTTTCTCTTAGAGTGGATTGATCTATGTATTTTTGGTCTAGGTGGCTTATTTATGTAATATTGTCTTGGTCGACCCTTGTTTAGGATTTCTATGTTGTATCTCATATATAAGATGTGCGGAAGGATGAATTGAGTATGGATGAGAAGTGAATTGTGAGAGAAGTGTATGTGAATGATTTGCAAGTAGATTTGAGTTTGTGGTGATGCGAAAATCAATTAGGAAAGAGCTGTGAAACTGATATATTTTGCCAAACAAAGTGTTATGACAGTCGAGATTGTCAAATCTATGTTTTCCATGTTATTGGTTACTTGATTAATGTTCAAGGACAATTTCATGATCAAGAGAATCCTTCTCAATTTTAGTTCGGCTATTTCATTCATTGCTAATTGATAGTGGGTCATTCGGCAACAACTTGTATCTTGTCTTGAATAAGTGTTATTCAACTGCACAAGTCCTTTGTATCTTGACTAAGGTATTGTGCCTTAGTTCTGCAAGTCTTTCAGGTGTTGGTGCTCCTTGTCTATAAGCCTAAAAAGTTGTAAACATTGTTATTCATATTGTGTTAGATTCTAACCATGGGTTTCCCTTGTTTAGTTTTCCCACGTATATCTGGTGTTCATGTGTTTCTGTTTGATGTGTTTATGGTTAAGGTGCTAATATTGAATAGGTTTATTAATAATTGTTTTTGAATTTATGGATTGATTCACCCCCACTCTCCGTCTTGTTGGGTATTCCATAATTGGTATCAAAGGAAGTTTCCTCTGTGGAAAGCTTAACTGCTTGAGGTAGATCTAAAGATGGCACATGTCATTCATGTTAAAGCTCTGATGTTTGATGGAACTAACTACAATTATTGGAAGGAAAGAATGGAATCATATTTGGAAGCATTGTAGAATGGAATCTGGGAGTTATCCAGATCGGTTATCAACAACCTCCTAATGGACCATCAACTCTGGGTGAGATTAAGGCTCGGGAAACAAATGCAAAGGCTAGAACAATCTTGATTAGCTATCTCAGTGATGATGTTTTGGCAAAGTGAAAGGAATGAAGGAAGCTAAGGGAATCTAGAACAAGTTGAGTTATGTATATGAAGGTGATCTGAAGACACAACAAGCAATACTCTTGAATCTGAAGCAAAATTTTGAAGGTTTCAGAATGATTGATGATGAAAGTGTTGAGAATTAGATACATAGAGTCAATGATACAAAGAAGGCTATATGAGATATTGGTGGAATGATTGAAGAGGGTAATGTTATCAGAAAGATCCTGCACTAATTTGTAGGAGACTGCACTAATCTATGGGATAGGAAGCATCTCTATTGATGGTAAGCATAAAACTGATGGTTTTTAGTAGAGATATTGAGACATGGTTTGTTGAGTGTTAGTCAGATGTGCAATAGAGGTTATGAAGTTGTGTTCACAAAAATTGGATGTATCATTAGAAAAGGTAAAACTGGAAAGCTAGTAGAAGAAGGAATCAAGACATTTGGAAATTTTTACTACATAAAGAACAAAAGTGGAAAGACATGTTGTTGGAGTCAGAGTAATGGATGTTGGTTATGGAATGTAAGAGAATGGGACATGTTAACTTTGACAACATGATTAAGATCAATAACCATAAAGCATTGAGATATTTACCAAGGCTTATCAAACCTATTGACATTGTGTGTAGGGAATGTCAGTTAGGAAATCAAACAAGCAAAAGTTTCAAGAACAAGGAGTATTGTACATCACACCCATTGGAGATAATTCACACAGAGTTATGTGGACCTACAAGGACATGTAGACTCAATGGTGAAACAAATTTTATGCTACTCATTGATTATTTTTCAAGAATGAAATGGGTTACATTTTTTAGGGAAAAATTTAAATTTTTTGAAAGATTTAAAGTTTTCAAGTCAATAGTAGAGAATCAAGTTGATGCTAGAATCAACTATTTAAGATCTGATAGAGGTGGAGAATTTACTTCAAATGAGTTTGACAATTTTTGTGAGAGATATGGGATTTAGAGACATCTTTCTGCTCTGAGAACCCCTCATCACAATGGTGTGGTAGAAAGGAAGAACAAAATTGTTTTTGAAATGGCTAGAACTGTGATGAAAGATACTAACTTGGCTAACTTTTATTGGAAGGAAGCTATGCATACTGCTATTTAGATTATTAATAGAGTTTAGATAAGGATGAATCATATAAACATACCTTATGAATTGTGGTATAGAAGATAACCTACTATGAAATACTTCAAAATCTTTGGAAGCAAGTTCTATATCAAAAGAGATGAGAATGATCTTGAAAAGTTTGATACTAGAGCTGATGAAGGAATATTCTTGAGATATGCAATGAATAGAAAGGATTACTAGTGTTAAAACAAAATATTGAACAAGATAATAGAGAGTACAAATGTGAAAGTATACAAAGCATGGGACCAGATTGCCTTGGAACCTGTTTAGGAACTTGAATTTGAGATCATACCTACTACTGTAGAAGATAAGACTCCTTTGGAAGGAAGCAATGAGGAGAAAAAAAATGAAACAAAAGAAGAAGACAAAGAAGAAGTGGAACAAACCATCAAGACCCTGAAGTATGTGCAAAAGAATCATTCAAAATATGAGATAATTCGAGACAAGAATAAAGGAGTTCAGAAAAGAAAAAGTGTTTTAGAGGTAAATAAGCAATCCAATTGTTGTTTCATTTACTTATTGAAAATAAATCATATGAGGAAGCAAGAAAAGAAGAAAGTTGGGTTAAGGCTATGGAAGAAGAACTAAATTAGATACAGAAGAATCAAACTTGGGAATTGGTACCTAGACCAGTGGACAAGAATGTGATAGGAGCAAAGTGGGTGTTCTCGAACAAACTGAATGAATAAGGACAAGTCACAAGGAACGAGGCAAGATTGGTATGTAAAGGCTATTCTCAATTTTGAAGAAACTTTTGTCCCTTTTTCTAGGATGGAAGCTATGAAAATGTTTCTTTCATTTTCTACCTACGGAAACTTCAGAGTAAATGGATGTTAAGTCAATGTTTCTGTTAGGATAACCGGTGAACAACTAAGAGGGGGGCATGAATCAGTTGTTAATAGATTATAACTTTTAATTCACAGTACAACCTTAAAAAAATCAAGTATCGGTAAAGCACAGACAAATGCGGGTAGGAACAGATACCGGTAAACAATACAACTTAACAATTAACCAGATAACCAATGCAAAGCAACCATACCACATAACACCATGATTTGTACGTGGAAAACCCAGAAAGGGAAAAACCACAGTGGGAAACCTACCCACAATCAGATGATACTTTTGCAGAAAGCATGTGTTACAAGAGGGGCTTGCACTTGCAGGAAGGCACATTGCCTAGAGCATACTGCTCATTACAAAAGAGTCTCACTGACTACAGAGAGGCTACAACCTTCTCAAGATAAATGGACAACAATCCAATAGAGTGAACTGCTGGAAATAGCATCTACCATGCATGATTACAGTCCCGGTTAAGCTTAATGTCGAAGGACTAAATCCTCTTCTGGATCCAATTCGATCACCAATGACCGATCAACTCCTCTGTCTGAATGATATTACAATATCCACACATTACAGTAATTGACCATGACCTTTTCAATAACCACGATTCTTTACAAAGAGTTTCTACCTTTTATTTATACAAACCCTAAGGCCTAAACCAATTAGGTTGGCCACCTAAAGATATTACAATAATATCATTACATAATACCATTTACAATGATATGCCATGTCAGCTTAAGACCAAAACAATAATAACAAATCCATAAAATATCTTGAATCATCCAAGTAACATGTAGAGTACACACTAGCATGATATCGATCCATAACCTAGATAGGTAACAGACCTATTCTGGGTCCACCACGCCAAAGCAAAGTCTTCAAGCATTTGAAGCATGATAAAAGAATATATTCGGCATCTTGAAGTCCATGAAGAAGCTGCACCAACACCAATTATGCATCCTATCACAATTCCTCAATGAAAGCTCTATCGATAAAGCCTTAAACCAGTGTCGGTAAGGGTTTACCGGAGTGTATGATAACATCCAATTACCAAGCCAATACCAACTGACCAAAACATGCTCATAGAGCATATAACTCATGAAATCCAATATACTTCACTGATCCAAACATGTTGGAAGTGTCAACAAATAATCTCTTATGTCGGTAACACTAGATCTTCTATCGGTAACAAAAACTTGTCTGTCAATAACCATCCATATCAACTAGTGGTTACATCAATGACAAAATATCAATGCAACACATAATCAATTCATCCATAATGCCAACAGTTTCTTAATGGAGAGCTAGAAGAAGAAGTGTATATTCAACAACCAGACGGATTTAAACTGTCAAAAAATATAGATATGGTTTGCAGGTTAAAGAAGGCATTGTATGGACTTAAACAAACACCTAGAGCATGGAATGTGAGACTGGACAAGTGCTTGTTGCAACAGAATTTTAGGAAAGGTACTGGTGACAATAATCTTTACTTCAAGGTTGAAGGTATTAAGTTGTTGATTGTTGTTGTCTATGTTGATGATATTATTTTTGGAGGAAGTGATAGTTTGTGCAAAGAGTTTGCAGAAGAAATGCATAAATAATTTGAAATGTCTATGTTTGGGGAAATGTCTTTCTTTCTTGGGCTTCAAGTTACTCAGTTGGATGATGGAATTCTCATTTCTCAAGATAAGTATGTTAAAGAGATGTTGAAAAAGTTCGATATGGAGATTTGTAAACCTGTTACTACCCCTTTAGTTGTTGGATGCAAGTTAGGAAAATATGATGCATCTCCAGATATTAAAGAGAAGTATAGATCTATGCTTGGAGGACTATTGTACCTTACCACTTCTAGACCAAATATTATGCAGGTTATATGATTGGATGAAATATTTCAAGCTAATCAAAAGTAGACTCGTGATAAAGAAATGAAAAGGATCTTCAGATATTTGAAACGAACTCAAGATTTTGGCCAATGGTGTAGAAGAGATAGAGATTTCATGTTGAAGGAATATACAGATGTTGATTGGGCTGAAAGTATTGATGATAGAAAGAGTACAAGTGGTGGAACATTCTTTTTGGGAGATAGATTGGTTTCATGGATGAGTAAGAAATAATAATCCATATCATTGTCTATTGTTGAAGTTGAATATATTGCCCCAACATCTTGCTATACTCATTTTTTATGGATGAAGCAAACTCTTAAGGATATCGGAGTTGTATATGTGAGAGAGAAGGTTGCTGAAAAAGAAATCAAACTGGAATACATTTCTACATTAGACTAGATAGTAGATATTTTTACAAAGACTTTGGTGAAGGATACTTTTGAGTATCTCAAACAGAAGTTAGGGCTCATTGCCCCTCCTTTTTCCAACTAGATGTAGTTTTGGTGGTGCATCTTTCTAGGGGGAGACTCGATGCTTATCTTTGTTCTTGGATTGATGTTGTTTTTTCTCTCAAGGGGCGCAATGGTATGAGTGGTCACTATGTTTTTGTTTATGTGCCCTTTGTCATTATTTTCAAAGGGTGGGAGGGTTATTGTGAGATTATGGGTGAGAGTTGTTGTGAGATTATGAGAGAGTTGTTGTGAGATTATCAGTTGAGGTTTGATAGTTGTTTATTGGTGTTGTCATCAATGATAAAGAGGGAGATTGTTAAAATAATGAGCTTGTATGGTTGTCATTGATGTCAAACTTGACTATCCAGATGGATATTGGTTCAGATATGCTTTGTCAAACCTTGGTTATCTGGATAGAGTTCAACCTGGACACTCTTTTGGTGTTGGTTGTGACGTCCTATATTTAGGGTGGTCTGGAAATCTTTCGGTGCCCTTCGAATATGTTGAATAATTGCATTATGGTTTAGGATTTAAATGTTGTATCTCATCTAAGATGTACGAAAGGATGAATTGAGTATGGATGAGAAGTGAATATTATGAGAAGTGTATGTGAATGATTTGCAAGAAGATTTGAGTTTGTTGTGATGTGAAAGTCAGTTTGGGAAGAGCTTTGAAGCTAATATATTCCGCCAAATAGAGTGTTGTGATAGTGGAGATTGTTAGATATGTTTTTCATGTTATTGGTCATGTGATTATTGTTCAAGGACAATTTCATGATCAGGAGAATCCTTCTCAATTTCAGTTCAGCTATTTCACTCATTGGTGATTGGCAGTGGGTCCTTCGATAGCAATTTGTATCTTGTCCTAAATAAGTGTTTTTGATCTGCACAAGTCCTTTGTATCTTGTCTGAGGTAGTGTGCCTTAATTTTGCAATTTTTTCAGGTGTTGATGATACTTGACTATAAGCCTAAGAAGTTGTAAACATTGTTATTAATATTGTGAGTTAGATCCTCATCGTGGTTTTTCCCTATTTGGGTTTTCCACATATATTTGGTGTTCACTTGTTCATGTGTTTTTGTTTGATGTGTTTATCGTTAAGGTGTTGATATTGAATAAGTTTATTAATAACTATTTTTGAAGTTTCTTTCTGATTCACGCACCCCCCCCATCTCAGTCTTGTTGGGTGTTAAACAAGAAAAACTATAGGGCACCCTACTACAATGGAAAATAGGAAGAGAACAACTATTAAGGTACCCTATTACACTGAAAGGAAATAGATGGCTAAGGGAAACCTATTATAATTTCGCTTCCAACTCCTACATTGAATGACTGTTGGTGAACTGAAGATTCTCCAACCATGGAAGAATGGAGAGGGATTGCATGAAGGGAGAAAATGATTGTCTTAATGCACCCTACCATTCCACCTTATTCCATATCTTATATGACTGAGATCCCACATACAAATTAGACTCTAATTCAGAATTAGGATTTAAATTCAAGATCATATTATTTAAAGAGATATTTTTCTTGGTAAGATGTAACCCTAACCCTAATTTGTTGCAATTATGATTCTAGGGAAAATTTGGAAGGGGACATTACACTAGTTTTTGAAAATTGATTTTGTAGGCATTAAAATTTTGTAGGTCCTTTGACCTAGGCATTGATCACCTCTAGAACTAGGGGCTAAGCACTAGATGAATTGTCAACATGGTCGATTTGCTAGTTGCATTGCTCACACTAGGGTAGAGGTGGTGCTTAGAGGATACAACAACCCATGCATTTCTTGTTGAGGCTTACCACCTATGTGCCAATCAAAACCAATGGTGAAACTAGGTCCTTAAAATTTAAAACTAAATAGGTGCCAAACCCCAAACAATAACCCAACACAAAATTAAAATACATTTTTATTAAAAAGTCTATCAATGTCATATTTGTGATATTAGAACTATGTGATGGTGATGTAGACAAAATATGTCATAAAAAATTCTTTGTTTATACCACTTGCACTTGAAGATGGTTGTGGATCATACAAATTCCATACAACCATACTGACTATATGAAAAAATTGCCTAATAATTTGCAAACTTCTGCCAAAAAACATTGTTACCCAAATATCGTGTTATGTATGAAAATAAGGATTTTTGGGTCTTTTGGACACAATGGTGAGGTTTGTTTTTCCTTAAAATGCACCCAATAAAATATCATTCCTAAATTGAATCATTAAATATTAGAAGGGGATTCATAGATTTGATGTTTTGATATCATATTAGAGTCACTCAAGGACTCAAGCTCCTATAATCACCTACAAAACCAAAATATTCTTCTATAAGAGAGAAAATAAAGAGAATATTTTTTTCAATAATGGATGCAAAATAATATTAGATCAATAGTGATCAATTAATATGCACAAAATGTACATATGAGAAGTTTCCTATATATGAAAGGTTGAGAGGTAGGACAAACTAGGATGATAAGAAGTTTCTTAATATTATTTCATGTGGCATCTAGAGGACAAGATCACATGTCCATGTAAGAAACTTCTATAAATATTCTTAACTCCCTAAGTAAACATTATATGTCAACATGTGTGAAAAGGTCCTAACTAGGAACTTGCTAGATAATTGATATTGTTCACACTAGATATTAAAGGGGAAAGAAGATAGAGAAAAACTATGTTCACACCAACAAATTTAAATAACCTTCTAAAAAAGAAGAAAAATAAAGCTATATTGTAGCCCTTGTATATAAAGGCAAGGGTGAGGAAAGAAGGTAGTTGAGGTAAGTGGCTACTCCGAATGTGTCAATGACAAGTATAGAAACATATTCTATATGTGCACATAAATTGAGATAAATAAGAAAAATCTCTAAGTTTAAATATCTAAGTGTGAATAAAACTCACCAATTAGGTGGCTAAAGGTAACTAGATAGTAACACAATATTTTCACATCAACATCCCCCTTAAGTGCAAGTTAGGGAGGAAAATAGACTCAAAATATGTTTTAGAAACTAGGCTTCGTAAGGTACCTATGTAGAATAGCATGAAGCACAAGAACCTACAAAAGCTACCATGAATAATTGGTATACTACTAGAATAAAATAATCTCCATAGAAATCAAGATGAGAATTAGGACAAGGAGTAAACAATTATTCATGCTTGTGACTCCAACAACACTACTTAAACAATGCATAAATGGTTATTCACACCAATATATTACATCAAGAAAATAATTTGATATACAAAAGTGCAAAGAGCAATAATTATAAGAGCGTATAAACCAAGAGATGAAGGTAGAAGGTGATTCTACCACTCCATTGAAGCTAAGGAAGTATTCACATTAATAGTAAGATAGCCTTCATAATGATGATGAAGAAGATACATTATGGACCCACTAAAAATGTGTCACAATGTAGTGCAAATGGATGATGTAGCAACATCGGGTTTGATATGATATGAATGCAACTAAAATGTGTGTGCAAGATTAAGATGTGCACTCATGGTGGAAAAAAAAAATGTGCACTCACATAAAGATAGACAAGGTTGTGATGAAAAATAGCAAGGCAAAACCACACTAAAAAAGCTTATGAAACTTTATTAAATAGTGGAAGTATAAGAATGACACAATAGAATGTTCAAAAATCACTTTAAATATAAGTATTAGAGTGGTGGAATTATTCCAATTCATTTACAAAAGTGCATGCACATCAAGTTATACAATGTTTGAAAAGGTACCAATACATGAGTGTGAAGCCCTTCTTAAATGAGCTCAACCTTTATCTTTGGAAGAGGATTTGGACAGAGATTATGCAATAACGACTTTCTATAAGGCCTCTAATTGATAAACACTTAGACTCATCATATCTCATTTTGTCAAAAATTTACAAGTATCTTCTTATTTCTTCTTTGTGATGAAGAGAGGCTCATTCAACTTGTAAGAAAAATAGGGTTTCTTCTTTAAATCTTTCTTCAAGTTGGAGGAATTAATATGTTCTAAAGTTGATTTTGTCTTATATATATTCATAAATCAATTTTTGACTCTTAAAATAATAATTAACATTCATTTGAATGAGTTTGGATTGTTTCATATTTTTACTCTCACAAAACAAGTTAAGATATGATATTTTAAATGCAATACCAAGTGCCTCCATTATTGAGTAGAAGGTAGAAGAAAAGACATGAAACAATTCTTTCAATTTGAAAAAGAAAGTATATATATATATATATATATATATATAATTTATTATTTTTATCTTTCCCACAACCCTTTAATCGATATAAAAAAGACTTGAACCTTACAAGGAAATCCTCAATTAAGAGATAAGGATTAGTAATTAATAATGTCCATTAAGCCTCTAATTGTAAGACGAACAATTCATTAATGGTGCCAAAAATCTCATTGAATTAATCCTACACTTGTTTGGGTGTTGTACAATCTACAATATGAAATAATAAGCTATTAAAAATTATGCAAGATGACTCTCTCTCTAAAACCACACACATTTCAAGCCACTCAAATGACTTGACTTAAATCTAAAAACTCAAAATAACAATAAAATTTAAACATGAAATAGGCATGATAGGCTTCTTCTCATTAACCCACCTGAAAAGAAAATTACATGTTGTTTTGAAATTACAGGTTTTTAGTCACAAAGGCAACATTCATAAATCTAGAATCTGATTTTATATCAGTAACATATACAAAATCTTGAACTACAGGAAAATTTATCTCCTTTCTCTTTGTCTTCTACTGCAAACTAGCTTCCCAATTACATAGTTGCTCTAAATCACAATCACATGACCACATGGACATCAAATAAACATCTTTAATTTGATATAAATCAGCAAAATGATACGAAAATTGGTAAAGTATTGAAGAGTGAACTACCATCAACTTTGACTTATAGTTGCAACTTCAACTCAATCCTTCAACCTACAAATTAAAACTATCAACTATAAAACGGAATCACTCCCTATGGTTACCACAACCCCTTATTGGGTAACCCAACCAAATCGCATGTTAATATTGAAAATCCCTCCAAAAATCATTGAAATTTTGCATTAAGTGTTGTCATAATGTTGCACAAGTTCACCTCAACTTCCACCAATAGGAAATAACATAAATTATCAATGTAAAATCATATTTCCCCAAATACCATGTCCAAATAAGAAGACCACTATAAAATAATAAATAAAATATAAAAAGTTCAATTTATGTTGCACATGGCCACCTCCACAAATAACTAATCAAACAAGTCAATTATGACAACTCCACAACTCCACAATAATCTGTAGTAAGACATGCATTGCCAAGTGTCCCACCTATGAAGACATGCACTTGTAAATTGTAAATGTAATATTTTAAAATACTTATTGTCTGTAACCAACACCACCCATAGCTAAAGTGGAAGATTTGAATATGCCATGAAGATGTTGTCGACACGTGTCACTCTCTTATGCAAGAAAAAACCTTAAAATTTGCCCAAATAATTCATCAAATATTTTTGACCTTATTAATTTAATTTATTCACCAAAACATTTAAAACTAATCTATTTCAAAAATTAAATTAAAATTTTTTGGTCGATGCAATATTTAACTCATATACTAAGATGCTCCTACATAAAAAATAAATAAATTAATTTACCCTTTAACATCTAAGTTTTTTTAAGATAAAAATTATGAACATATTCCTTAGAACATTTGAGGAGCTACATCTAACATGTATTGTAGACCATTAGGTTGTAGAAGTTGTAGTACCTTGAATTTTCAAGTATGGTAATTATGATGTGTCACATGTTTAATTGTCCTAGTTTCAATCATTGTGATGAGAACACAAGGAGAGAAAAGAAGATAAATAAGAACTTGAAAGTGTGCCTTACAACTGCCAAAATTGATTAGTTTTGCAAGTAGAATACCTCCCAAAAAATACAATGTAGTCGTAAGACAAAATTTCTAAAGATAAATTTTGAGTCATCCATTTATAATTTGCACTTGTAAATTTCTTTTATAAAATAGTCTTGTTTAATGATAATTGTGATATTATAGTACAAATGCTTGTGATTTTCTAACAAATATACTTTTTTTTTTGCTTAATTTCATTTTTGTGGGTGAAAGTTAGGCTTTGTCAAAAAGTGGGACCAAAAAATGGCTTCAAATAGAAATTATAAGTAATCAAAAAGAATTTTACTATTATGTAGTTCTTATAATAAGTTTTTTTATATATATAAGAAGTTAAAATTTTGGCATTCTAGGCAAAAGTTTTTTCATGTTGAAAATATCACTCTTTTGAGGGCTAAAAGGGGGCTTGTAAGGGCTGCCTAGGCAATGTCATTGGGATAAACTACATGCTAGTAGCAAGAGGGTGTGGCAATATTGGCCCATGGGTAGTACAAATGAAATAGTGAAGTTGGTGGTTAGTTGGTGATGGCAAGGTTGAACCATGGTGGAACATGATGTAGGGCCCCTCCCCAATCAAGCTTTGATTAACTTAGTTGACCATGGTTGACCCTATTAATAAATGCTATAATTCAATAGGATGGGCTATGTTAGACAGATAGATTGGTGAGAAAAGTAATTGAACCAAGTTATAGAATCATTTCACCTTGTGGTGTACATTTTGATGTGTTATGAATTTGAAATCCTAAATGATCCACTGATTGGATAATCCTGATCTGACGTATGTCAACTATATTTGAATTTGCAGAATTTTATTATGAGGTTAGAAAAGTGATACATGTCTTATGAATGCTTGAAATTTATGGGGATCATGATAATGTCATTCAGTGAATTGCTTTATGTGGATTGCATTGGATAAATGGTAAATTGATCTGTTAATGTCAATTGTATGTAGAGTGTTTGATGTGTATTCTTATTCATGCGTTTAATATTATGTGAGGTTATTTGGAATTACTAATGTGTAAATTGAGGTGCGCAAGAAAATTATCCATGTGACCATGGAAATATTTTGGAGAACCAAACCTAGACCTGTGTACGTTTGTAAAGCCAGGGGTTGTCTATTCGGAGAGACAACACCCCGTTTGTATCGTATTTTATTTGTGAAAGTAATGATACATGTGTGTTAAATTGATTTTATTAAATTGTGTAAATCCAACAAGAGACAAATTCCATGTGTAATTTTTATAATGTATTTTATTGTGTCACTTCACACATGTGCTGATTAGTGTCATTGATTTTGACTTGTCTCTTGGAGGGAGTTTGTTTCTACCAAAGCCCATTTCAAACATTTGAGTGTGGTCCCAAATTTGCCTTGGGTAGGGAGTCTTGGGAGTGGTCAACTCAGGTTTGACCCGTAGGTTAACTTCAGTTGGGTTTCTAAGGGGTCAAATGGACTCCTAGGGTTAGTTTTAGGGCTTTTCCAAAGGTTCAAAGGGTATACCTATGGGTTAGGGGTATTTTTAAACATGTGACTACTCCCATGTGACTGTTTAGTCACCTCAAAAAGTGGTTTTTCCAAGGTGAGCGAAAATTCAACTTAGAAGGTTCCTCCTAGGATAGACAACCTTCCCTTTTGATGTCAGACTCTCTTCCCCATCCTCTCTTACCTTTTCTCTTTCCAATTTTAGCAACATGTAAGAGGTTGGGAAGACCAACCAATGGGAACTCTCACTCTATCCAAGGGGTTGGGAAGAGTGAGAGAGGCCTTCTTAGGCAAGGATTAGGGACTTAGTGAGTTAATCACCCACTCTCCATTGTTGGAGATTATGCAATTTTGAAGAATAGTTGTAGGATAGAATTTTGGCTAAGTGTTGGTGAAAGGATTGTGTGGATTTGGGCTGCTCATCCCCAACTAGATCTATCAAAACCTTTGGGCAAAATAAGGTTGGTTCTTACTCTCTTTTGTTTATGTTGCATATGCATGTTTGAAGAAATGCTTGTATGAAAGTGTTGTTTAATTTTATTTTACTTTATGAAAGAAAATGTGATTTCCCCTTCATTTCTTTATGCATTTCTTGTATTGGGAGTGTCCAAGGCCTCCTACTCTTGGGAGAGTAGGATGGTCTTGGGGTGGAAGAAGTTTGATAGCCTTGGGTGAGAGGCTTTCCTTTAAGGAGAGTGATCTCAAGGGTGTTCTTTTGTGACCCTTGCTGCATAGCCTTGTTTATGCATTTGGGGGTCATAAGGAGAGATGATATGGCTTATATGCCTTTGGGGGGCATAAGGATGTGGGGATGTATTTGTGTTGTATTTGGTTGCCATGAGGTGGCTTGAGATGTTCCATGCTTGCAATCTCCCCAATGATATTTGGTCCACTTCCACCCTTGTAAAAACATCACTTTTGTGATGAAGTTTAGCCTTGGTTGGGAAAGTGTTTGTTGAGTGTTTTCCCTTGCTTGTTTATGTTTGATTGTGTGTAACCTGTCTAGGGCTTGGTTCTCCAAGCTCAAGGGTGGCTTCTAGTAAGCCTAGGCTGGGAGGTGAGCTCTCCATGGTCATAGCCATAAATTTTATATTGCAGGTTGCTTGGAGGAGAAGGAAAGAAGAAGGCTTTGAGTGGATCATAAATTTATTTGTATTTTAGTAGCAAAAATGTATATATTTGTGAAGCCCTCATTTAGTAGAAAAGAGAGGCTTAGTTTGAGATCTATCCATTGTAAAAGTTATCAAATGTATTAAATGTACTTACTTGTCTTAGTTTTAATTATGAATAAAAGATGTAAATTTACTTGAACATATTCTTGCAAAGAAAAGAATAAGATTAGAGTTACTTTCCTTATTTGATTATTACTTGTTGATATACAATAGAAAGGAAATTTATTTAAGTCTTACTAAACAAAAAAAAATAGAGTAAAATACAGTAGTGTAGTTATGTGAAAGGGTATGAAATAAATTAAATGTAAATAAAGTAGCCTCTTGTAGATAAGAAATGAAATATTTGATTAAGTCTATAGTTCAAATATAAAATAAAGATCAATAGTCATTTTAGAGTTGGGTTTTAATAATGTAATACTACTTGTTGTTTATTGAATAAATGGATTTTAGGAAAGACAAGCTATTTTCTCTACTAACCTGACAATGCACAGTTAAAGACATATTTTAATCCATGTTTCATTGTTTAAGTAGAAAAATAAGAAAAATAAAAGAAACACATTTTGTTTATTTATCTTACCAACTTTAGGTTAGTATAAAGGAGACTAATAGTGTAGATGTAAATATTTGCATACATGTAGGTTTTACATTTTCAATACCTATTATTTTTGCACTAATCTAATCTGTCTTAAAAAATATATATAATGATTTAATTAGATATGTTGCTGCAACTAAGAAAAAAAAAGGGGGTTGTATATATAATAGATTTCACATTCAATTATTATTTGATCCAACAAGATAAGATTATTTAAATCTAAATAGATATGATGATATATATTCATATATAAATTTTGTATATACAAATATATATAAAATATACAAATATTTGAAATATATCTAAAAAATACTCCTATCCCTAGTGGCCTTGCATATATATATTGTTGTTGGTATACTGTTGTTGGCATAACAAATACAAATATATATATATATATATATATATATATATATATATATTGCTTAAGAAATAGGTTTTGTGAGGCGAGTGGATGTTGGGGAAACCCCGCGAGCTGCGGCTACGCAAGGGTTTGGGGACCACTGTGTGGGCCGCACCACTGTGCGAACCGCATCCCCACAGTGGGTCGCGCCACTGTGTGGGCTGACCCACTGGTGGTGCCGCGACCGCCATTCCTCGGCCCCTTTGTGCAATCATCTTCGTTCCCCCCTCTCGTAGGCCGCCACCACTAAAAGCTTGCGTCTCCTCCGAGCCATCAATCACCTGCACACTCACAACAGTAAGGGGTTAGTGATATGAAACCCTAACCCAAATTTGGGTTAGGGTAAAATCTTAAGAAGAAAATAGAAGAGTAAAGAGGGAGTGTATGTAGATGTTTAAAGTGAAACCCTAGTTAGGGTTTTTTTAAAATAAAAGGGGGTATTATTATAAAATAATGTGAGGAGAGGAGGGAAAATGTACCTCTCATCATTTGAAATGAAGATATCTTTTTAGCTTAAGTTATTATTTAGTTTAATAGGTTAATTTGGAGATTTACTGGAAAAGGTAATGAATTATTTTTATAGCATTATTATTATCATATTTGGGTAAATAAATTTGAAAAGTTTATTAATGAAAGGTCTAGATAGTATGGTGATTAAAAAAAAAAAAATTAGGTTAAGATGTATGTTTAAATGTCTATCATTGAATATTAATATTTATTAAAATTGGGAAGTAGATTAGTTATGTAGAAGTAAAATACTCTTTATGAGTAATTTTATTAAAAGGGTTTATTGATGGAAATCTTTGCTAAGTTTAATGATTTATTTTAAAACAAGGGGTAGCGTATACCTTGAATATTTATATTAATGTTTTGAGGATTCAACGTATCACAACTTGATTTAAGTTGTATAAATACCTTTTAGAGATTTTAATGATATTTATAATTAAATGGAAGAATTCAATATAGGTTATTAAATATTCAATTTAAGAGGATATTATAGTGGCGTAATATATTTGCTCTAAAATAAATTAATGGATTAAACCTTGCGAACCTTGTTAACCTAAGTGGAGTCTTTTATCAGATAATTTAATTATCATAATGATGCTCGACACTTTAATTTTATTTATTCAATTAGATAATATTAATACATTGAAATTGTATTAATGTTGAATTAATAGATGCAAGGTTTAATTAAGTTTTAAAGGAAGGATGTAATAACATGAAGGAGGAAACTTGATATTAGTTAAATAATTGACATGGAATCAAGTAACTATATTAATGTCTTTTTAGAAGAAGTTGATCTAATTAATTACTATAAAACGCAATTGAAATAAAAGGGACATGTGAGTGAAATTATTATTGTCCTTTTAAAATTAATTCGTTTTGCTTGATAGTAGGAGTTATTGTAATTGTTATGTAAGTAATTTTCCAATTCTATCGTCTAGGAGTTTTATCGAAACCCTAAGGCTTCTAGTTAGATTTTGTTTCGTCGCTCACTTTATAAACTCATTTCAATAACATTAAGGTTTCATTGGAACAACTTGTTAAGTTGTCACAACTAATTAGGCATAGGGAGCATATAATTAAGTGTTCAAAAAAAAAATTGTGTTTTTGCTCAAAAGTTTGGGCATGACACATGAGAGGTAGTGGGAGAGTGCACCACTCCTAGCAAAGGTCTACGGTAGTTCTTTCTAGTGGTTTAATGTGTAAGTAGGGATGTATAACCTTGTGACCGCCCATTTACACATACCTATAATGATAGCACCCTTCCTATTCCAAAAGCCAATAAATTTTTTGATGAAAAAATTACAAAACATTGACTCATACTAAATAATGTTCTAGGCATTGGTGTAGACCTAAACGTAGGAGGTAGTATAGTACAATGGCACAACTACCTACTAATGTATGAATTTATACAAATGAAATAAATTTTTGTGCAACCACCAATAGTCCATCATTGCCAATAAATGTGGTGAGATAAAATACATATAATTATAATTACAATACTTCTCCCCAAATCATGGAAACCAACCATGGAGACATATACAATTACAAGAGTATGCACTACAAAATATTTCACATTATTACAAAGCATCTCTTCATTTATATTTCAAATGTTCAAATTTGGTGTCATATAATAATCTATAGACTTTACCAGACCAAAATTGATTCAACTACCAACCCTTTGCATGATTAGCCTACCAATACATATAGGATTATTGTATCTTATAGTCCAACAACTCACAAGAGCTTCAAGATTGTGAAAACATTAATTTTTTGAGAAAATTACAATAGCCTTCATACAATAATCAATTGTTTGACATTCATGTCCTAAAATATGTGAAAATCATTTGCAAAATATCCTTTCATTCATTATGTCTTTAGATTTGGTGTGAAATAACATGGGGAAGCCTAATGATTTTTTTGCAAACAAGATTTGGATACAACTCGAGTCTATCAAGATTTGTAACAAAAACTACAACATTAATTATGGCATTATCTCTTTTTGCTCAATTTGTTGATTAATTTTGTACCCTTTTGATTAAAACATACTTTTAGGCAGCTTGCAAATTCAAATATGGTTGTAAGGGCCTATCATCCACTAATAGAACTCTAGGCATTGTAAGAGGATAGGGATGTAACAAAGATAATTGGCATGCTACTATTCATTGACACCTTTTTGTAATTAAATACTTAATTTTTTTTGCCTTAATTAACATGTCAAATATTTTTACCTTTTGAAAAACCACATTGCATTGTTCATGTAATGGAAAAAATTTAAGTTATGCTAAACTTTTGCATGGTTCATAAATCCATGAACCATGTGACATCTAAAACTTGGCCACTTTTCCCTTTATCCTTAGTTTTATTTTATTGATGATTCAACAAGTTCCAAAACTTATGACTGGGTTGATACCCATTCACACATTGTCTTTAAATTGAAGCTTTTGGCTTCCATAAAACCATGTTAGAGGTCCAAGAGATCATTGAACATTCAAAATTTTTGATAACAATACTTAGTGTTTTATTTTTTCTTTCACAATGAAAATTTAAGCGACCTTTGTCTTTTTCAAGGTTCAAGGTTTGGAAGTATTGAGGGAATTAGTAGTTAAGGAAGGTGAATGAGGGGAAGTTTGATGATGGGGTCTTGATGAGAAAATACTACCTCAAAGTGTCAAGGATTAAAGATTGCGGATATCTTGTGATAAGTACTTGAGGAAAGGGAAGGGTCAAGGTTTGACTTCAAAGGACAATGCAAATGGATTTCTATATTTCAAAGGGTTGTGGAATGCATTGAAGTGTGTTCCAACTCCAAAAGTCCAAAAAATAGACAAAAAACTTATGAGGGTGAACAATCATGGTTTTGAGTTCGATAAGTAAATCATACTCTAGGAAGGGAGTGTTCAATAGTTTAACCCGAAAGCATTAGAAAATATCAAAAGTGATGGTCCAAGAGGTTAGGTCAAAAGGGAAAATCAGCACATCAAAGAAAACTTTGAAACAATGGAACTCCAACAAATGTTGGGAACATTAAGGAATTCTAGTGAAAACCCTTATACTTAAGACCTTAATGGGTTTCAACAATTTCTAATATGTGAGGGAATGAAATAGAACCATTCCAATGTTGTAATCATAAAAAGATACCCCAATAAAAATTTGTCAAATCCATTATAATTAGTGGATTAGATAGATTTAGGCACATAGAAGGAAAGGGAATCAAGGAAAATTTGACATGGAAGGATTGAATCCCAATAGAAATTTTTTTCCTTTTGTCTATCTTGGTACTCCTTATTTCCTTTGAAACCTTTATGTCTAATAACTTTTTAATTTTCTCATAAAAGTTTGAGGACTAGACTCCCATAAAAAATAGTACTAGGCATGAGTCATCTATAAACTCTTCTCCTTGATAACTTGACACTCTTTTAACTCATCATTCTCTTTGTTCAAAATTTATTCATTTAACATAACTTCCTTATCACTTGACACTGAATAGTGGTAAGAACTATGGATTATCTCCAATGTTCCATGGGAATGTGTTCCCCAAAAAAACCCACATTTTCAAAACATGAACATTTTTTAGACTTGCTGATTTGGGGGAAATGTACCCCCACCATGCCACCACCTTTGTTGGGACATTGGTGATGTTGCCAAGATGTCCTTAAGACATTTGGGGGAATCCCAGGAGTACTTGGACCAGCTTGGGCATGCCCATGTATACCTTGTATTTGGATAACAAAAAGGCCATTTCAAAAAAAAAAGATATTTTTTTCACTAGTTCTTGTGCCCAAGATTGAATCCTAATGGCCAATGGGCCTCGTGTAAGCCCCACAAACACTATAAAATATTTTCAAATCCTTATTTTAACTCACAAACAAAAATCAATAAAAATCTAATAGTGTGAGTTAAAATTTTATAATTATATAAGTATTGTTGGTTGGTATTAGTTTGGAGGAATTTGACCATGTAGAGTCAATAGTTCTAGTGATGAGGAGTTTGGGGATGATTAAAGGCCTCACTTCACTCCATCTTTTTTATTTTGAACATTTGTACTCATCATTATACTCATTGTAATCATCAAGATGAAATCTTCAACATAATATAAATTTCAAATTTGACACTTTCATTGTCCAATGTTAAATTGTTAATATTCACTTCAAAGTTTAGTAGTTTTTAAGTTTACTAATTCTCTTAAGTTTTATGTGTAATTCTTATACATCCTTTTATAACTCTCTTTTAAAGTACTATATGTATAACAATGTCGTCTCCCACTACCACTCAACTACAATCCCCACACTGTCCCCTTGTCATCCCCATATTTAGGCCCTTGGTCCTCACATCCCTAAAACCCATCCTTGTGTCCTCACATCTCCTCCTACCAAACTTCGATTGACTTCTCTATAACTCAGCTGAACATGCCAAAAATTTATTGAAAGTCAACAAAAACATGTTTTCACCACTCAACAAGAACTAGAAATGACTTTCACATACATTTTAAATAGTTTTAATGGTGGATGATAAAAAATTGTTAGGGTTTCATTTATAGGTTGATTTGGTCCTACACCTACTAGAAAACACTCAAAAATATTTTTTTATATCTTGAAAGTATGAATTTGAGGGATAACGATGCCATGGACATGTCAAATTCATTGCAATAGATCAAATCCTGCAAGAAACTCATTGTCACATTATCATGAGATTTTTTATTAGTTTATTTCAAAAACATTCCTATCATTATACATGCAAATTTGAGGGAAATTGATACATATATTAACAATAGATATCCATGGTAGGATTTTAATTTTTGATAGTGTGTTCTTCGACCTTGGGATGACATTTTTCGAGGCTAGAGGATGCCACATGTGACATCAATGGCATGTGTATATGGATACTAAGAGACATTGTAGAGAGATAATAAGGGATTTTAATTTATATTCAAAAAGATTTCTAAAAACATTAAAGATAGGATTTAGATCATAGAATTAATTAAATGAACATCTTTTGATTTAGATTCAACTATACTTAGATAGGATTTGAATATCTATTGATTAGAACTAGGCTTCTAGAGAGAGAAGTAAACAAGAAATTGTTGATTTTAAGGAATTAAACATGGAGAATCTATATCACTTATATCAATTAAATTTAAAATTTAAAATTATACTCAAGATCCTAGATTTGATAATGTCAGGAAGATAGTTGTGCAAGCTCCATATTTTGATGTGAAACGTTAAGAGAGAAAATATGACTCAAACAAGATTAGAACATGAATCTATACAACAAAATATGTTCATGATTGACTGAAGTAACATTTGGATGCATGTTATATGATCAATTTGATAAATTTCAATGTAATGGGGATTCGAAAAGAACATAATCTAGAATCATATTTTGATGAAATTGATAGGGTTTAGAAAAGTGAGTGTTGAATCATGGAAGAATGTTCATTAAGAATTAAAAAATGGGTGCCTTTGCTTTTGAAAATACAATGGTGTGTGTTTTGCATGACTTTGAAACTTGTATTTTCTTATTTTTATTTCTATTTTATTTATGTTTAAATTCTTAGTTGATCAAGGACTTGTTGGATCTCTAATGTATAGGTCAAAGTTATTAGATCTAGAAAATATTATGTTTTGGACACCTACCAAAGTATGGTGTCAATGACAAACTATACAAAAAGCTTACATTAATGGCCAAATAGGTATATAACACCCATGTTTGGTGGTTATAAGGGGTAAAAGTGTTAAGATCCAATTCTACTATCTTAGATACTTGTGCTAAAATTCAACATTACTGTCCTAGACACTAGTGTCAACCTCTAGCACTTGTGCGCTATCAAAAGTGTGCTTTACATTTCAATTGGTGGCTCCAATTATTTTAATGTATGATTTCTAAAATCATGTTTGTCTATCATTAAATAGTGTATACTTCCCTTAGTGGAAATAAATGTCTAAATGCATAGGATGTAAGTCTATATGGTTATCTAACTTCTTATGAAGACAAGACTCTAATAATAATTACTCATTTGATAATAATTGTTGATCTTGCATATTGGGTATAGTAAGATATCTACTACTATGCTAATACACATAAGTACAATTGTATCTTGTCCCATTGTACCTAGAAGGTCATGTTCCTCATAAATATTAAGCTATGAGACTATTCATCACTAGATACACCTTGTCACGTGAGGATTTAGTTGATAAAATATAGAGGGCATAAGCACATCTTTAAATTAATACGTATATCTATCACTATCTCATAGAAGAATCTCCATATTATGAAGTCCTATGACCCACCTATTTAATATGGAATTGATGTGTAGGAAAAGTGATCCTAGACTAACATGTGTATTAACCTAGGTCAATCCTTCTCCCATACAGCATTAGAGAGGAATGAATGGGCTTGACTAATATCCACAAGGAAGAGCCTAGAAGCTACGTTGATTCACAACTCTATTAGGGTTGCATGTTATGGGATTTGTGTGTGTAATAAACTAGATAAAATAAGGCTAAATTTTAAAAAAATGATAGGATGCAGGAAATAAAAAATAAATGTATAGAAGAGAATTATAGATTTGAAAATGAAACACAAAGAACTTGATGCTAAAATCCGGTGTTGATTGTGTTGGACTAAAATGGTAGGCATTTTTGTCCTCAATGTTCCTCTAACTGAAGTTGAATTCAAAAATAAGATCAAGAAGCTACTGGGGGGTTGTCCTTAAAAAATCATGAAAATGTGTTAAAAAACTAGCACCTAGCACTAATGTCTAAGGGTTTTTCACTATTTGAAATTTGAGAATGTTTGTCAGGGTCTTCTTTGTCCATTTGTACCACTATCACAATCAAAATCCTTTTGATCTACACCTACACACATGAAAGGGGGAAAAGGTTGTGTTATATAGGGGCTTTCCTAAGTCAAATTTTGTATTGGTGTTACCACCTCCACAATAGCAATGATGGATGAAAACCATCACATGCTCTCTTGGGAGCAGAGGTAAATAAACAACATAAACTGAAATGATTACCTTAGGCATGAAACCCTTACCTTAATCTCATGTAAAGTGATGTAGTTTTGCTCTCATGAAGTCCAACAAGATGTTAGTATAAAATGATAATAGTGATAAATCATAAACAATAAATGATACTGATAGTGGATTGATGTATGCCTGATAATGCCTTCAGACTTCTCAACTTGATTGCTCTTGAATTCTTAGAATTGAAGAGAGATATTCTTAGAAGGTATTGTTAAAGAGAAAGGGAGTTGTTTTTATATGCAACTAACACCTTTTCACAAGTAAATTTTTGGAGAATCCGACAACAAGATTATATCCATTAAATGTCTGAAGCTAGCATCTAAATTTTTGAATTTGGGGCCTAATTTAGAGGATATTAGTGTTGAGCCACTAGTTGTGAGCCCTTTTTGGCAATTCAAGGGTCAAACTTGAGAGGACACTAACATTCAATGCTATTGTCCTAACCAGTTTGATAGTTCAAAGGGCCAACCACTATAGGATGTGTCTAAGTTTGCTAATTAGGTCTTGGGATAGGCACATCTTTGTATGATCAATCACCAACACCAAAATGAGTGCTAAATAATGCATGAAATTGTGAGGGGTATACAATTTAGATTGCTACATTTATTCCCCCCTTTATCAATTAGCCTATGTACATACCCATGGTAAAGTGTAGAGTAGTTGAGGTCAAGGAACTTCTTAAACATACCCAAAAGAATGTAGACACATATAAAGACGAGGGGGAGAAGGAAGAAGAATAGTTGTTGCTTTTTTATTCTTCCTCTTGTTACGAGTGTTGTATGTTTTATCAATCACATGAATATAAGGTAGTTGAGACACAATTTGATTAATATTAATATTTTGAATTAGTTGTTTTGCAAAGTTTAAAATGTAACCATGAGATTGAGGTGGGTCTCTGGTAGTAATAACAGGTTTAACTTGTGATTGAGGAACATCTTAGAAAATATGCACAACAATTGGAAGTTTCATAAGTTTTGTATGGGAACCAAAATTGTAAATTGCATTGACTAGACTTTGATTGGGCTCTTTATTCATAAATGCTTTATCCCTGGAAGAGATAGCATTGAAAAAAGTGCTAATGGTATCATTCTCTTGCACCAAAATATCCTCATGAGTAGGGCATAAGTTGGGAGAGGAAAAATCATGATTCAATGTGTCATCTCTAGAAGGGAGAGCATTGAAAGAAATACTAATGATATCATCCTCTTGTGCTAGAATATCCTCATGAGTAGGAAAATTTTTGGAGGAACAAGCATGACTCAATGCTTCATCTCTAGAAGGAAGAGAATTGAAAAAGTGCTAATCATATCATCCTCTTCCACCAAAATATCCTCATGGGTAGGAAAATGTTTGGGAGAGGGACATGCATGAGCCATATCTGAAAATAAGGAAAAAAGGTGTGAATTTTATTTTTTTCTTCAAATCTAAAGTGAATATTTAGGAGCTCTCACATATAACATCTACAACATGTGTAATGGGAACTATTATTCAATGCAACATTATCATCAATTTATCAACTATTAAAATCTATTTAAGTAAATTGTAATGCAATGCAATTGAATAAAAATAATTGCAAGTGTAAGCTTAGTCGGGTTCACCAAATGATGTGCAAAAAAACGTAATCCTAGACTAGCATGTGCATTAACTTGTGTCAATCCTTCTCCCATACAACATTAGAGGGAATGAATGGGCTTGATTACTATCGATACTTGGTAGATCCAAGCTACATGGATTCACACCTCTTTAAGGGTTGCATGTGATAGGGATTTGGTTGAGTGTGTATATTAAACTAGGTAAAAAAAGGTCGAATTCAACAAGATTGACAAAATAGAAGAAATATAGAACAAAAGTATACAAGAGAATTGCAAATTTGGAAATGAAATATACAGAATAAAATGATGCTAAAATATAGTGTTGGTTGTGTAATATCCTCTATGGATATTTTCTCCAGATTTTCCAAATGTTCCAAAGTAATTTAAACAAACAGTTTGCATGAAAACTGAATTCTATCAATTCAACAGATTATATTGAAAATCATATAATATTAGACTGGAATAGAGATCTGAAATTAAGTATGAATATTATCATCAAAATAGACAAATCATTACAACCTTCAAAAAAATAACACCAAAATTATCTTCCCAATCGTCGCCACAGAACTTACATAATGATTGGATGCACAGGAAACCTCCCAATCACAATTAAATGATGTATAGAAGGTTTAGAAATCCACATACCAACAACAATCTGATATCTTCAACAAACACCACCCAGAGTAGATCTTTCACCACTGTATCTAGTCTTCTTCAAGAGGGATTTTGTCCTCAAGAAGACTGATATGGACCAAGTCCAAATCACTAGAACCTCACAGGGTTACAACCAAGAAATGAATAAACCCCACATACTCAAACAATCCTATCAATGCTCTTTTATAAATTTTTGAATGTCCCTTGGCCTTCCATTTCCTCTTGCCTTTTCATTTTCTTTCTTCTATTTCACTTTTGAATTAAAGGTGACTTTATTTGATTTCCCACTTTATTAAGTCACTTGAGTAATTATATAATATTATCCTTATGTTGTAAATTTTACAGGAATAATATTAAATAATTGTATTAATGGCTTATTAAATAATTAAACATGCTTTTAATTATTTAATTGTATTTTAAGCCAAAAGGGAACATTACAAGTCCTCTCGTCCAAAATTTGCTTGTCCTCAAGCAATTAGCACCAGGATCCCATACCAATCTTTGAGGATGTCATGACCTTGTGTTGAACTCATTGTCTGGTACTATCACTTCTTGATTCCTCGAGAAAATAATTTGAATCATCATCTGAAAGAATTCAGCAGAAACATTCACAACTACAATTAAATTCCCTATGATATCAGAATTCCAAGTCAATATCAAAAAAAATTCACCATGTTGATGTTGCACCACTCTGTTTATAACAAATTGTCTTATGTCCTCAATTTGTATCCTCAACTCCGAGGACTCTAAGAACTGCCCATCATCATAACCCAAACTGGAACATCTGAATTCAATACTAGGAAACAAAGATTGCACCAACATCTTAATGGAGTCTATATCATCATCGAAATTGAAATCAACCAATGTAGGAATGGTATTTGATATAGTTCTCACCACCATCTACATTAAAACTTGTGAGAACTCATCATTAATCCACCCACAATCAACCCAAACAAAACTTGATTGCTGACCAATGGAAAATCCACTTATTTGCATTTCATGGATTGCAACTTTGTGAATTGTTGTGGGAATAGCAACATTACTAGAATGAAACTCACAACTCCCATCTTGTCTCAACACTATATTGTTGTGCTTGACTTCATCTTCATCACTAGAATTAGATGGAACTCCATCATCCAACTCAAAAAGTGGATTGCCATGAATCACATCATCATCAAATTCAAACAAAGGATTATCAATAATTTCAAACCATTGTTCTTGCTGATCCATTTTTTTTCATTTTTTACTTTGGACAATGCTAGTTTGAACAAAAAGTTTCGCATATGTTGTTAAGCTCTTCAATCATCTCCTGGATCTCCTCAGCCACTCCCTTATTCTTTTGATCCCAAAATTATTTAGTAGCAATAAGTTGATTTTCTATTTCTTGTAGGGTCCTTTGAGCATTCTTAAAATTCTCCTAAGTTTCCTTCTATAAATTTGTGGTATCTTCTACAACCTTAGTAGCCATATCTCTATCATGAATAAAATGCAAGGAAGTTGACTTGATTTCTTCCATGTTATTCTCAATTAATCATAAATCAGCAAGCAAGATGTTAACATTATTTTGATCTCTTGGTATGTTATGAATTAAATTTTCCACATACCTATGTGTGGCATCCATTGTAGATAAAATGTGAACTTCTTTTTCAGATGATACCAAGGGATGTCTTTCCCAATCGTGATCATCCATGAATGATGAATTGTTGTCATTCTACATGAGGAAATCAGAATTCTTCGCAACTGTAGAGTTATTCCCAATCAGATGTGACTCTTCATTTATCTTTGCAACAAGAAGTTGAGAATCTGAAACATTAGAGACACTAGGATTTTTCTCTAAATTGGATGCAAGAAAGGAAAAATCAGATTTGCACAAAATAGAATCAATACTTCCAATATAAGTCTCACTACATGAATCATGGGGGGAGGTATAAACAATATTAAAAGAAATTTCATTTTGTCTAGCTAAAGGCTTGTTTTGGAAATCAAACTAGAAACTTGTTGACTACTAATTTTACATTAAACGCTAATAGCCTTATGGGAAATTCATTGATGGGGGACCTTTGCGCAAGATTCACTGAATAACCCATAAGGTTGTTAGCGTTTAATGTAAAATTAGTAGTCAACAATTCTTTTTCTGACACACCTGGTGGGACCTAATTTTGAACAAGCCTAAGCAACTTTTTGAGCCATAGACCTGTTACCAGGAGTCAAACAACTTCAAATCCCAGTTTGCATCTACCACCCTTGGTAAGCATCCATTCGTCTACAGCTACTTCTCAGAATTCACCTATTATCCCTGCGGGACCTATTCTTGTAGTAATGGCTCAAGTTCCTCCTAGAAATTTTGTGACTTGGAATAGTGGTAGTCCTCTAATTCCTCCCGTTCCACCTGCAGTATGGGGGCCAATTCCCACCTCTGTGCTAAAAGTTGTCCCTAAATTCACCGGAGAATGTTCCAAGACACCGGGGGAACACCTACAAGATGTGACCGATGTTTGCACCATCCATAACATTATAGATAAAAATGTAGCTCTAAGATTGTTTGCAGCTTCATTTAAAGGAAAAGCTTTAGATTGGTATAGATCTCTTGCTCCAAACTCTATAACTGATTGAGACTAGTTGGGTGACCACTTCTTTGAGAGATTTGCCGACAAGACTGATAGATCATCTCTAATGCAACAATTGATTACCATCAAAAGGGATCTTCAAGAAGCGGTGACAGAATTCAATATGAGGTTTCAGGGGACTTGGCAGAGGATATCATTGTCTGCTCATCCTCTCATGGATATGGTGTTTGTTTTTTATCTAAAAGCTTTCAATTCGGATATATCTATAATGATCCAATCTCTCAGAGGAAATACACTCCCGGATGCGTATGACTTGGCCTTCCGAGTATAAAATAATCTAATTGATGTTGGAATGCTTGCACCATGACCGCTCATGTTGGTCTTCCTTGAAATATAAAATCAAGTTCTTGAGCCAGTTGCGCCTAGCATGTTCACACCCCAATCCATGTATGTGTACCCCAAATCCCAACAAGTGAGTACATCCTCCTCTTCATCTCTGGTCACGGAAGTAAATGATATGAAAAATATGTTGAGATCTTTCTCAAATGAAATCATTAATTTGAAAAGATATCAAATCCCCTCTGCTAGACCTCCCTTCCAGCAAAATTTCCAAGGGAAGAGGCCCCCATATCAGCAAAACCAATATGCGAATAACCAAGCTTCCTCAAGTCATTCGAATGGCCAGATAGTTACAGTGCCCAATCCTTTGCAAACTGTCTATCATAGCACCAATAAAGAGTTGACCATAGGACATAATAATCTAGTAGATGACACCAATTCTTGGTGTTTCCCATGTAACAATGCCCATGCCCCAAGAAACTGTCTGAAAGGCAATTTGTAACAAAAAATTACAGATCAACGAAGTCAAGGTTCTACCTCAGATGATTTGGTTTATGCTTCCCCTAGCATGGAAAATGCAGCTCTCATCGCTTAGATCCAAGGTATGTCAATAGAGCAAGAAATGGAGATAGCTTCGGACCATGCTTTATTCTCTTGGATGGAGGACGAGGATGTCGTACTCACAAACAATGCAATTGCATTAAGATCGGGAGCTCCCCAAGTGAATTCAGACTACAACCTTTGGTCAAAAAGTCATTTCACGGGGGAGCATGTAGGCACACAAGGAAGGTTCATCTCAGTTAAAAATCTTGAACAACCCACGGTTGTTACAACATATCAAAGGAAGGAGTTTGTCCCCTATAAGCTGAGAGAAGCAAAAGCATATGTGCCATCAGTATTGGATGTGGTGGAGCAGCTAAAGAAAGCCCCGACTAACGTCTCTTTATGTGATCTCCTTAGCATCCTAGAAATAGAAAAACCGGTTAAAAGAAGCTCTGGTGGAGGTGGAGACACCTATCAATAGGAATGTTGCCAGTTCTTTGCAGGCTAATGAGGAAAGATCTACAATCCTCGCAACACAATCGTGCTTGCCAGCAGTGTTGATAAATGAGGCTGCAACACCTAGATCCCAAGTAGAAGGTAAGCCTAAACCAACCCCGTTCTATTTGACCCTCATTGTAGGAGACAAACTGTTGCATAATTCTATGATAGATTTTGGTACTAGCACTACTATCATGCCGAAATAAATTATTGAGGAACATAAGATATGAGCCTCTAAATAGGGGTGTTATGCAACTAGATGGAAATAAAGTTCACATTGTGGGTCTTATTAAAAGTCTTTCGTTGACACTGTTCGCATTTCCTAGTGTCACCATGTCCCAAGAGGTAGTAGTTATAGATATCCCCCCTATTTTTGGGCTCTATCTCTCCTGTGAATTTACCGTTAAGATAGGAGGTTACTTATCTTTAGATTGGTACCACCTCATTCTCCAGACCCAGCATGATGCTAAGCTCAAAATTCTTTCAGAGCCCCTACACATAGAGAACATAGTTGATCAGGCTATGCTCAACTTTGAGCCTACCCATACTTCCATATCTAATGAGGAGAAAGGACATGTAGAACTTCTAGAGCATGAAGAGGTGATCAGGGATATTACACCAAAGCAAGAAGTTTTCCTCAATGAATTCATAAATTCTGATCCATATTCCAATTACCATGCAATGGGTCTTGGTACCTACTATACTTTTTATGAGGATCAGATTATCCCAAAATTGATCAAGGAGCCACTAACCAAGGAGGAGTTGTCTTCCACGCTCTGAACCTTGTACTTTGATGGTGCAAGATGCAAGGTAGGTTTAGGCATTGGAATTTGTCTTACTTCACCTTCTGGTGAAAAATTCCTGAGGTCTTTCCACCTGCAGCTCGCTTACTCCAACAATGAAGCGGAATATGAGGGGCTAATCTAAGGCCTAAGTTTAGCAGAACAGATGGGAATAAAATAACTTAAAGTTTTGGGAGATTTTGAACTGATAGTGCACTAGTTCTGAGGAATCTCAAGTGCCAAGAATGTTTGCATGAAGTCCTATCGCCATAGGACATGGGATTTGATCGAAAGCTTTGATGCTTTCAACATCCAAAGGATTCCTCAAAAGGTAAATGTAGTCGCTGATCAGATGGCCACTATTGGGTCGTAATTCAACCCAGTTGCAGATTTTCTTACCAACCCTCAAGCGGTTCGCATGGTCGTTCGACTAGCTATTCCAGACAATGACACCCACTGGCAAGTTTTTGTGAGTGATGAGAAAATTACTCTGTTCATTCAAAACTTCAGAGAGTTTGCTGATCAAATGCAATCTAAAGTAAAGGAGGCTTACGGGGATCAAATAATTCAATTGAAATACAATAAGCTCCCAAATAGATTGATCACCCTAGAGAATTTATTTGATCATGATGATGCTAAAAAGGACAAACAAAAATTCACAGCCGATAAGGGTGCCTACACCAAAATGTCATTAGCAAATGGGAGAACACTTAAGGTTGGAAAGGGATTTTCCCTAGAAGACCGAAAAAAGTTGGATCGATCTTGTGATGAATACATGGGCATGATAGCATGGTCATATGATGATTTGAAGGGTTACAACTCTAGCATCATCTAGCACACCATTGAGCTTGACGATGGGACCAAGTCGGTCCAACAGAAACAGAGATCTGTCAATCCGAAGATTGAGATTCTCATGGCGCAAGAGTTGAAGAAATTAATAGAGTCCAAGATTGTCTACCCCATCAAGCATAGTACATGGGTATCAAACTTGGTACCAGTTCGCAAAAAGAATGCGGATATCTGGCTTTGTGTGGATTTCCGTGATTTAAATCAAGCTTTTCTAAAAGACCATTACCCTTTGCCACCAATGGAATGGTTGTTAAGCACCGTGGCTGAGTCTGAGATGTTTTCAATGCTTGATGGATTCTTGGGTTATAACCAAGTGTTGATAAAGCCAGAAGACCAACATAAGACCACTTTCACAACCAAATGGGGAACATTTTCTTACCAGAAAATGTTGTTTGGATTGTCAAACGCAGGTGCGAATTTTCAGAGGGTTATGGATCTGGATTTTAAGGAGTTGATCAATAAAATTATCCTCATTTACTTGGATGACTTGATGGTGTTTTCAAAATATAAAGAAGATCATCTTGATCATCTTGAGCTAGTCTTCTAGAAGTGTTTGGAATTTGGCATTTCATTGAACCCAAAGAAATGCATCTTTGGGGTCCCACAAGGGAAATTATTGGGACACGTAGTGTCTAAAGAAGGAATCTCTATTGATCTAGATCGCATAAAGGCAATAAAAGATCTCTCCCTCCCTGTCAACAAGAAGGGCATTCAGTCCTTCCTAGGCAAGGTCAACTTTGTTAGCCATTTCATCTCAAACTTTGCCAGAATGGTGAGGCCTATCACACTAATGCTTAAAAGGGACATACATTTTAAATGGACTCCTGAAGAAAAAGAGGCATTTGAGAAAATCAAAGACACCATCTCTTCCGCTCCAGTACTCTCAAATCTCGATATGTCTAGAGATTTCATAATGTATGTTTTCTCTAGCAATTATAGCATTTTTGTGGTGTTAACCTAGAAGGATGCAGACCAAAAGGGTGAGAACCCAATAGCCTTCCATTCCAAAACTCTAAAGGAGTATGAAGCCAAATACAAATTTTTTGAAAATCAAGCACTGGCCATTGTTAAAGGCCTCAAAAAAATTTGGCATTTCATTGCATGCAATAAGACTATTGTGTATGTCACTCATTCTTCAGTTAGGGAATATATAATGGAAGGTGACATTACAAAGAAAAGGGCAAATTGGATTACCAAGATCTTAGAATATGACATTGATGTGAGGCCCACTAAGGTAATCCACGGAAAAGGCCTTTGCAAATATATAGCCCAAGAGTCTGGCCCTCAAGAAATCGAGACTACTGCGGAGGAAGTTATGATGATCGCCTCTGAGAAAATGGAAGCATGTTGGATCGAGAATCGAATCATTTCATGGAGACTGGAATCTTCACAACTGACCTCTCTCCTGAAAAGAAGAGATTCTATAGGATGCAGAATAGTGGGTTCTGCCTTGTTGAAGGAGTGCTTTTTAAAAGAAATTTTGATGGGATCCTACTCCATTGCGTAGACCAAGACCAAGCCCATAAGATCTTACATGAATTCCATCATGGGCTCTCAGGAGGCCACTATTCAGTGCAAACCACCATCATCAAGATTACCTGTGTTGGGTATTTCTAGCCCTCAATGTTTAAAGACACACATGCTCTGGTGAGAGAATGCAAGGAGTGCCAATACTACAATGGTAGGCGCAGGAAGGCAGCAATGCCACTCAGGCCAATAATGGTGGAAGAGCTCTTTGCTCAATGGGGTTTGGATTTCATAGGGATGATTAATCCGCCAAGCTTAGTCGGACACAAGTGGATCCTTATTGCCACTGACTACTTCACCAGATGGTCTGAGGCTATACCCCTAAGGAATTCATCAGAAACATAAATACTAGCATTTTTGGAGGAGCTAGTATGTCGGTATGGTACGCCAAAGACCATAATATTGAACAATGCACGAGCATTCATAGGCTCCCATGTAACCCAATTTTCTCTCAGCCAAGGTATATATCTAAAGACTTCCTTGAATTATTATCCTCAAGGAAATGACCTAGCTGAGTCTACCAACAAGAACCTCATAAGACTCATTAAGAGGATTGGATCTGAATAGAAAAGGAAGTGGCATCACCACTTGAGCAGCGCATTATGGGCGGACCAGATCACAACTAAGCAAGTTTAAAATAACTATCCATACAAGTTGGTCTACAGAAAGGACACCTTATTCCCTATATCTTTGGAGATCCCAGCCTTGTAGCTCCTCAAGTCCATTGAGGTGGCTAAAAATGAGCCCATGGAGGTAAGGTTTGCAGAACTTATGGAGCTAGAAGAAGCAAGGGTAGTGGTGTTTGAATCACTTCAGAACCGCCAACAAACCGTCAAGAGGTGGTTTGATAAAAAGAAGAGTTCTAACTCGGGGCTCAAATAGGGTGATCTTGTTTTAAAATATAATGAGAGGACAGCCAAGCTGGGTCAACACGCAAAGTTTGATGGTTTATGGGAGGGACCCTTCCACATCAAGAATTGCAAGGGGTTTAATGCATTTGACCTCGAGAACATGCAAGGGGAGTCTCTTGAAATCCCAGTTAACAGGTTTCATCTTAAACCTTTCTATTAAAGCTTAGCATTCCCAACGTAAATAATATATTTTTAGTGTGCCTTATTTATTTAATTATGATTTTGCATGCATTGTAAGGAGCAAGAAGTAAATCATAAGATACGTCATGAGCAAGCAAAAAGGGTCATTATATTATATATATCGGTATCTTTATACAATGCATAAAATGGCTTGTAGCCTACAGATTTTTAGTAGCAGGGTGGAAGATCTTTGAACCAGGGTGGCAGTCTCTCAATTATCTTCCTCGTCCTCATCCTCATCCATTAGAAATTCTAAGTCATCATCATCTTTTCCCATCCACTTGTGGCCGGAGTCACTGTCAGATCCCTACGATATCGACACAAGCACCAGGTTTGGAAGAATATGTGGTGTCGGGATCTATGGGGAAGATGTAGTCTTGGAACTCAATATACCATGTTGTGCCAAGCGGAGTGGGCACTATTAGATGGACTCTAAGGAGGAACTCTGCAGCGCGCTCTACACGTAGGCGATGAGTGAACAATGGCATACTCTTTAAGCCTCCTATAAGTGGATACCAGGTCACCCCCTCTCCAAGGGTGATGAAGCGCTGCAAGCCCAAGGCCAAAGGTAGACCTCTAAAAGGGATGAAGTATTCCACAACATCCTTAAGGTCACCTAGATACTCTGATGGGAAGAATGTCTTAGTCAACTCGATCGTCAGATAGTCAGTTGTCCTAGCATCTAGCAATGAAGCCACGAAGCGAGATCAAATATCTATGTTGATACGATATTTGTCAGCGTCGTCAATAAAATCTTCTCCGAGCACCCATTTAATGGTAGCGGTGATCAAAGGATTTTTTTGTCGCGCCATGCCTTGCAACCTTCGGTCTAAAATGTTGCCAAGGAAAGGGACTTGTGCTTTGTTGCTGGTAAGCATGATGGGAGTATCCATAACTCAAGAAACTCTATCATTGAGCCAACTTCTATGCAAAGGAATGTCTGAAAAGACATATTTATAGTTGATTTCCAGCTCCAAGTAATAAATAAAATTAAGATACAATGCCCTCGATCTTCGATGCGACTGTCTTTTCTCATTACTCGCACAAGTGAATGGAGTCAAGCCTGAAGATTGCGTATGTCCTGTCCAGAGCCTTGAAAAAAAAAAACAGCGTACTCAAACGTCGTGCATATCTTCAAGTATGTCGTTCCTTAACCCAGTAGTTTGCAGGTCTGTCTTGGCTCATGTGAGCTTTGTTGGTTGTGTATTTTCTCTTTAATAAGGAGACCTATCTGGACAAAGAGATCACCACTAGTGGATTGGAATGACGGCATAGTGGGCTGACATCTTTTCAAAAATGCAAATGGCAACGCTTCTTCCCATTCTATCATTAATGTCGCCTCGAGAATGAGGTGGCATACGTGCCGACAAATACCTATCATAAATGCCCCATTTTCATGCACAAATATAGGCATGTGATACATTTAAGGAAGAAAGCTTCAAAAGTGCATGTCATATTTTTAGTTTGCATTCCCAGCGCCAAAGCCTTTCAAAAGTGTCAGAAAAAGCTCACCGACAGAAAAATGGAGATGGAAGCAACAACCTCAAATCCTTTCCTGGGTGAAATGTGGGTGGACATTTATAGGGTAATTTCATATGCGTCCCATGCCATGCCCCCCAAGCCAGAATATCCCAAGACTAAACCCAAATCAAAGACAGCCACCTGTGATTCCATGGCAATGATTGATTCATTAGAAGAGGTCCTTGAGCTCGACCTGCACAGGCAGTCAGGAGCCCTCAAGGAGGCTACGTGCAAGAGAATGATAAATCACAAAAATGAGCCACAATCTATGGCATTCAATTTTTAGAATAGAGGCACTCCTCAATTTGTGGTCACTATGGTTCCACATTGTCCAAAATTTGTGGCCGCATGCATAAACAAGTTCGTGCCACACTCTCTTTCAATACAGGGCTCCTCTCTGCAAGTCATTATTGTTGGCATTGCACACTCTAATGGTAGTTAAAGGTGATTGAAGGTGTTGTCATTGATGGCAACCTTGCAATTTTATGGCACTGGCAAGCACCAGCACCGGCAGATAGTTCACCGGCAACGACAATAATGTTTACCAGCATCCCAGCCGACGGGATTTTGATTATTGTATTTTGTATTTAATTGTAATATCTTTTTGTAAGCCGACATGGCATGTTGTAATAAGACTCATATATAAGTATGAGATCTTGTAGATCATTTTGTGCGACACAACATAGAGGATAGATATGATGGATATGTAGAGTGAATATTAAGGCAGATTTTGTAGAATGGTTTATGGTTATTGTATGAGCTTAAACCGGTATTGAACCTAACATTGCAGATGTTGTTTTGTAGCAGTACACTATATTGGATTTTCATAATCCATTTTTTAAGTCAATGAGACTTCCTTTTGTAATTGAGCAATGAGCTTTAGGCAATTGGCCTTCCTGCATGTGCAAGCCCCTCTTGTAAGTAATATCCATTCATTGGCCAGTGAGTGAATATTGTGGGTCACAAATCCCACCAAGGTTTTTCCCACACCGGTTTTCCTCGTTAAAATCTTGTGTTAAGGTGTTCTTTCTATGTTGTCTTTAATGTTCTTATTTACTGCATTAATTCTTGTTTACCGGTACACTGTTTTGGAATGTAAAATACTTGATAAGGTCAAATATTTTTTAAACCAGTTAGATACTGATTCACCCCCCCCCCCCTCTTAGTATCTTTGGGACTTTCATCAATCCTAACAGTCATAACCTCAAAAGCTATTCAGGACATGTTGTGTTGTCCCAGAATTGACAGCATGAAGGCGTTTGATAAAGACGCTATGGAAGACTATTGGCACTCTAGGTGGGACATTGTCCCATTTTGTCAAATTACTCTGAACTGGAGTTTAGTGGTAGAGCCTCCAAAATCAATGTCCCCTATAGTTATTTAAGGCAAGATGATCTCAAAGATATCACCTCTACCATTGCGTTCCTATGCAGTCATGACAATGACCGGGAGATCATAGCTCCTATGATGAGTTTCTTGTTCAAATGTCGAAAGCAAAAGGAACCATTCCATTTTGACTTCTCTGTGTTGATAGCCAGAGAAATGGTGAGGCAGTTGGACAAATTTGAGAAATCATGGTGGTTCAGGTGTGCCTCATTCCTAGTTCATTTATTCATGCACCAAAATGTCACTTTCTTTAGTCAATTCATGCAATTGGCTACTCATGATGAGTTAGAAAACATAATGTCTGTGTCTGCCTGGACTCTCGTACTATTAGCTACTTACGATCTATACCAATTTTCAGATTGTTTCCTGGCTCATGTCCTTGACAATTTTGGTGTCATCTCTGAGGAGCCTCTTGCTCATTTTTCTCAAATCCAAGTGAATTGGATGTGTAATGAACGCCCCCGCTGCGACTAGTTCCTAGGTAAGGATTTTTCTTTTGTCCGAGTGCATGGCTTCTCTGAGGAGCCCTTCCACCTTCCTACCTACATTACCGAGAGAACCCTATCTCTCAAGATCTTATGGTAGCTAGTGGAGGTTGAAAAAGTTATAGGGTCGGGAAAACACGATACCTCCATAACCGAGCACCATAAGGTGATTGGCCCCATCATTCTCGAGCGAAGGAGCATCGCTGAGAGGGTCGTAACCTCCAAGTTGGTTCAACTTGGCTTGGTAGCGATTGATGATGTATGGAGCTATGACCCGGACGGATGTGTGTCCAACAGACATAGAAAAAATGCTATTAAACATGTGTTGTAGAGCTCGTGGGAGGGGCGTATTAGCCCATTAGTGAATGACCCAAGCCTTTATGTGGGTCCTAGTGATTTCCCTGTCATTAAGCGCCCCCCATGGTTGAGTTTTTACTCTCTCTCAAAGGCAAAATCTGGCTAAGCCTATTTCCCAGAACATGTTGCAAGCCATGAAGGATAATTTTTGGCCTAGGAAGAAGAGGGAGAATTTATGGATCTACTGCCAAGAAACTAATCAGCCTAGGGCTAATGTGAGGAACACTCCTTTAGAATGATTGTTTTGAGGTTGAATGGCAATAGCACAACAATGATGAAGAAGAGACAAGTGACGAGTCCCCACATGACGACTCGTCCCCCAAGGAGGCTCGACCTCAGGACGTAGAGGTTATAAATGTAGAAGAGCAAGGTTATGAGGCTAACATTTCAGTTCCTCTCACTAGCTCAGCTTGTGTAGTACCCCTCCCTCGATCGGACTTTTTAGACATGTTTTGACTTCAGTTGAATTTTGTAGTGGATACATTATATTGTGATATTTTACTCAAACATTATGCTATGATATGTTATGCTTTAATTTGAGATGCAGTGTATGTTGTTCATGCAATATTTCCTTATTGATAGTTAAATGTTATTTTATTAGATTACTAACATGGACTGACACATTTATTTTATATGTGAGTTGCGTTATATGCATGTTTCATGTTTGTAAGTGTATGGGGTGCGAGGAGATGATTTTCCTTCACTCACTTCGTTGAGACATGGAACGTCACGATTCTCCTTCACCGGTGTGTCTATTGTGTTTGTATATATATGCATATGTGGTTCGTTGATGCAGGAAATTGTAGGTACTAGTACCGCATAGGTACGAGGTATCATCTCCACCTGGCTTCACAGGTCTTAGCGTACCTTATTGACCTAATATAAGTGGAGGAGATAGTCATAAGGCCCTACAATTAACCTTAACCTTGCTCAATAGTGAGTGTTGCAAGTCATATGTCAGCCTTCCTATCTTGGTATGCGGGTCATGTGTTTGTTTGGTTTTTGTAAGTTGCATGTTATGCATTTCGTGAAATTGAATATTATGCTTTAAAATACTTAATTACTTAATGTGTGTTAGTATGCATTTTTAAATAAAGGGAATTAAATTAAATAGGACCCCTTTTTTGTATTATTAATTGGTGAATTATATTGCTCAAGTGGTTAAATTAGATAAATAGATCATATGATTTAATTGTTTATCAAATTGTGAAATTATATTTGTGTTATGTATTTTATAAATATGAAAATAAACTCTTTAGGAAAAAAACCAAACTATCCCACCCATTGACTTTTTAAATGGGAATTTTGATTTTAGAAATTTAGAAAAATAAATTCATTTTAGGAAAAGTTTGTTTTGAAAAGTGACTTTAAGATGAAATTATGTGATTGGTTGAAAAGATTTTAACCTAAAATATATATTTTTGGAAAAACTTTTCTATTTAACATGTGCAATCATGAGAAAGGGAGGGGAGAAATTTGGGAATACAAATTGGGATTTTCAGTTTGTTGAAGAACTTCTACAGTTGGAAATTGGGAGCTCTTCTCATATTTTCATCCAGGAAAGCTAATTCGGATAGGAATTTGATTTGTGTTTTGTTTAAAAAACATATATATAGGAAATGGAATTTCTCTATGTATTCATGTTGAACCATTGTTTGGGATTTTCAGTTTGTTGAAGAACTTCTACAGTTGGAAATTGGTAGCTCTTCTCATATTTTCATCCAGGAAAGCTAATTCGGGTAGGAATTTGATTTGTGTTTTGTTTAATAAAAAAAAAAATAGGAAATGGAATTTCTCTATGTATTCATGTTGAACCATTGTTTTGCTTGCTTGAGTTTGTGCTTTTAAATATGTCTGAGTATAAAAAACCACCTGATTAAACATATTTAGGGGTTTAAATTTTATTAGTTTCCATCTTTCCAAATTGGGGAAAAATGAATTGGCTGGAAAACTTTTCATGAAATTTCAATTTATTCTCCAAATTCTGGTTAAATATAGTTTTGATTTATGTTTTACTTCCATTTAGTTATAGCTGGGAGTAGTTATTTTGTTTCAAAAAAAATCTCCCTGGCAAGCTGTTATGCTATCAAAATTTTCAAAAAAAAATAAAACCCCTGTTGTGCTGGTCCCTTCAAAAAAATTTGTTGTAAAAAAAATAATGTATGTCACATGTTCTGGACAGGAAACTATGTTTTGTTTAATTTTTTTTATCTGATGTTTTTGATTTGTATCAAAATTTTAAAAAGAATTTAATTCATAAAAAAAAAATACGTTATTTATTTTATGTGAGTTTGGGGGAGTCAGGGGCTCGATCCCATCCTCACGTTGGGGAGCCGCCCCATGTGGGATGCGCTGCCCACATATGTGTGGAGTGTTGCCTCACATATGTGAAGGCAATGTTGGCTCACATATGTGAAGACAAACTACCTCACATATGTGAGGCATGCACTACACAGCACCCCACCCGAATTCCTTGCTCAGCAAGTTTGTTTGTTTTTTAAATATAAATCTTTTTTTATATATTTTAATATTTAATTAATATTATATATATATATATATATATATATATATATATATATATATATATATATATATTCTTTTTTTATTATATGTTGGAAATTAATAAATAATATGTTAATTGGAAATTTTGAAAAGTGAAAATGAAAAGAGAAATATTATTGTTGGGAATAGAATAATATTTATATTTTAGTGAAATATAACTATTAGTTTAATAAATTAATTAATTAATTAATATTTTTATATGTATTGGTAAGTGCTAGTAAAGGCTCAGGATGCAGTGAGAAGGCCTGGAATGGCAAACCAACAACCTTGTCCTCACGAAATGATTGTTTGGGTCCACATGAGACTTGGATGGGGCTGGGAGTTCAGGAGAGGTTACCAAGGTAACCCAAGATGGGGGTCAGGACCTATGGAGGCCTACCAAGGTAACCATACCAAGCTATGTGATGACACTCTTCCCTTATGGTCACTAGTATGTAGTCTTGTTGGTTTCACCTGTTTTGATGTGGAGTCATGCTCTACGAGTTTTTATTTCATGTGTGTCTATTTGATATTGTGAGTTCGATTGTGTATGTGCATACCTTGAGGTTGCTAGTGGGTCTTATTCCTATCTCCTAACACGATGGGGTGGTTCTTTTTGAGCCACATGATCAGGTGGTAGTGCCACTTTCCATCGAGTGTGTTGCCCCTTCTTGCGGGATTTGGCTTCACAAGTGTATCAGTTGCGATTGGATTTGGTTGTCTTGTTATCCAGTTGGATCCCATTTGTCATGGATCATTCTTTGTATATCATGAACCTTTTATGATTGATTGTAATTATTAATTGTATGCCTTCATGGCAAGATGTAAATTGTGATGTAAAAATTATCTAATTCTTGTAACTTAGTGATTAATGGAATGCAATGTAATTATTATCCTTTGATGCAAACAATGTATGTATAAAAATTTAATGTAATGCATATGTTTCATTTGAATATTAGATGTAATGTAATGGTTAGTTTCCTAAGAACTTAGACATGTTTTCTATATTTTAGACTATTGGATGAATTAACCATTGATTGAGTATAATTATGTTCTCAAAGTTTAATCAACTTAATTGGATTAATTAATGTTAAGCTAAGTTAGTGTTCAACCAAGTTAACCAAGTTGGGAAACCCTTTAGGTGTTAAGTTAAGTCTTCTGTTGTGTAATCTAAACTTAATGTTAACTCATTGTATCATTAAACTTATTAAAGTTTTAAAAACAAAATTATTTGCACTATTTTCTTGTGTTTTAGTTTAATCCCTTCAAGGTTTCCTAGCGAGGCATTACAATTGGTATCAGAGCTAAGTTTCAACACTGGGTACTCTGGTTTTAAATTGAGCCCTTTCAACTTGACCTATTGCTAAGTCTTAGTGTTTGTGTTTCCCTTGTTAGTATCCTGGTTGTAGATCTAAACTTTTTCTCTTGTGTTGTTGTTAGGATTATGGCTAGGAAAGAAAAAGGTAGAGGTCGTGGTGGTGGTCGCGATCATGGCAGAGATAGAGGACATGGTCATAGTGTAGGTCATCATAGTCCTTCACCATAGCCCACTCATGAGAGTGTAGAGAAGGTTTGGTCTATGCATCAGAGTGAGCATAGGGAGGATGGTCAGCATAGTGAGCAACACATTGTACAACAGATTCCCAAAAGGGAGGAGTTGAGACAGATGTTTCGGGAGGTGTTAGCTAGACTTGGCCCTAGACCTGAGGCCAAGCAACAGGTTAATGCTCAGATTGGAGAGTCTCACCATTAGGATCTAGAGGGGAGAGAGAGAGAGAGAGAGAGAGAGAGAGTTCCCAGGAGGAGAGAGGCTCCAGTGGACCAGGATACAGTTACCATGGGGCATATGAGGGATCTGTTGAGATCTCGTCCTCCTTCTTTTGAGGGTTCGGGTACCAAACTTGAGGCTAAGACTTGGCTGATTGACTTGGATAGGTGTTTCTCCATGCATGTGTATGGTAGTAGCACCAAGGTGAGGTGCGTTATCATGCATCTCAATAAATTCACTTCTATTTGGTGGAGGCTGGAGGAGCAGAGGATCAGTGTGGACATTAGTACAGTGTCTTGGGAGATATTCCTAGAGGTTCAGATCACGTTTTCTCTCAGTTCAGTAGAGACAGTGTTGGGCTGATGAGTTTCATGCGTTGCATCAGTTTGGCATTATTGTTGATCAGTATGAGCATAGATTCTATGAGCTCAAATAGTATGCTGGCATTGGGAACGATGAGGCTATGTTGGTCCAACACTTCTTGAGAGGTCTTAATGACTACATTAGTGGAGGTGTGCGAGTTTTTGAGCCTGCATCAGTTGAGTTAGTCATGACGAAACCCAGGCTAGTAGAGGAGAACCTTGCCCGAGCTCATGGTAGTCAATCCGTAGTTTAGATTGGCAGTGTGCCTTTCAGTGGATCTAGATCTACAGGGAATCAATCCCAGACTGTTGTACCTTACCGGAGTTTTCAGACACCCGCTAAGGGTGTGCAGCAACAGCAACAGCAGAGTTTTCAATCAAGGCCGAAACAATTTTAGGGATAGTGAGGGGGTAACCCTCAGTCTAGGAAGGATAGAAATTGGCAGAGGAATAGGCAGAGTTTCTCAGGGAAGTCCTCTCAAAGTTCTTCGCAAGCCCCTGGTAGGGGAAGTTTCCAGCAGTCTAATGGGTCGACTGGAGGTAGAGGACCTGGTAGGGGACCTTGTTTCTCATGTGTTTAGTATGGCCACATAGTTGTACAGTGTCAACAACGTTCACAGCAGACTGGTAGTCAGAGACTGGTAGCATCAGAGCCTACAGTTGGGGATGCAGGTAGATCCCACAGAGTTTTCACGGCGGTTGATGACCACCAAGTTGAGCAACAGGGCACCATGATCGAGACTACAGGTGTGTTGGTGGTATATCTATCTCAGTCTTATTTAAAAGGGGTGCTTCTGATTCCTTTATATCTTCCTCCATTATGGAGCGGTGTGGGCTCGCATCTGCTAGATAGGTAGATAGGTGGCAACTAGAGTTTGCTACTGGTTTTCGTGTGGCCATAGATTCCTTCATTTCCATATGTAAGTTGGACCTAGGAACCTTTGCTACCACATTTGACCTTCAAGTCATTCCTTTGGGGTCATATGGAGTTGTGTTGCGGATGGATTGGTTAGCATCTCATAGTGCTAGAGTAGACTGTCATCAGAAGACAGTGGAGTGTCTAGATGATCATGGCAGGAAAGTTGTGATAGTTGGTATTCCTAGACCTATTTCACTTCGTATGATCTCCGCTATGCAGCTTAAGCGGTGCATGCGTCAAGGATGTCAATTTTTTGCAATTTCTCTTAAGGACATGGATGAGGAGAGAAATAGGGAAGTTTCTCTTGATAGTCACCCTCTTCTTTGAGAGTATGCCGATGTGTTTCCTATTGACATTCCTAGTATGCCTCTGAAGCAAGACATAGACTTTCACATTGATTTAGTTTCTGGAGCAGAAGCTATTTCAAGAGCACCATATTGGTTGACTACTCAGGAGTTGAGTGAGTTGAAGTTGCAGATGGAGGAATTGTTGGCCAAGGGGTTCATTTGTCCTAGTGTTTCTCCTTGGGGTGCGTCAATTATCTTCGTGAAGAAGAAGGATGGTTCTCTTCAGTTATGCACTGATTATCGACAGTTGAATAAGGTAACCATCATGAATCGATATCCATTGCCTCGTATAGATGATCTCTTTGATCAAGTAAAGGGAGCCAAGGTGTTCTCTAAGATTCGTGTGAAATTTGGGTATCATCAGTTGTGCATTCATGATGTAGATATTCATAGGATGCATTTTCGTACCCGTCATGGTCACTATGACTTCACAGTGGTGCCATTTGGGTTGACGAATGCACCGTCATTTTTTTATGAGCCTCATGAATGGGGTATTCTGCACCTACCTTGATTGTTTTGTCCTTGTGTTCTTGGGTGATATTTTGATTTATTCTAGATCTATGAAAGAGCATGAGGGCCACTTGCAACAGGTATTGCAGTGCTTGAGGGAGAATCGGCTTTATGCCAACTTGGCGAAGTGTGATTTATTCCAATCATAGGTGAACTATCTTGGTCATGTAGTTTCAGGAGAAGGTGTATTCGTGGATCCTTCTAAGATCCAAGGCATTGTAGATTGACCAGCGTCGACTAATGTTTCTGAGGTTCGGAGTTTTATGGGTTTGGCCAGATATTACCATCATTTTGTTTAGAGTTTTTTCCAAATAGGTCAGCCAATCACTTCTCTTCAGATGAAAGGGAAGAAGTTTGTTTGGTCATAACAGTGTGGGACAACTTTTCATACTTTGAAGGAACTCCTTGTTAGTGCTCCAATTTTGGCAGTTCCTGATCCATCCAGAGATTTTATGGTTTGCACGGATGCCTCTTTAGAAGGCATAGGAGCAGTGCTTAGGCAAGATGGTCGTGTGGTAGCCTATGAGTCTCGCAAACTCAAGGACCATGAGCTGAACTATCTAATTCATGATTTAGAGTTGGTAGTTGTAGTTCATGCTTTAGTCAGGTGGCGACATTTTATGTTGGGGCGTCAGTTTGAGCTGCACATTGATCACCGTAGTTTGCAGTATATTTTCACGTAGTCGAACTTGAATGCTCGATAGCGAAGATGGATGGAATTCCTTTGCGAGTATGTTTTTGAGGTTCGATATATTTAGGGGAAAGAGAATGTAGTGGTAGATGCTTTGAGTTGTAGGCAACATGAGGTTGCAGCATTGTCCCTTGGGGTGGATTTGAGAGAGAGAATCCTTGGGACTCTTCCTCGGGACACCTGGTATCAGGAGGTTAAAGTTGTGAGTGAGACTAGAAGGCCATTAGAGGGTAGATATTCTAGATATAACCTTGAGACAGATAGTCTTCTTTGACATCTTGAGCAGATCTATGTACCTCCATTGGATGGACTTCGTATTTTGATCATGACTGAGGCCCATCATGTACCTTATTCAGCACATCCTGGAGTCAAGAAGATGCACACAGATCTTAGACAGATATATTATTGGGCTAGTATGAAACGTGACATTGCTTATTTTGTGTCGAAGTGCTTAGAGTGTCAGCAGGTAAAGGCGGAGTTTCAGCACCATGCAGGGATTTTATAGCCTAATTTGGTACCGGATTGGAAATGGGACATCATTTCCATGGATTTCATAGTTGGGTTGCCTGTTTCTTCATGTCATCATGATGCCATCATGGTCATTGTTGACAGATTAACCAAAGTTGCTCATTTTGCTCCTATTAGATCTTCCTATACAGCAACAGTGGTGGCACAAGTTTTCATGGAAGATGTGGTGAGGCTTCATGGGATTCCTAGACAGATCATTTCTGATAGAGATCTTGTCTTTACTTCATCATTGTGGACCTCACTTCAGCATGCTTTAGGGACCCAGTTGAACTTTAGTTCATCTTATCACCCAGAGACCAATGGTCAAACCGAGCGTGTCAATCAGGTTTTGGAGGACATGCTTCGCATGTAAGTTATGGACCAGCAGTCGCGCTGGGAGAAATATCTATATCTTGTGGATTTTTCTTATAACAATGGATATCATAGCTCCATAGATATGTCTCCCTTTTGGGCATTGTATGGTCATCCTTGTCGTACTCCTTTGAGTTGGGATTGGTTAGAGGACAGAGCACGTATAGGACCGGATATGCTTCGAGAGATGGAGCAGCAGGTCAAGCAAATTCGTGGGAATTTGGTAGCTGCATAGATAGGCAAAAGAAGTATGTTGATGCTCACAAAGTGGATTGTCAATTTTCTGTTGGCGACCATGTATTCTTGAGAGTGTGTCTGTGAAAGAGTGATCTATTATGCAAAGGATTCTAAGTTGGTGCCTCGTTTTGTTGGGCCTTTGAGATCCTTGAGAGGATAGGACCTATTGCCTACCATCTTGCCTTGCCACCAAGCCTATCTCGCATCCACGATATTTTTCATGTTTCTGTTCTTAGACCTTATCATCCTGATGTGACCCATGTTCTTGATTGGAACGCATTGCAAGTCGAGGATGGGCATCTTTCTATGGAGCTCGTGCGCATTCTATAGCTTCGAGGTTTGACCCTCAAGGGGCGTACCATCGATCAAGTAAGCGTCCTATGGGACCCAAATGATGAGACCTCGACTACATGGGAAGATGTAGTGAAGATGAGGGAGCTTTATTCTTATCTATTTTAGGCTTCCAGGAGTAAGCCTAGTTTTGGGGGGGAGGATGTAGTACTCCTCCCTCGATCAAACTTTTTAGACTCATGTTTTGACTTCGGTTGACTTTTGTAGTGGATACATTATATTGTGATATTTTAATCAGACATTATGCTATGATGTGTTATGCTTTAATTTGAGTTGCAGTGTATGTTTTTCATGCAGTATTTCCTTATTGATAGTTAAATGTTATTTTATTGGATTATTGACATGGACTGACACATTTATTTTATACGTGAGTTGTGTTATATGCATGTTTCATGTTTGTAAGTGTATGGGGTGCGAGGAGATGATTTTCCTTCACTCACTTCGGTAAAACAAGGAACGTCACGATTCTCCTTCACCAGTGTGTCTACCATGTTTGTATATATATGCATATGTGGTTCGTTGATGCAGGAAATTACAGGTATTAGTACCGCGTAGGTACAACGTATCATCTCCACCTGGCTTCACAGGTCTAAGCCTACTTTATTGACCCAATGAAAGTGGAGGAGATAGTCATAAGGCCCTACAATTAACCCTAACCTTGCTCAATAGTGAGTGTTGTCAGTCATATGGCAGTCTTCCTATGTTGGTATGCGGGTCATGTGTTTTTTTTGTTTTTGTAAGTTGTGTGTTATGCGTTTCATGAAATTAAATATTATGCTTTAAAATATTTAATTACTTAATGTGTTAGTATGCATTTTTAAATAAAGGGAATTAAATTAAATAGGACCCCTTTTTATATTATTAATTGGTGAATTATATTGCTCAAGTGGTTAAATTAGATAAATAGATTATATGATTTAATTTTTTATCAAATTGTGAAATTATATTTGTGTTATGTATTTTGTAAATATGAAAATTAACTCTTTAGGAAAAATAAATTAAAAATATCCCACCCATTGACTTTTTAAATGAGAATTTTGATTTCAAAAATTTAGAAAAATAAATTCATTTTAGGAAAAGTGTGTTTTGAAAAGTGACTTTAAGATGAAATTATGTGATTGGTTGAAAAGATTTTAACCTAAAATAGATATTTTTGGAAAAACTTTTCTATTTAACCTGTGCATTCACAGGAAAGGGAGGGGAGAAATTTGGGAATACAAATTGGGATTTTTAGTTTGTTGAAGAACTTCTATAGTTGGAAATTGGTAGCTCCTCATATTTTCATCCAAGAAAGCTAATTCAAGTAAGAATTTGATTTGTGTTTTGTTTAATAAAAAAAAAATAGGCAATGGAATTTCTTTTCTCTGTGTATTCATGTTGAACAATTGTTTTGCTTGCTTGAATTTGTGCTTTTAAATCTGTCTAAGTGTAAAAAATCAACTAATTAAACATATTTGGGGGTTTAAATTTTATTAGTTTCCATCTTTCCAAATTGGGGAAAAATGAATTGGCTAGAAACGTTTTCATGAAATTTCAATTTGATCTCCAATTTCTAGTTAAATATAGTTTTGATTTATGTTTTACTTCCATTTAGTTATAGCTAGGAGTACTGTGTTTTGTTTAATTTTTGTTATCTGATGTTTTTTATTTGTATCAAAACTTAAAAAGAATTTAATTAATAAAAAATAAATAAATAAATATGTTATTTATTTTACGTGAGTTTGGGGGAGCTAGGGGCTCGAGCACATCCTCACGTTGGAGAGCAGCCCCATGTGGGGTGTGTTGCCCACATATGTGGGGAGCGTTGTCTCACATATGTGAGGGCAACGTTGGCTCACATATGTGAAGACCTTGCTACCTCACATATGTGAGGCATGCGCTGCACAATGCCCCACCCGAATTTCTTGCTTAGCAAGTTTTTTTTTTTAATATAAATGTTTTTGTATATATTTGAATATTTAATTAATATAATATATATATATATATATTATTTTTTATTATATGTTGGAAATTAATAAATAATATGTTAATTGGAAATTTTGAAAAGTGAAAATGAAAAGAGAAATAGTTATTGTTGGGAATTAAATAATATTTTTATTTTAGTGAAATATAAGTATTAGTTTAATAAATTAATTAATTAATTTATATTTTTATATGTATTGGTAAATATGTATAATTATATAAATGTATTTTTTGGTTGTTAATTTATTGTGAAATGGTGATATTCATATGATGTATTTTGAAATTTAGACGAATTAGAAAACCTTGGTCGAATTGCATTTTTTACGAAATGGAAAATTATTGCTATTCTAGATTAAGGAAGATGCATGTTTAATTTACTATATTCGCATTTATTTTTGAAATTACGTGTCCTTGGTTAAATTTTCTTAGATGTTGTAATGTGGTGGTCTTCATGGTTGTTCATGTCTCAAGTCGAGGATTTTTCAGTTGGATAATATTGTGTAAGGGTTGTATTTGGCCAAGTGGTTTATATTGTTTTGAACTTCATGTATAATTTCATGTTATACCTTGGTTTTGGGAGTTTGTTTGATTTTTGGATTAAGTGTCATAAGGGAGAGTGGTTTTCGATTGGGGGTCGCAGCCAAAGTGGTTAGCAGGGTAACCAATCAAAAGTTTGCTTAAGTAAGTGATAACTTAATAATATATTAGGGGGCTTGGTAGATGAAACATTAAGTAAGATAATTTTACCTCGTTCATGGTTGAGTGCTAGTAGAGGCTTAGGATGCAGTGAGAAGGCCTGGAATGGAAAACCAACAACCTTGTCCTCACGAAAGGATTGTTTGGGTCCACATGAGACTTGGAAGGGGCTAGGGGTTCAGGAGAGGTTACCAGGGTAACCCAAGATGGGAGTTAGGACCTATGGAGGTTTGCCAGTAACCATACCAAGCTATGTGATGACACTCTTCCCTTATGGTCACTAGTGTGTAGTCTTGTTGGTTTCACCTGTTTTGATGTGGAGTCATGTTCTGCGAGTTTTTACTTCATATGTGTCTATCCGATGTAGTGAGTTCAATCGTGTGTGTGTGCATACCTTTAGGTTGCTAGTGGATCTTATTCCTATCTCCTAGCACGATGGGGTGGTTCTTTTTGAGCCACATGGTCGAGTGGTAGTGCCACTTTCCATCGGGTGTGATACCCTTCTTATGAGAATTGGCTTCATAGGTGTATCAGTTGCAATTGGATTCAATCGTCTTGTTATCCAGTTGGATCCCATTTGTCATGGATCATTCTTTGTATGTCATGAACCTTTTATGATCAGTTGTAATTATTAATTGTATGCCTTCATGGCAAGATGTAAATTGTGATGTAACCATTATTTGATTCTTGTAACAGTTATTAATGGAATGCAATGTAATTATTATCCTTTGATGCAAAAAATGTATGTATGGTAATTTAATGTAATGCATATGTTTCATTTGAATATTAGATGTAATGTAATGGTTAGTTTCCTAATGAATAAACTTAGACATGTTTTCTATATTTTAGACTATTGGATGAATTAACCATTGACTGAGTATAATTATGTTCTCAAAGTTTAATCAACTTAATTGGATTAATTAATGTTACCCTAAGTTAGTGTTCAACCAAGTGAACCAAGTTGGGAAACCCTTTAGGTGTTAAGTTAAGTCTTATGTTGTGTAATCTAAACTTAATGTTAACTCATTGTATCATTAAACTTATTAAAGTTTTAAAAAAAAATTATTTGCACTCATTTCTTGTGTATTAGTTTAATCCCTTCGGGGTTTCCTGGCGGGGCGTTACAGCTCAAAAGTCATGTTCCTAATCTGCAAAGAGACCAACTGAAAAGCAGGCACCTGATTCCCCTTCCAAGAAGAAACAATACTTGGGTTCTGCAAAGAAGGGCTCGTCTTCTCAAGTCCATGTGGTTGCTTCAGCCTCTCAGAAACCAGTGACTTCCACGATTCAGGTATGCTCTACTCTTCCATTCGTCTCTGCTCAATCTGTGGTTTCCTTAGCGCCCCAAGTTGCATCTATGTCTACTCAAGACCCTACTGCTCTTACATTAGCACCCACTGGAACGTCGGTTTACCCCCAAGTTGTGTCATTGCAGGTTGTTTCTTCGCTCCCTGCCCCTAATGTCATTTTCCTTGCAATGTTCTTCCCGCAGGTTTCTGCTATAGCCTCTGTTTTGCATGGGCTTGGTTTCAGAGAGTCCACTCCTCCCCCAAATATTGGTGTAGCATCCGCTGATCCAGCTTTTTTAGGAGCCTCTCCCTTTGTATCGTTGTTCTCCCCAACCATGCTAGCACAACCCATTCAAACCAATTTTGGCAGCCCCATTTCCCAATTCCCCTATGCCATCCCTCTTGGTGCAGCGTTTGCGGGTCAAGCTATTTTGACCCCAGATACTTATTTTCAACAAGTTATTTACTCCAAAATTGTGTGTATTAGTTGGGCTCACAAGAGGAAAGAGAAGGATGGTGCCAAGCCAGCCTGATCGCATATGCACACACATTTTAGCAAGGAAAATGATAGTCTCCTCTTTGCAACGGTGTTCCCAAAGGTCAACAAGCAGAGGCCCAAATGAGGTCCGATGATTATTCCCTACATGTTGTCGGGGTTAATCTGTCAAATGCTATGGCAATGGATAAAGTAGAAATGATGGAAGAAACTTTGAAGGATGTGTCTTCGGATTTCATCAAGAAAATTCGTCGTCTGGACAAGATGCAAGCGGAGCTCATCCACCTTAGAGAATCTTTGGACCATCAGAGGAAGGAGTACAAAGCTAGAAGTACTGAAATAAACCACTTGCAACGCCTGTTAACTCAAGCCAATCCTAAAAAGGGGAAGTTGCAATCCACCCTGAACAACATGAGTTCTCAGTTGAAAGGGCAAGAGGCGACAAGGAATGTGGCACTGAAAGAATTGTAGGGAGGAGAAAGAGATATAGCAGCTGAAAGAATCTTCCAGAGATGCTACTCAGATTCAAGCTCAGTTGCAGGAAGAGGTTTGCATGAAGGAGGAATACACTCGGTAGCTGAGCGAGGCACAGGTCACACTTTTTGAGGAGAGAGAAAAGTTTGAAACAGAAGCGCACGAGATGCAGAGTAACCTGGAACAGACTAAGAAGAAATTCCAAGATACAAAGGGATTATTACAGCAAGAGCAAGATCGTGTAACGCACCTTCGGGAAGCTTTTCAAGATAGAGGTACCAAGATCCTCGCTTTGGAACATCAAGTTGCCCATGAACAGGACAGATGCAAGGATCTACAAAATGAGATAAGAGCAAAGGACGATGAAATCGCGTGCTTATCTCATCTTCCTCCCCCTCTAGAAGCTCCTCAGGATCTCTCCCCGATCGTGGAAGAATTATATGTTTCTCATTGGGAGAAGATTAAGTAGTATTGCCCTTCACTACAGCTAGTGTTGAGGTTCCTAGGCAAAGCACAATCCCTTTGTGCTGGAGCGGACGCTCGTATTGATAGTATTATGCTTTTCATTGGTCCTAAGCTCCCTGTGGCCCAGAGTTTGATTCAACTATTGTATGCTACTTCAAATAAAGAGTTGAGAGCAAAAGGAGTTGCATATCGCAAACAATTGATTAGGAGGGCCAACATTTTCATTAATCAGCACAAGGCAGCCATGCAAGCATCAGCAACACTTGAGTCCTTGAGGATTTTAGTTCCAGATATCAAGCGACATGTAGAGAAGTTTGTGTTCCTAGGCCTGCCTTCACCTTTTCCCACATATGGCTTCGTGCTAGGGATTGAGCAAGTCATGAGCCAAATTGAGCAGTTGCAGCAAGATCAGACTTTCCTACAGCACCTTAGCAGTCCTATTTCAGCGAAGGAAGTTGAGTGGCTCTTGCACCCCCTGGCCCAACTCTATGAGCTCCTGAAAATGGTCCATGACGAACTAGCAAGTTTTCATTCAATGAAGTGATCTGTTTGGACCAGAATTGCCAAAATTTGGATGCTCAGGTATTGCTCTCCAAGGATGATTGGTTTCCATTGCAACAGGTCCTTGATCTTCTTTTCCCAGTTCAAGCATAAAGTCTGGTCTCTGAACCAGCAATTTTGGGCCCTAACATTCCACAGGCAGAATTCCCCATTTAGTCGCCAAGAAATGTTAATATTCTTTCGAAGTTGTTCATGAGCGGCATTTTGGTAAAGTATCGGGCCTTCCTTTCTTTTTTGGCCCGCTCTCCCATTCGCTCATGCACTTGCCAAGTGGTGTCTCGGTGTTTCTCTAAGTGGCTCGCTTGTCTCATCTTGTGTTGAGAGAACGCGGAGCTACCACGTGGTGCAGGTCTTTTCCTCAGTGTATGTTTTCTGGCCCCACCATCTTTTGTATGTTGGTAGCGACACTTGGCGCCTCTGCGTTGCATGTTCCAATTCCCTTTTTGCATTCGACTTCAAGTCTCCCCCGAGTTGCCGCATGTCTTCTTTGGTGATTCATGAACCAAAATGTTGTTTGCACCATGATTTTCTTGTTTTAGCAGGTGTAGGGTTCGCCATGATGCAGTTAGAATAACATCAAAGGTCACTTTCGCTTGCATGTGTCTCTATGAGCATCACGTGAGAAGATTCCAAATCAGGAGCAGTTGCTGAGATTTTTTTGATGCTTTTCTGTTGTTTGTTGAGGGTCAAAGGCTATTTTTAGGCCTTCTTTCTGCTTTTTTAGGGGTTCAAACTTTTGAGAATTTATTAGACTTTGGCTCATTGAAGAAGCCTTTATGTTAATTAGATTCCATGAAGGATAGACATATCAAATTGTGCATACAACCTTTATGGTTGTTTTGTTTGAAGCTTAATAGACTAACTTGTGTGCTATATTTGAATTCAATAACTTCTATGATATATATCGTGAGACTCTACGGATTAAACTATGTTGTAGAACTTGTTATCTGTTGGATGAAAGGTGAATATGATATTATGTTGAATGAGTCTTGTTTAATTATCTTCTCAAATGCTGTTGGGCATGTAGATTGTTGAATGGGCCTTAAAATTGCGTGTATCTGGGTTTTCTATGTTGCAAATATCCTAAAAATATTCTGGCATATCGCCTAAGTAGCTTAGCTTTAAATTTTGCTTCTTCCCCTTTTCTCCCCCCAATTCTATGAAGAGTCGACTTCCCAAACCCGGAGATTATTCTATGAATCTCGCGCGAAGGTCCCCCATCACTGAATTTCCCGTAAGGCTGTTAGCATTTAATGTAAAATTAGTAGCCAACAAAACCTCCTATGTCATTGAAATGAAAGTATGATTCACCAACATCTTCATTTATATCCCCATGTAATGCATTCACTATTTATGAATTTGCATCAACTTCTTGGGCAATCAAGACTATTGGTTTGACCATTCCATTGCTTTCATTTTTCATCTTGTATTGATGCATGAACATCAAAAGAAACTTCTTGGAGATTTGACACACTTCCATCTTTAGGAATGGTATTCTCTTTGTTTTCTAAATTGAATCTCTCATCTTCTGTTTTTTGCTCTTCTCTCTTCAAAATAGGCTTCAATTTTCCCTCACAAGAACTGAACACACCTTTGACTAATTCACCTCAGTGGAAGAGACAACCCATTCATTTTTTTGAACAACCATCAGCATGGATAATATGGGCTGAGATATAACATCACTTTCATTTATACACAAGACCATAATGGTCTTCATGGCTGCAATAACTTCTTTGTCATGTCTTCCATTGGTTGTAACCAAGAAATGATGAAACATATCATAGATCAAATCATGCATATCCAAATATATTAAAAGATTGCTAATTCTGACTCCTGCAAATATTTTTAGTATAGCAATTCTTCTTGAATAATGAACTTTTTTGAAATCGTCAAGATCTTGAAAACTATCTATGATCAAGTGCAATACCTCCTTCATTTTCTCGTCATCATATGGAACTTGAGGTGCCATAATCCTCATGATTTCACTCAAACAAGTTGCAACCATAATTCTTATATCATCGTCTAAATGGCTCAACCATTTAGGCTGACTTAGGAAATTCGTTGTTGGAGCAAGAGCTTTTTCCAACAGATTTGAAGGTTATTGTCCCACTAAGCCTACATATCCCACTAATTGATTCAGAGTAATGAAAACATCTCTTGATTTAGTTTGTGTACTAAGTTTGATACTGGCATCACTTAAAGCATTTGTTAACATTGAAGCCATACTTTAATCTAGAAAACTCTGAATATTCTCTCAACAAGCTAGCAAGACTATCGAATCTTGCCAAATTTGTTTTACTTTTCAATCAACTCCGCTTTACCTAAAATAATTCGCTTACCTTTGCCTCAACAGTTGAGTGGTATTGTTTGTTTTAGTGTTTGGTTTGTCTACTAAACTCAAATTTCTCATATAATGATCATTGAACATTCTGCAATATAGGAGATTGGTCAGCTCCAACGCCTCTGCAAATGGAGCCTGAATCTGAAAGTACAGTTGCACACCTGCAACCTACACAAAAAAAAGAGAGGAAAATGGGTTGGGATTGGGGGTTTGCCTTTAGGTCAAACCCCAGTTTTGGAATTAACCAAGTAATGAAAGAAAGTACTTGCAAGTAGTTGTAAATGAAAGACTGAATTGTAAATCACCTCAAGGGAGGTTGTGATAGCAATGTTGATAGAAATGCTTGTGTGGAATTGAATATTGGAATCAATCTCCTCTTCAAAGGTTGAATCCTTGACTTGAATGCAACACCTAGCCTTGCAGGGAGACTTGAGAATCCTCAATGTTGGAAAGGAATGCTTGAATGCTTAAATACTCTTGAATTCTTGATCTCATGTAAACTTCCCACTCATCCAACTTTCTCTTCTTATGCAAATGAGAGGACAAATGCCCCTTAAATACATGTTAGTGGATTTTATTTTTCGTCACAGGTCGACATCGAGAGAGTTTCCCGCCCAATGCACAACCAACAATGAATGATAGTGTTTATTTCCTCTGGGTCAGTATGTTATATGATAACTCAAGTATATCATGTATGTATATGCATATAATAATCGTCATTCCACAAAGAATGATACTACCTTGGAAGAAAGGGAAGAGAGGATGTCTTTTGAGTCAACATGAAAGAGACCAAGAAAAGATCTCAATGCTTTGCATCGTCCCCAAGTGGACATTAAGGGAACAATAGAAGAACAGGGATACATATAGAAGAATGGTCACAAAAGAGAAAGAAAGGAGAGAAGAAAGATCTAAAGTGCTAATATTGGTGATCACTATTTTGAGAAGGCGAGCAACATGTCAGAGGAGCGACATAGAGCACAGCAGATGGAGCTATCACAAGTTCCAAACAAGGACTATGCTCATGTTGTAAGTCACTTTGTTCGATTCTAGGAGCTAGGATTAGGGTTTGTGAAAACCCATCCAATAAATGCTTGTCCACATCAACATACTCATACTCACTATCAGAAGCATTAAAAGTTGTATTGCCATTATGAATAACATTTTCACCCATTTCTTCATCAAAGTTTAGAGAAAGAGGAGCAAGAACATGAATAGGAGTAAAACCATCACATATTTTGTGCATCTTAGGATTTGGAGATATACGTTGAACATCTTGCTTAGGAGAAAAGGGAATCATGTCAATTGTCGGACTCTGAGGAGATTGAGTATTTTGAGGGATAGTTTCACGAGCTCTAACACGATGTCTTCATCAACATTCTCTCGCACAATGATTCTGTCAAGTCTCAGTGGAAGGATGAGAAGGAGGAGGAACACTTGAAAAAGTAGGAATGTTTCTCTCCTTGATAGTGAAAGGTTTAGGTTCAGGTCTTTGTGGTTGAACAATAGGAGAAGCAGGCCTCTTCTCTCAATAAGAGGAAGGAGGTGGAACTGCGCCATAGAAAGGAGGAATATTAGGTGTAGGAAGGAGACCAGGTCCATCATGAGGAGGAGGTATACGTCTAACCTTAGGAAGAATATTATTGTTCTCCTTAAGAGAAGGTAAAGTCACATCCATAGGAGTAGGTTGACAATCTTCCTTAAGAGGGAGATTAGTTCTATCCATGAGGAGAAGAACATCATCTTGAAGAATAATAGGAATCTCAAGTGTTGGGGATCTAGGTTGACTTAAGGATAAGATCGTATCTTTTTTCCATTTTTGATAAGATTGAAAAAGAGCATCGCTCCTTGATGGAAGAGATTGAAATTGTTTAGGCCAAAAGAGATCAATAGGAACATCGGGGCTTCTTTCGGATGGACGAAATAAGCTATGGTTCACAATTATGATTTCTCCATTGTGAGGAAATTTCAGACACTTGTGGATTGGAGAAGCAATAGCCTTCATGGAAGATAGCCAAGGATAGTCCAACTTCACATAGAATTGCTCAGAAGAATGTATGATAACAAAGTAAACATCCATGGATTTAGTATGAACTTCAACAGGAAGGGTGATAGAGCCAATGGTAAGGCAAGAGAATCCATCAAATAACTTCACAGCCACATTAGAAGCATCATATATTGGTTTATGCAATCGTAAAGTGAAAAGATACTCTTCAGTTATGGCATTAACTATGCAAGAGGGATCAATAAGGGCACCACGGAAAGGGATATCCTTAACCTTTGTAACTATGTATAAAGGGCCATCGGGTGCTCTAATGGTCTCGCTAGGGTCAAATGTAATACAAGGATCCTTAGGCGTATCTTGTGTTTCTACCATATTGACCAAGTTTGGAGTCATAGAGGTGAATTCTTTAGAAGTGAAAGAATTAGGCCCCAATCTCAATAACGTTAGAGGTATGAGAAGGCAAGGGATCAATGAAAATCTTAAGATTTTGATTAGGAGGAGCTACTGATTTATTCCCTTTATCATTCACACCTGCCTCAGATATTGTATTATTATCAATCAAGTCTTGAATCTTATTCTTCAATGTGAAACATTTCTCAGTATCATGACCAGGCTGACAATGAAATTGACAAAAGGAATTATTATCAAAATAAAGGGATGCAAGTTTAGAAGGATCAATTTTTTTTATAGGAGGAAGTTTGATAACATTTATGTGCAACAATTGAGACATAATACTACGTAAAGATTCATTCAAGTGAGTAAATTGTCTTTCTCTTTGGAAAAATTTAGAAATAGAAGGCACACATGTTGTAGCATTCACATTGTGGTTAATTGTATCATTGAACTTGATGAAACTTTTTGTTGGTTTGAATTTCACAAACAGTTGTTGAACACTCTCCCCCTTATCACTCAGAGCCATAAGAGTAGATTGCTCCATTTGACTCACAACTAGTTGATAATTGTGGAGTGTTGCGCACAACTACGGAAAGGAAGTAAACTCAGACAAAAGAAGCTTTTCCCTGATATCTTTTTGTAAATTAGAAATGAAAAATTCTTTGAATATCATTATCAGGTACATGAAAAGAAATTTGAGTACACAAATGCTTATATCTACCAATGAAATCAAACACTTTTTCTTTAACACCTTGTTTATAATGCATTAAATCAATCAAAGTGATTTTAGGACCAATGTTGTTTTGAAATTGTTGGATGAAAGCATTTGCTAGTTTTTGAAAAGAAGTGATAAAATAAGAAGGCAAAGAGAAATACCATTGTTAAGCCTTATCTCTGAGTGTTCTTGTAAACAATTTTGCAAGCAATCGTTGGTCATAAGCAAAATCAATGCACAAGATTTGAAATATTTTGACATGCGTAAGAGGATCACCTTTTCCATTATAGAGTTCCAATTGAGGGATCTCAACATGCTTAGGTGGCACAGCTTTAACAATATCAAAAGAAAGTGGGCTCGCAACATCAAAGGTGGACACACTAAACTTGGATTGATTCATAAAAGCAATTTGTTGTTGTAAGGAAGACACGGTTTGAGCAAGATTGTTAATTGTCGCTTCGGTAGAAGAATTGATGTTAGACATAGGTGATTGAGAAGGTGGTGTGATGTTATTAAAAGAAGGCATGGGCTAAGAATAAGGTGGTGGGACATTATGATAAGTAGGCATAGGTGATGATTGGGTAGGAAAAGGGACACTTAAAGGAAGAATAAAGTTGTTGAAGGAATTGCCCCCTTGTGTCACACTGATTGGTTGAGGAATAATAGGAACACTCATGGAAGACATAGGTAAAGATGGAGGATTAAATGAAGAAGAGGGATTTCCCCCATGACCAATGGTTGTAGGACTGACATTTGAGTTGAAGTAGCTATGATGTCGGAGGTAAAAGTAGGAATACTAGTCAATAGAGTAGTCAAAGGAATAGAAGAATTGACTTGTGTTGGAGGTTGTGAATAACCTAGGGTTTCGGCACAACTCTTGATAGGCATGACATTAGAATCAACAATATGTGCAATGTCACGCGATATATCAATTCCATTCTTATCACTTTGAATCGTGTGCTTAAGGCCTTCAATTAATGGAAGAGCTTCACTATTAGGGTATTCTTGGGACATCCATTGTTGAAAGTTATCAAATTGATTGTCCAATGTGGAAAGTTGATCTATAGAGACCCTAGTTAAAGCTTCTTCTTCATCATGGGATTCATCAATGGGGTGAATAGACACATGATTAGGATGGGAAGAATTAGCATGATCCTCATTAAAGAAGTCGCCCAAATTAGGCTTCATCTCCTCGGTAATTAAACCTTGGGAAGCCTTAATTGTAATGTTTCATCTAACGGGGATAGGAGGTAGGACTAATAGTGGTAAAACTCATGCACTAGAGGGAATGTTTGAATTTTGAATTTTGAACAAAGCTTACAAAATTGATTAATGCAAAATTTAAGAAAATAATGATTACACAATTTGAACTTTGTTGGGGGAAGAGGATGACACAATGTCCAAAAATGAAAGGAAAATGAAATTTTAAAATTAGGGCCAAAGGAATACCACTTAATTTTAAAATCAGAATTTTTAAAATCAAGGCAGACTATAATTAACCTCTTAATTTTTTTTTTAAAAATCTTAAAATTTGAAATTTTGAATTTTGAAGGTATTTCCGATTCTAGAGGGATCAAAAATCAACAAAATCAACCAGTCTTATGGATTTAAGCTATTAAATACAATCATAACAATCTCCCAAAATTTCGAGAAAAAAGTCGAGGACCGTGGCGGGAACGCACATGGTCCAACCAACTTTTTTCGAAATTTTTAGGTATGGATATTACGATAATTTTAAAGTTAACCATAAAAAATTGACGAATTTTACGACCTCTAGATGGGCAAATTGAAGGCACAAATGTAAAAATAGGACCATGTTAGGGTTTTGAAGAAAAAGAGGAATTGAATTGCAAATTTGAAAAAACTCAAACCTAATGGATAGGGACACCTTGGAAAATGTTTAAAAATCTAAATTGGAATGAAATTGATTTGAAATTTGCATAAAATCCAATTAATTTTGAAAATTAGGGTTTTATGACCTAACCACTTAATTTTAAAATTTGAATCTTGGAAAAAAAATAGGGGACATTAAAAATTTGAATGGTAGGAATGAAGACAAATCTGAGAACAATCAGAGATCTGAAAAATTAAATGGAAATCCAATTTTTGCACAAGTTCAAGATGTTTTTTGAAAAATAGGGTTTTAACAAGTAACCTTTTAATTTTGTAAATTTTAATTGCAAATTGAACAAGACAATGAGGAAATTGAATTTGACAATCAAAACAATTTTCAGATCTAAGATAACCACAAGCAATTTTTACAAATTACAAGTTCAATTTTGAATTTAAAAACTAGGGTTTTTAATGATGTAACCACTAAGTTTGCAGAAATTTGAAACTTGTAAATGAAAAATATGCAATTTTGTTCAAAGGAAAGCATGTAAGACGTCAGGTTCACCAAAATGTAATGTGGAAAAAGGTGAATGATGAGATCAAGAGGAAGACTACCCTTTCCCTCAAGGAGAGATGAGAGTTTCACTATTGATTACCCTTGAAACACTTTCCACCAAATTACATTTGGAAGAGGAGAGGAGAATTCACTAGATTCAACCTTCAAAGATGAAGATTGAATTCTGAATGAAAGGGGAATGATAAGTTGATCCCCTCTTCCTTATTTGAAATAGAAAGGAAATTGATTGAATTATGTAGTGCAAAAGTAACAAATAATTGATTATAACTTAAGATCAGAACATGGGATGAATCTGTGCACCTAGATCTGGCAGTAATATGTTGAGACAAAGTTGCCCTACGAATTTGACGAAAAGTTGCCCGGACCGTAGCGGGAATGTACACGATCCTCCAAAAAATTCGTGAAACGAAAAAGGGTTTTTATGCCTCTGCAAATGGAGCCTGAATCTGAAAGTACAGCTGCACACCGACAACTTACACAGAAAAGAGAGAAAAATGGGTTGGGATTGGGGGTTTGCCTTTAGGTCAAATCTCGATTTTGGAATTAACCAAATAATGAAAGAAAGTACTTGCAAGTAGTTGTAAATGAAAAACTAAATTGTAAATCACCTCAAGGGAGGTTGTGATAGCAATGTTGATGGAAATGTTTGTGTGGAATTGAATGCTAGAATCAATCTCCTCTTCAATGGTTGAATCCTTGACTTGAATGCAGCACTTAGCCTTGAAGGGAGACTTAAGAATGTTCAATGCTGGAAAGGAATGCTTGAATGCTCGAATGCTCTTGAATGTTTGAATGATCGAATGCTCTTGAATGCTTGATGTCATGTAAACTTCCCCCTCGTCCAACTTTCTCTTCTTATACAAATGAGAGGATGAATGCCCCTTAAATACATGTTAGTGGATTTTATTTTTCGTCACGGGGGACATCGGGGGAGTTTCCCGCCCAATGCACAACCAGCAATGCAACCCTAGGAAAAGTCCTGCCCCAAAATAAGGCCTTGTCCTACCCCTTTCTCTAGGGCAGAGTGCGGACAAGGTGATGCGGAGGCCAAGAAAAAAGTTTCTGAGGGTTGAGCAATCTTTGGTCTCCGATCAGGCTAGAGGATTCGATCTTGCATGCGTGAGGACCCTAATGCAGTCGAAAATTGCTAGGGTCACAATTTTATGACACTACAAGTTGTTATTGCAAAGATATAACTAATATAGGCGAAGCATATTTTCATCAACTGCAGTTCACAAAATAACAGTAGCATATCACAAAATACACCACACAAAGCATTTATATCCGACCTTCTTAGATTATTGCCTGTTACTTTATTGTTGCAAGAAATTCTCATTCCAAACTACCATATTTCTAGCTTAAGATTGCAGCGGGTTGAAAGAGAGCTTAGATCACAATCGATATAAACTTTCTCAACACCCAAGATTGAAAATCGTTGGCTGCAACGACGATTGCATAAGAGTACATTGTCACCCAAAGCGAACAAGCTTCAAGTAAGAGTCTTGATGTCCTAGAATGTGATGTTCCTAGAATATAAGCATTGACATTCAACATCCACATGCAATGTAATGAGTGAAGCCCCCCAAGGTAGAGGCTTTGCAAACTACCAAAAATGAGTTACACCAAATATTATTCGATGCCCAACTATAAGTGCATTTTGTGTCTTGACGCCTCTATCATGGCTCTTAAATGGAACTATGTGACTCGTCTGCTCTATTTGCCCATGTCGGCCTTGCCTATCGAAGACGTGGCAAAGGCTATCGCTGATAGAGAAACACTCTTCAGTGCTCGTGGAAGAATGAAGACGACATAACAATGTCTACGGTGCATGTGTGTGTATGTGAGAGAGATTCTTCTCCAATATTGCGACGACTTCACTGATATGTTTGAAGCTCATCAAATATTTGACTCATTTGACGGTTGAAAAGCCGACTAATATATTCCCCACTTCACCTTTGTTTCTCACGATATTGAGTGGAGTTGGTTTGCGGGGAAATACTCACGAAGTAATAATTTTAGCCCCCAAATAAAATACACGACTTCACATACTGACTCCAACTGTGTAATTGTGAAGAAATCCTTCTGTTGACTCGGGAAGAAGAATTGGTTTGCCACTTAGAGCTCACTCCAAGAAAAGAGAGTAACAACCCAGAATAACTTCAGAATGATAGTCTATTAATCTCCATAACAGATTCAGAAGATGAAATGGCTCTTTTTTCTAATCCTTACACACTAACAAAGATATCAATGACACTTGGCAATCTACAGCTATAAATCATTACTAGGAGAAGAATTTCCAGAATGAATGCACTCCTTTTACTCCAGCAATTCTACGCACACGTACAACATATTTTCACACCAACTGTGGTCTCCAGGAACACTCAAACGATAACCAAATCTTCGGTGATTGGCATGTAATAACTGTGGTGCCTTGGGAAGAAATTCCCGTGTAGCAATAATGATGGGAATCGCACCATACAGGCAATAGAGGTTAAGCCCCTGATATGAATTCTCTGCTCTGTTTGTGCACAACACTCTGTATTTGAAATGAAGTTACAAAACTTGAAGCTTAGATGCATTCTAAACTCTGGTTCCAACCATGCTATAGAGTCCCAATGATGATTGATTGCATATGATGTGCAAAAAAACCCAACACAATCTTTACCAATAGCCAATGTGACGATATTGCTACTGGAGTGCGAGGCAAACACGCTCAAACACAGATGGTCGTCTTTAATATCCAGCGCTTGTGTAAAGGAAATAGATGACTCCACCATTCGACACGGCTATGTGAAAGAATGAATATTTCCTACACCACTTCAGAAAAATCAACGCATACCATATACACCAAATATTAAACAGATGGGAGTCGGGAAAAATTAATACTTGGACGTAATTAAAATGGCGATTCCAAAATATATTTACCGTTCCAAACAAATATCACAATAAATACTTTCGCCATTCGCTCAATAATAGAAATTGAAAGATTTCCAACGCCCACTTTAGGAAAGACAAAACCAATAAGAATCGGGCCCAATAAATATATTTTCCAATATTCAACAAGCAACAATTCTCAGAATATAGATCTTTATTTACTTGTCCCATAATAATAATTCTCCAATAAAGCTCACATCAAAAATGTATTATAATATTCAGAATGACAAACCTTATTTCTCCAAATTAGATATAAAATACCTCACTCAACCAAAAACTCTTTATTTTTCTCCAAATTTGTCTCCAAAAAGCATAAAACATTTATCAAATCAAAAGCAAGCACTTCTCTGTCACTCGTGAAACTCCATAGGCCGGCAGAAAAACCAGCTCTGATACCACTACTGCAATATCCCCTATGGATTGCTCCAGATTTTCCAAATGTTCCAAAGTAATTTAAACAAACAATTTGCATGAAAACTGAATTCTATTCATTCAACAGATTATATTGAAAATCATATAATATCAGACTGAAATAAAGCTCTGAAATTAAATATGAATATTATCATCAAAATAAATAAATCATTACAACCTTCAACACAATAACAACAAAATTATCTTCTCAATTGTAGTCACTAAACTTACAGAACGATTGGATGCACAGGAAACCCCTCAATTACAGTTACAGGATGTACAAAAGGATTGGAAATCCACATACCAACAACAGTTTGATACTTTCAGCAAACACCAGCTAGAGTAGATCTTTCACCACTGTAGCTAGTTTTCTTCAAGAGAGATTTCGTCCTCAAGAAGGCTGATATGTACCAAATCCAAGTCTCCAGAACCTCATAGGGTTACAACCAAAAAATGAATAAACCTCACATACTCAAACAATCCACTCAATGCTCTTTTATAACTTTTTGAATGTCCCTTGGCCTTCCATTTCCTCTTGCCTTTTCATTTTCTTTTCTTTTATTTCACTTTGAATTAAAGGTGACTTCATTTGAATTTCCACTTTATTAAGTCACTTAAGTAATTATATAATATTATCCTTGTGTTGTACTTTTTAAAGAAATGATATTAAATAATTACATTAATGGCTTATTAAATAATTAAACATGTTTTTAATTAATTAATTATATCTTAAGCCAAAAGAGAACATTACATTGTGTTGGACTAAAGTTTTAGGCGCTTCTGTCCTCAGTGTTGCTCTGACAAAAGCCAATGCCAAAAACAAGATCAAGTGGCTACTAGATTGTTGTCCTCAAAAATTCAGGTTAAAGTGTCTAGACACTAGCACTCAACACTAGAGTCTGAGGGTTTTTTGTTGTTTGAAAATTTACAGTGTTTGTCAATGTCTACTATGTTTGTTTGTACCACTGTCGTGATTGAAATCCTTCTAATCTACGCTTGCACATATAAAAGAGGAGAAAAGATTATGATGCATAAAGACTTGCCTAAGTCAAACCTCGTGTTGGTGTTCCTACCTCCACAACAACAATATGAATGAAAACCATTGCATGCTCCCTCAAGAGCAAAGACAAATAAACAACATAAATTGAAATGATTACCCTAGGCATGAAACCCCATGTTGGTGTTCCTACTTCCACAATGGCAATGATGAATGAAAACTATCACATGCTCCTTGAAACTAAAGTGATTACCTTAGGCCTGAAACCCTTTAATCTCATGTAAGGTGATATAAACTTGCTCTCATGACGTCCCACGAGATGTTAGAACAACACTATAATAGCAATAAATCGTAAATAATAAATGATATTTGATAGCAAATTGTTGTATATTTGATAATGCCTTCATACTTCTCAACTTGATTGCTCTTAAATTCTTAGTATTGGAGAGAGCAATTCTTAGAAGGTATTTGAAATGAAGAGGGAGTTGCTTTCATATGCAACTAACACCTTTTCACAAGAATTTTTTTGAGAAAAGCCAACAAGAGGATTATATCCCTTAAGAGCTCGAAGCCAACATCTAATTTTTTTAATTTGGGGCCAAATTGGAAGGACACTTGCACTAGGCACTAGCCAGCGTTTTTTGGCAATTCAAGATTTTGAATCGAGATGACACCAACACCATGCCCAATTTAACAATTCAAAGGGCTAGGCATTATAGGATGTCTAAATTTGCTAATCGAGTCCCTAGACTAGCACATTTTCATATGAGTAAAATTGTAATGGGTACACAATTTATGATGCTACAAGAATTTACTCCAATGATTTGTCAATGGAAAAATCTTTGCATATGTTAAATAGAATATCCTAAGCTCATATACTATCATACAATTAGGAGTTAAGGAGTACCTTTCTATCTTAAGGAAAACCTAATTTGGTATTGCATTCTAGTAAATGTGTTAGTTGACAACGTATAGCGAATATGAGTTAGTTGACAAACTTTGGTGTTTCATCCAATTTATTCCAAGGATGGTGTGTTTTCTTGCATTCATATTGGTTAGTAATCATATGTCCCATGTTCATGTCTTTGTTTTCTATTCATGTGATTGTATTTTTTGTGTTTGTTCTTAACCATGTTGTACTCTTGATTGATGAGTATTCTTGTTTGATTGCTCACATGAATTCTCATGTCTTCCTTGTTAGTGTGCATTCTTGTGTTGGTCTTCTATATTAATTTTAGAGTGGATCTAGATAAGAAAGGAATAAGGTTTTGTGCTAAGGTGATATAAAACACTTGTAATATGAAGATGTATGATATCCTGCATTGAGCTTAATGTGATAATTAAGATTTACAAATTGACAAATACGTACCCTCGTTGTATGGGATGTGAAATAGTGTTTATTTTAAGGTGACCTATCTAGTGTAAGAGTTAGTCATCTACATATTCTTTCATATGTTCTAAGTATAAGTCGACTTCAAATGAATGGTGTAAGGTGTTGTGAAAACTTATATGGTTGTTTATAATATATGACAATGTATTGAGTCATATTATTAATGTTTAGTAGATTAGTAAATACTTTATTATTATAAATATATAATTTGCAAATATGAATGACACTAAGCAATATAGACAATATAAGCTCGTTAACTATTGCTTCATTAACCATGGGTGGTTGGTTTATCCGCTTCAAGTCAAGGTAATGGTTGGGGAAGATAAAAACTCATTTAGTTTGTGTGGTTATAAACTTATATCACCTTTCCCTTGTACAACAATGAGTGTTGAGTGTTGTTGGAATCCTTCAAATATTGCTACAATGGATATGTGGTTATGATATATTATATTCTTCATTTTGACGACTAGTGTGTATGTTGCTTACTTGGGCATGTTGCCTATTTGGCTGTATACTATTCAGCCAGTATATAATTGGATTTAGTTGTACTAGGAACTTCTTGTAATTGATATTGCTATCTCATTGTAAATGATCTATTTATGTAATATTGATTTATAATGAAATTTCAATTAAATATACAGTGAAGAAGTTCATTGTACTCGTTATGGATTCGTTGAATCTTGTTAAAGCATGAGAGAAAAATTTGGTTCACATTTGTAGGGTCATTACAAGTGGTGGTTGTAACGGCCTTGTTTCATTAGGTTGATAAACATTTATCATCCATGGAAGTGCTGATATTCATTTAAGAACCAATGTTTGTTTAGGAGATATATTTGTCCAAATGTGTTTTAATAAGAAGTCAAAGAAAAAGTGCAAATTTTATCATGTTTGTGTATTCTAAAAAATAACCTTAAATTATTATAAACACAAATAAAAAACTAATTTAAATAATCAAAAATGAAAATAAAAATATAATTGCACTCACCTCTACCATAGAAAATATAAAAGGTACATCAATTCAATAATTAACTACTACAAGGAAAATAAAATGCACTATGGTTAACCTTTCTTTTGTAACAGATATATGTATTTAAGATATGTGATGTAGTTTTTTATAGAAGCAGATAACTACATTCTTAAGTACGTTTTATGTCATCATGAGGGCTGCTCGCCTTTCTTATTCTCCTTTGAGACAACAAATGTCAAGTAACCAGTGATCTGAACTGTGCCTGTGCATGATTGGCCTTTGTCGGTTTCAAAACTAAGAAGCACCTTTTAATCAGAAAACATTACACCAATCATGTTTTCAATTAAAGTAAAAATAGTGAGCCAACTTTTAAAAAGTTGAAAATTAGGAGTAAGTGCAGAGAACGAAAAGTGTACCGAGGAAAGATATCGTACCTTCTCTAAATTCAAATGATGCAATCAACTAAGTTGAAGTTTCTGTCAGCAATAACCCAGCAGTCATGCATTTAGTCGACTGTCAATTTATAGCAAGTAATAACTGGGACTAGAAATTATGAAAATGAAAATTCGCTTATAATTAAATGGTTTAGATTATTCTCACAAGATTCTTTTCAATATGAGTTAACAGCCAAATAGCATAACGGTTTTATCCCAATAGCCATTGGAGTTTAGCCAAAAAGCAGAACTGTTATATCTATTTCTTGCGCAGATCTATTGCCAATGCCCAGTTTGCTCTGGAGCTTGGTAATGAGATCAAAGCCCAATTACAAATTTTGAATAAGATACAGATCAAAGGTCCCTTTGTTCTCCCTTTTGACCTTTATGGTTCAGGGAACTGTTGGCTTCACTGACAATATTGAAGGTTTTCATAGATTAGTCAATATAAAAGAAAAATTAAAATCAACATGAAAACAAAATCAAAGATATACGTCAGTCAAAACTTGGGAAATAGACATTACCTGCAGGTTCTGCACTCGCTCAGATAGCAAAAACTCAACCCTCTCTATCTCATTTTGCAAGTTCTTTTGTCGAGAAAATCTTTCAGAAGACAAGACAACATCTTTCCAGTACTTGTCTGGTTCCCTCCTCTCTCTATGCTGAGTGTATAGTTCAAGTACAGATCGTGCATTTGGATTCAAAAGGCTAAGGTTTCTCAAAGAATTCACGCCTTTATGATTGATCTCTAGTTTGCCATGTGAGTTTTTCATTCCTATCAACTGTAAAATTGTGACAAAAATTGCATCAGTGAATTTCAAAAGAGATGATAAATTTACAAAGTATTAAGCTACGGTGAAGGTAAAATTCATCAAAAATCAGCTGAGAGGTCACTATCAGATTCAGCGTGTCATTAGTATAATGCTCAAACTAACATACCAATACTCGTACATTCTGCAAAGCAAGACACTGATGTTAGTTTTAATTGATAAAGGCAAGCATAAAATACCTCTGCTTGACCATTAATGTTATTTGTACTGTATAACTCAACGTGATCAACAAGTTCACAGTAATTGTAAAATGCATCCGCAAACATTTTGTGGGAAAGCAACTGATCTCTGATCCGAACTGCTCGCCCTGTGCTTAATGCTCTTCTGAAATAGACATTAAGCTGTTAACTGAGAACTTGAGTACTCCCACGTTATTTCAAGTTAGAGAAGAAAACTACAGTCAAAGAAAGCTCCACAGTGTTCATGAATACAAGGTACACGTCCAGCCATTATAGGTCTCAGCTCAGAAAAAATCACCAATGATTGATGACCAATTATGCGCTGATAAGTAATAAATGCTAGACTAAAAATCCAATTCATAAGAACAAAGAGAGATGGCAATGCCTACCTTATTCCTCGAAAAACAGCTATAGGCGCATCACAGATGACTCCAATAAGCTCTATCCTGTATGGCTTTCTTGATTCTCTATATTCCAACAATGATTCTTTAGCGCTAGTAGCTTCTTCTAAAAGAGGACTTTGTTTTGTGCTCTTATTATGACCCTCTGCTTCGGGAGCTAAATCATACTCCTTTACTGGTTCCCAGTACTTCTCATGCACATGACCATCATTGTCTACTTGATATCCTGGGCCCATCCTGTAACGTCTGCGGTGGATATCTCGCACCATCTCAATGGTTTGCTCCACAAATGGCTCCCATGACATAGTGCCATCAAAGATGACATCTCGGCCTCCATTCAATGCAGCAACAAGAAGTGATGATGCTGCATCAGTGGAAGATTTGTGTACCTGGTGGATGAAGAGTTTATGTCATGAACCACCTTTGACAACTACTTATAACTTCGGAGCTAAAATTTTAGATTTTCACAATCGAAACATAACATCATGAATCTAGATACAATTGTTTCGAATCTCCTTTGAGATCCCTTTTCAAGGAAATCACAAGATCAATAATGTCAAATGTTTCAGTAATAATTCTTAAGCTAATACTCACAAATTCAGCAGTCTCCAACATATCTTGAGAACCATTAATGCTCAGAGCTTTATATATTAAATCTGACTCCTTGAATGCATCTGCTTCCACTACCACCGCATCTTCTACTACGCAAGACTGAATTGGGCTGTAGAAACAAATCAATAATGTGAATTACCTTAAAATTACATCATTCACAATACACTCATCTGGCAGTTCTCCATAACAATAAGAGTATAATCACCACCTTATAAGATAGACTCCATTTGATATAAGGCCTGCAGATTATAGCATATTTTCTAAGATATCCAAAGTCAACCAATGACTACTTAAATAAGCTGATTACATAAATTAAATTCTTCAACAGAGGTACCTAATTTCAAAGAAACGGTCAATACTAATACATAAGCTTACTCTTTCAGTTTATCTCTGATGACAGAACTCTTGCCAGCTCCCATGCCACCTCCAACAAGCAGCAGTATGGGGTGTCTTTCATTAGCATTGGCAGTGTCAATTTCATTATTTTCATGAGAATGTGGCGAGCACTTGCCAATTGCCTTCAGTAATTCCACTAAAGTTGAAAAAACATTCTTTGTTCTGAGAGTCCTTACCACCCTTTCAAAACGCTGTTTTCTGTTCCCATCATGATAATTGATAGGTTACAATTTCTCCCTCACATATCATGTATTCAATTCTGAGCTTTATATCCCATAATCCAAATTTAGACTATTTTATTTTACCGTTTGGTAAAATAACTGACCTTGTAGCAGAAAGTATAGCAGCCCGAAGTCTTTTTTTTGAGTGAGAATTGCTATCTAGAACCTACAAAAGGAAGAATGAAATTCGTGTGAATGGTTATTCATTACTTGGAAACTGTTACTTTGATTAGTTGCAGCATGTAACAACATTTTTCCAGTTATTATTTCATGCTTGTAAAGATAACAACTATAGCTTTGCCACGGAGAAAAAAAAGTACCTGATCAACAATAACCAAATAATGCTCCCAATGAAATGCAAAATAGCTTAGCATGCAAGCCTCAAACTCTCTAACAAGTTCTGAATATAGAGAATCAATCTCATCCACTGAGAATAAACCAGTTAAATAAGCAAAAAACTCTTCCCGACTATCATTAGAATCACTCCTGCTTTCTCTTACGTAATCATTTGCAAACTTTGAAAGCCAGCACCATGTATTTCCTTCCTTTAACCCCAGCTGCCGTGCTGTGACAGAAGAGTTGTTAATACTTGATTCCTGTGTGTGATGAAAACCCTCAAGATAAAGCCACTTAATACCTGTTCCAGTTTCTTGTTTTCATTGATTGAGAAAGAGAGATAAACAACATGAAAGCAATGTATGAGAACCACATTACACTCTTTTTCATGTCTTCACAAATATAAGTGCTGTTACTTCCCCTTTGAACAAGAAAAAACTTAGTGCAGAACCATTGAAGAAGGTACTGATCATTGTAGCAGATGATATGTTGTTTGTTTTCGCTGCTTTTGATCTTTACCAATAGAGAAAATGATAATGCCCAATTCTCATATCGACACCAATTTTCTGTATGATTACGCCACTAGTGAGGCCAGTCAGCGGCAGCAAGGGTGGAGTGAAATGGGGTGACCTTATTCATTAAAATTAGACAAAATAAAAACTGAAACTGAATAAAAATATTAAACAGAAATAATTATAGCTTTTTAAAAAAACAAAATATAAAATTATATTGATGTAAAATATATACTTTTTTTATATGAATAATGGATATAATTATATTATTTTTTATATATTAAAAAGATAAATAATGTACTATTCACAAAAGAAGGCAGTGGTACAGGTCACACCTCCAAAGTTTAAGCGGGGCAAAAGCTCGAACAAACAATGATGAGCAATAAAACAAAGCCACTCAAGCAGCAATGGCTAAACCTTAGGTTGCAGGGGTCATGATCATTTGGTCTTCCCCATACATAAATATTTGACAAAGCATACAATGATAGCCTTCCAGCCAGTAATCATGCTCTCTTCTTCATTTTTGTCCTCTGCAGATGGCTGAATAGCACAAACAGAAGAATTAGCCAGAGCGAGGCGTAGGAATTTGTTTAAGTTTGACCATCTAGGAGTCCCTCAGTCATGAGGATGGGAAGAGGCTAAAGACAAGTGGGAGGATTGTGACGAACAGCAAGCAAACCAATCCCTAGCTCATCTTGAAGGTGGCTGGGTAGCATGCGATTGGAAGTAATGACATTCCTGAGCAGTCTATTGCATCCAAGTAGGCATCCACGAAAAGAGGAGTGACCCCTGTGAGAAGTGGGAAGTTGGCATCCAAGATAGGACTCTGGCTACCTGCATGGGGCATTACCCCAATGATCAAACGACACCTGTAAGAGTCCTACTGATTTATTAGCTTGCACCTGAATCTGCATAAAAACATTAGAACAAATCATAGCTTTAATATAAGACATGAAATGGATATATCAACAAAATAACTAACAAAATAACTAGCGAAAAAATTCTTCTCTTTCCAAATACTAAAAAGAATCTCCACCCTAAAAGCATACCAAATCTAAGTAAACTGTGCAAGAATTCTAAGCTAGTTGCCCAATAAAACCATATGCCATGAGAGAGACTTAGGCTGGAAAGACTTGAATAAGTCATAAATCCAGATCCAAGTTTCTTGAGCTCTAGAACAAGACCAAAAAAAGTGTTTAAGAATCTCCTATTGTCGATAGAAATGTTAGGATTAACAACTCCCAAGTTAGAGAATCTAGTGCCAAGAGGGATACCCTTAAACAAAAGAGACCAAGCAAAATGTGGAAGCATCAGTAACAGAATTATGAACCAAACAGTCAGAAATTTGTGGAGCCAAGGGCCCAAAGAGGACTAGTGAAGTTATCTGTGGTTCTACTTAGAAACCATAGGAAGATGGGGAGAAAGCCATGCATATCCTTTGCAAGATCTGTAATTGTAAAATGGCATCTCTAAATACAATTTCCGGCCCTTCCAGCAAGGTTTGAAGGTTCTAACCCCAATTTTGGGAAGCATATTGGTAGCAACTAACTCTATAATTGTCTCATATGTCAAGATAACCCACACAGGCTCTATGAGCTCATGCCTTGAAATTATACAATAGGAGAATCAAGACTCTACCTAAAACAAAAACTAATACTACACTAAAAATAAAGAAGAGAATGAAATTAGAATTATTAAAAATTTAAAATAGTTATATAGTATAGCTTTGTTACTAGGTTCTCCCGAAATGCCCCCCATCCCCGATATAGGGCTTACAACATATTTGACCTCACCTCACAAACACAAATGAGCAAAACTACATTTTTGCCTCCAAGCTGTCATTGTTGATTTTTTATTTTTGAAGGTCGTATTTTTCTTTGAAGGTGAAGGCTGCAAAGAGTGAGACCTACACCAATAGGAGAGAAAGAATTGCACAAAGAAGATTTATCCATAAAAAATGAGTGAATCTTATAATTTTTTTCAAGTTTTGAAGTTTTTCTAGAGATTTTTTTTTATTTTTTTAATGTTTTAGAAAAAAATTAAAACCTTTTTATGCATAATATAGAGGTTATAATGCCAACTTTTTTCTTCTTTTTAGTTGTAGTGTTGTAAATTTGTAATGTTTTCTTGTTTTTTTGGTATTCATATAGAATGGATAGTAGTTCTAGTTTAGTAGTTGCCCTAATCGTAGACAGCTTTAAAGCTGTTATTAAAGGAAAGGAATCAAAAGCATCCAGTGACAACACCATCGATCAGATCAGATCGAAGCTGTTATTAAGTTACAGGCAGTAACATCCTTGTTCTTGGTGGTATGCATGGGGATGTGCACAATATGGATGCTTAATATATGAAGCCTGATAATGTTCTTATCCAGAATTTAATGGTACTATTAATATAGACTGAAATATGTATAACAGTCATACTTAATTTCATATACATTCATTGTACATGAAAGACAAATATATTAAACAGTCTAGTCCTTGATCTTCTGCTAATCCCTATGTAGGGATAGGGAATTTGTGTAGGGAAAGGCGGAGTAATTCCGTCACTAGATGGGTAAGGACATATATTTCTGAAGCCTTAAGGGAGAGTCCCGAGATGGGCATAAACATATGTTCCTAAAAAACCTTGAGGGAGCCTGCTCGTAGACTTTCCAAGAGCCCTAGCACAGTAATTCCACCATCTTCCGTAGGGTTAGGGAAGAAGTGTGGGTGAACCCTGCTCGTAGACTTTCCAAGAGCCCTAGCACGGTAATTCCACCATCTTCCGTAGGGTTAGGGAAGAAGTGTGGGTGAACCCTAAATTTAATTAGTTATTTATTGCATTACATATACTTCTAATCTCAATAACCTAATTTAAGACATAATAATGTTTAATAATTATTGGAAAACAGGTAGTGTTCGAATAGGGGACATTACAATAGGTATTAGAGCTTTGATCCTGCCATCCTATAGGGTAAAAATGAATCAATGACTCATTCTAGCCAATAAGAAGGAATCTAACAATAAATGTATTTCTGTGTATGCTCTGTGTTTGCATATATCCATGTGTATGCTCCGTGTTTGCATATATCCATGTGTATGCTCGGTGTTTGGTTCATGCCTGATATGTTTCCAGCATGTTTGATCCATGTGTGTTTCCAAAGACATTTCATATTGGAAGTCATTTTGAACACTCCATGATCATTGCTTGAGGGCAAGCAATCTTGGGTGGGGCGGACTGTAATGTCCCCACTTTAAAATATAATTTAATAATAAATAATAATAATAAAATTAAAATACAAAAGAATAAAAATTAAAATTAAATTAAAATACAATTAAATATAATTAATTTTGATTAAAGTTAATGAATGGTCAAAAGGCATGAAATGTTGAGTTGTGACTACCCAAATATGAGATATAAAACGGAGCAAAGAACTCATTAGAAGGGGGGATAATTTGGGGAATCAGAAGTGCAGATCTGATTTAAATAAGAAATGCAAATCTGATTTAAATAAGAAGTGCAGATCTGATTGTGAAAAGTTGTGTCCCTTTCAAAGGTCAGAAATAATGAGGAGTTGCACTCTTTCAAAGGGTGTTAATGGTGGAAAGAGAATGTCTCTTGCCAAAGGGCATACATGATGAAGAGGTGTGACCTCTCCCTCACATTGAGAGATATAAAGAAAAGGAATCAAAAGCATCCAGTGACAACACCATCGATCAGATCTGATCAGAACTGTTATTAAGTTACAGGCAAAAACATCCTTGTTCTTGGTGGCATGCATGGGGATGTGCTTAATATGTATGCTTAATATATGAAGCTTGATAATGTTCTTATGCAGAATTTAATAGAAATATTAATATAGACTGCAATAGACTGCAATATGTATGACAGTCATGCTTAATTTCATATACATTCATAGTACATGAAAGGCCAACATATTAAACATTCTAGTCCTTGATCTTCTGCTAATGCCTACGTAGGGATAGGGAATTTGTGTAGGGAAAGGAAGAGTAATAGGGAATTTGTGTAGGGAAGGGAAAGGGAGAGGAATTCTAGTCCTTCCGTAGGGATAGGGTAAGGACATATATTTCTAAAGCCCTGGAGGAGAGTCCCGAGATGAGCATAAACATAAACATATATTCCTAAGAAACCTTGAGGGAGCCTACTCGTAGACTGAATCCAAGCGCCCTAGCACAGTAATTCCACCATCTTCCATAGGGTTAGGGAAGAAGTGAGGGCAAACCCTAAATTTAATTAGTTATTTATTGCATTACATATACTTCTAATCTCAATAACCTAATTTAAGACATAATAATAATTATGGATAGCGTTCTAATAGGGGACATTACAATTGATATTAGAGCTTGGATCTGGCCATCTTGCAGGGTAAAGATGAATAAGGAATCATTCTAATCAATAAGAAGGAATCTACCAATACATGTATTTGTGTGTATGCTTTGTGTTTGCATATATCCATGTGTATGCTCCATTTATGGTTCATGCCCAATATGTTTCCAGCATGTTTATTACATGTGTGCTTCCAAAGCCATTTCATATTGGAAGCCATTTTGGACACTCCATAATCATTGCTTGAGGGCAAGCAATCTTGGGTGGGGTGGACTGTAATGTCCCCACTTTAAAATATAATTTTATAATAAATAATAATAATAATAAAATTAAAATACAAAAGAATAAAAAATAAAAATTAAATTAAAATACAATTAAATATAATTAAATTTGATTAAAGTTAATGAATGGTCAAAAGGCATGAAATGTTAAGTTGTGACTCCCCCAAATATGATGTATAAAAGGGAGAAGAGAACTCATGTGAAGGGGGGGATAATTTGGGGAATCAGAAGTGCAGATCTGATTTAAAAAAGAAGTGCAGATCTGGTTGTGAAAGGTTGTGTCCCTTTCAAAGGGCAGAAATAATGAAGACTTTCACTCTTTCAAAGGGTGCTAATGGTGATAAGGGTGTGTCACTTCCCAAAGGGCATACATGATGAAGAGGTGTGACCTCTCCCTCACATCGAGAGATATAAAGGAAAGGAATCAAAAGTATCCAGTGACAACATCATCAATCAAATCAGATCAAAATTGTTATTAAGTTATAGGTAGTAACATCCTTGATCTTGGTGGTATGCATGGGGATGTGCTTAATGTGTATGCTTAATATATGAAGCCTGATAATGCTCTTATGCAGAATTTAATAGAAATATTAATATACACTGCAATATGTATAGCAGTCATATTTAATTTCATATACATTCATAGTACATGAATAGAAATATTAATATAGACTGCAATATGTATGACAGACATACTTAATTTCATATACATTCATAGTACATGAAAGACCAACACATTAAACAGTCTAGTCCTTGATCTTCCACTAATGCCTACATAGGGATAGGAGGTTTGTGTAGGGAAAGATGGAGTAATTTGGTCACTAGATGGGTTAATCCCAAATGGGTAAGGACATATATTTCTGAAGCCTTTAGGGAGATTCCCGAGATGGGCATAAACATATGTTCCTAAGAAACCTTGAGGGTGCCCGCTTGTAGACTATTTCCAAGCGCCCTAGCACAATAATTCCAGCACCTTCCGTAGGGTTAGGGAAGAAGTGAGGGCAAATCCTAAATTTAATTAGTTACTTATTGCATTACATATACTTCTAATCTCAATAACCTAATTTAAGACATAATAATGTTTAATAATTATAGAGAAACAGGTAGCGTTCTAATAGGGGACATTACAAGGTACAAGATTGCATTCAAAAGAATATTCCCAAAGGTAGATATATAAAGTGTTATCTTAATTTGGTCACTTCATATCTTCAAAAATCCCTAATGTTTTGACTCTTCAAGACAAGTACCAAAAAGACGCTCATGAATGGTGGTACTTGCATGGCCAAAGTTCTGTTTACCTACATCCTCATGCAAAAAAAAGTTCTATCTCAAGTACGCATCTATTTATTTTTAAATTTTCTTGTAATGTCCCAAAACAGGTGACTTTTCAATCGATCAAACTTTAGCTCATTTCCATATTTTCACTGTGCTACTGTGAAGTAGTTAGGGAAAATTTTATTTAATTTTTATTTGGTCCTACTTTAATTTCTATTTTGTGGGAATTTGGGTCATTAAATATTAAATAATATTCAAATTATGCCAAAGTGATCATTGGATTTCCCATGGGGCCATCAAAGGCTATTTCTTGAAGATCCCGACGGTAATGTGTTGAAATTATGTAGCAACGGTCGGATGACTCTAAGCCAACGATTATTCCTTATTCCTATCCTTCACTGCAAATTAGCATTCTGATCAGAGAGTAGAATATTGTATGATAATCGATTTAATCACTGTGATGACAATCAGATTCTACATATAATCGATCATATGTATAATCAGTAATAATTTTATATTACTGATTATACATAGCATCGAGTGTATTATATACCGATCTGTGTATATCCAATGATTAAATATTGTCATCATAATCTATTATCGGTTTCACTAATTGCTAATGGATTGTTTATACTATGTTTATTAATAGGTTTAGTTTACCGATTATGTTTGCATGTAATCCCGATTATACAATCGTTTTTGACTGTTTGTTATACGTTGGTGATTATTGGTTAGCATGCCTCCACATAGTCATGACTCTATGTCGGTTCCACATAGAATCGTGACTCTATGTTAATCGCTATGCTTATAAATCATTGACTATCACATTAAGTCGACTATACGTATATAGCGAACAAACAAATCATAGTACACAGTCGACATAAAGGAGTCGAGACTGATATATATCTGTGCGAAGGCAATATCATTCAATATATATACTGAAGCGATCTGCATTTCATAAGTCTGTGATACTGTTGGGTGATTGACAGTACTTGACTAATATAATCAAACTGTGGATAGTTCGATATATAGTGTAAACAACATTATAGTATATATATATAATATATACTGCTGAGTATAATTCATCGTTACATTGCAATCTGAAAATTGTCAAAGACATCAGTGATCCATTCCATACATATATATTCTGCAAACTGAAATATATAGGAAGTTACAGTGTTAGAATAAAACTAAGTGACTATAAAATTTTGAAAATTACCATATATATAAATCTGATCCAACTTTAACATTATGTTGAGCTGTGCTTAAGACGTGCCATTTGGCAACAGGTGATAGTGGAGGCTTCAATGCAATTTTCGAATTTGCTTTTCCCTCCAAATGAGGCATGGGACTTCCTGGGTGCCCATTCTGGTATATTTGTCTATATATTCTAATGCTGGAATCTTCTGGGTGATATTTTTGCAAATTCGTTCTATCATTTCACATTGTATAAACACTTTGTTCTGCAATTATCTTCTGTGGACAAAACCCTTGGAGGATTACAGTTTGTGGGCAAAACCCCATGAATTGTGAGGGTTGTAAGATGAAATCCCTGTGATTCTTGTGGGCGTTATCACTCTAGGAGTGCATTGGAGCTTCAACGGATAGTGCAGTTCGGCTAAAGTTAGGTAAATGTTTGTTTGCAGTTGTAATTTTTCCTGTTTACTTTCTAGACTTGTTGTAGGTGTGTTTGCTACTGTGTGAGCACTATTTTTTTTTATTTTGCAGTCGCAAATATCAATTATTTTGCTGTGGTGTTTCTATGTAATGTTTGTGTAAATCGGGGAATGTAGTGTGAGATTTCATTGTGTAAAACGCACCCAATTTGTGTAGAAGAATAACATCACTTCGGGATTTCTTTTTGTTGCAGCTGTGAGTGTTTTGCATGTGTATTGGCTACTGAATCAGAGCACAAGATATCATTCTTTTGTTGTAGCTTTCACAAGCGTATCTTGGTGTAGATTGACAGTGTTTGGGAGTTGTATTTCCTAGTTATGGGTGTGATTTCTCAGCTATTTTGTCTTGCTGTTGTATTCAGTTCTTGGGCTTGTTGCAGATGTTGGAATGACTGTAATATCAGCCTATTATATGTCCATTACCATTATATGATTATGTATTTTGGTTTGCAAATGATCTGGAATAAAACTATGCAGTTCTGATGTTTCCTAGATAGCCTATTTTGCTGTATTATGCAAGTTTGGTGAAAATTGTTTTAAAATCTGTTTCAGATCTAAGGTTATTTTCAGAATTCGTATTTGGTCTATTACATTTTAACTTCTTCATTTTTCTTTCATTGCTATATATTATAATTTGTTTTTTAATGGTAAATATTGTATGTAAATTCCACTAGTTGCAAGTTCTTTTTCAGTTGATAGAAATTGGAGTACATACTCCTTTATCCACTTACTTAAACGCATCCAATTGGGTGCAAAAATAAGTGGAGAGTTTGCTCTTTGTGCAGTCCAGCTTTTGTCTCTTATCACATAAAGCACATGATTATAGTGAAGGGATGACAAGAAATAGGGATCTAACTCCTGAGTCTGCTGACTTAGATGTTGTTGAATAGCTTGCCCATGTCTTTGTTGATGAGGCAACTTCTACATGTGACATGGGGGTTCAAAAGAAGTTGAATCAAATGTTGACTATCATGCTCTCAATGAAGGCATTGAAGAGCCATGTGAAGATATTGAATATTGATTTAATTTCCATTTTGTATTAACATTCAAGTCTGACTAATCATTAAATTATGAACCATTGAATTTCATTTCATGGATATTTTCTTTGTTGCAAGTTATGACGTATTAAAATAATTTATTATTTTGTTTATTGACCATTATGACAATGAATTTATGAGTATTACTTATTACTATTTTTTGGACTTGAAATATATTTAAATTTAAAAATATATGTATATATGAACCCATGTACTACCTAGGGGAAAAAAAAAAATTACTGGCATACCCAAACCTCGAAGCCGTACCTATCCCTATACCAAGATCAGCAACTTAGTACTATAGTAAATAAGATAAATAATGTAAACAAAATATGATAGTTCTTAACTATCAGTGTTCATATGAATAAAATAGATCGATTTCTTGTGTGTGTCATGTGTGTTGAAATGGATGTTAAAATTTAATATTCATATAAAAAATAAACATAGTCTATATTGTGACATTATCACACATCACTCCATTGCAAATGGGGACCCCACTTATTGCTCTTAGGTTAGTTCTCTTGCTTAGATTGCTTAGTTTTGCAACAATCCAAACTTCCTTAGGGATAGTTTGGGCTCATGTGTTAGATAGGAATCAACAGCTTCATTGAGCAAGGCTTCACAATGCAACCTTTAGGTCAAGTCAAGGCATGAGTTCCATGATAGACGAGTAATCAAGCATGTAGAGTGCCTAAAGACAGGATGAGGAGGCAAGAACCGATCCAAACTAAGTGGACGCAGAATGGTGTCAAAGAGATTATAAGTGAGACAAAGCGTGGACGCAATTGAAAATTCCATGAGGTGGAGAAATCCACAACCTCAAGGAATCCCCGACTGGCTGAAATCCACAACTTACTAGAATCCACAACTAGGTGAAATCAACGACCTTGAGGTGAGGTGAAGAAATTTGTCCACAGCTTGCTCAAATCCACGACTTGAAAGGCTCAATGCTCAAGACAAGTGAGAGGTGGAATGATCAATTTATCCATGACCTTCACAAATCCACGAATTCAATTACTTGGTGCCTAAGAGAAGGTGATCAATCTTTCAAAAGGTTGGGTGAAATGCATGATTTTGATGACTTAATACTTCGAATGGCAATGACAAGGAGAGTTAACATCAAGTCAGCCTTGAAACGATTGTATCCTTCACTTGGCAAAATTGATGAATTGAGGAGGTGAGATCGAATTTATCCATGAGTCCACAAAATCCGCGACCTCCTATTATCCACGCCTAGCAAGAATCCACGATATGAAGGAATCTACGACTTTTGGTGATAAGGGAAGATTTATCCATGAATTGCTCAAATCCACGACCTTGAGGAGATAAGTGATATATCCCATGTTTGAGCAAATGAATGCCTAAGTGAAGCTAGTTCATGAATGAAGGGTGAGAAATGATCAAGGAATGAGGGTGAGGATCAATTGAGGAATGGAAGGAAAATGAGAGAAGTATGATGCAATTCATGATTTTATCCTTGGACCTCCAAAATCCACGACAAAGTAAGGGAGAGGAACATTCAACCCTCATGTGATGAAATATACAATGCATTAATGAAGAGTTTTTTCCTTAACCTTTTTGGTGATGAGCATTTTTTCATGAGGTAAAATCCACGAAAAGTGATGCAATACCAAAATTTTCCTTGAATACAAGAAATCCACAACCTTTGAATAGGTATCCAATTTTGTCCATCATCGCACAAAATCCACAACTTTTGGTAAAAGGCACAAATTTTCCACGAGTTAAAAGAATCCACGCCCAAAGAAAATCCACAACCTAAGCAAATCCACACCATTTAAGACTTGATTGGAACGCAAGGTGGAAGGTGATGGGGCGGGTTGATTCAAACTCCAAGAAGGCAAAACGTTCAAATTCAAATTCAAGAAGGGAAGTGAAAGGTCGAATCACTTAAGAATTAAAACACCAAGGGTTGTGTCTCAAGCTTCAACGCCTATTTAAGATGGATGCGCATTTCATTTGCTCATCAATTCAATTCGATCCTAATCAAGGCAGATCAACCCAGCAAACGGAATCAGATCAATAGGAGGCAGATGAATTTGATCATCAACAAAAAGCGAACTGCAAACAACATCAAAGGTGAACTCCAAACAATACAAGCGAATTTTATCAAGCATTAAGGCAACATAGACCAGGTTGCCATTGAGAGCAACTTCTTCAGCAGTGAGGGTGGTGGAATTCCATCAGCAGAGAATCATCTTCATCACACCTGAAAAGATCAAACCCAAAACCTGAGTTTCAAGATTCGAATTAGAGCTCGAGTTCGGCAACAACAAAATTCGGATGAAGTTCGACAAGGATAAAAAATTTGACATTAAATTTGTCTTATATAAAATTATTTTTTTAAATATAAGTAATACGTTCACAAAATAATCAAAACAGTTCAAAATTGATAAATAGATTTAGATTTGTTCATACAAAAACATCTAAAAGTATCACATATATAATATATATTATATGTTTAATAGACAAATTCACCATTCAAAATAAATTCATTATTTATAAATCAAATATTATATATATATAAGTAATATGTTCACAAAATAATCAAAACAGTTCAAAATTGATAAATAGATTTAGATTTGTTCATACAAAAACATCTAAAAGTATCACATATATAATATATATTATATGTTTAATAGACAAATTCACCATTCAAAATAAATTCATTATTTATAAATCAAATATTATATATATATATATATATATTACAAATATTAAAATTTCCATATAATATTTTGGACATATATAATATTTTATAAATAAATTAGAAATATTTAACTTTAAATATAATTATATTAAATTTTGAAATATTAAAATTTACTTTCAAAAAATTCATAAACTAATAACAATAACACTATCGCTTAATGTATAGTTTGAAGCTATGTCGGTAGTAAAACTTTCAAATCAATCGCTCGATGTGATCATTGCAGAATCCTCTGCTGCCATATTTCGAATCATTTTAGAATCCCTAGGAAGTCTGCTGAGAATGTCTGAATGCTGTTCAACGCGAAAGTGAAGACATGATTTCATGAAAGATTATCGCAAACTCAGGCACAACCCTAAAATGGCGCAAAAATCCTCTTGAACTCTTAAGAAGCGGGAAAAAGCACCTATAGATAACATTTTTCTGGAATATATTTTATTAAAAATGCTATGCCATTTAATCCATACGAAATTGAAGCGAATTTCAACGATTTTTTTGCAGTTTTTTGAAGTTCGTCGAATTTCGAATTTCATGGGCAAAATTCGGTGAGTCCTGTGAAAACCATGCGTTTCCAGATCTGAAATTAAAAAATTCTTAGTTTGAAATATCATTTCCCGACCAGTATCAACTTTTCCAGATTTAAAATGTGCATTTCCGGATTTGGGGGAGGTTTTAAGAGGCATAGTTTGTAGAGTGTTAATGTTATTTCATTCATTCCTTAGTGTTTTTTGATTCAAAATCTGTTTCTTTTCCAGGTTTGACACAAGGAATATGGAGCATGAAAATGGAAGAACTCAAACATTGCAATAAGGAGGGATCAAGAATCGAGTTCAAGAAAGGATGAAGATACAGTTTACAGGACAACATTTTACAAGGATATCAAGATGCTACAACATGAAGGGAATCACAAATAAGGAATTCCAAAGGAATGAAGAAGCAGCTGCAACATCAAGGATTCATTACAATACAAATCAAGAAGAATACTACTTCATCAGCGAACACAAGAATGCAGGGGAGGCTAGCATCAAAATCATCAACATGAGGGATGGAGCAAAAGCAACATGAGGATGATGAAAACTCAAAACATCAAGATAGAGCAATGAAGAGGAGAAAATTTTGCAATTATCTTGAGTTTCTTCAGGAAATCCAAGATTCAAGGCTAGTACACCATGTAGATATCCCTAAATCAATACAAGGATCAAGGTCAAGAGCAGTCAAGGTGAAGGATTCCAAGGCTGAAAGGTGAGACGCATCATAAGGTGAATTCCCAAATACGAAGAAGGATAGGTGAAAGTGATCAAATCAGATAAGATGATGCAATTCGAGAATATCTCCCACTATCTCAACATTCGTCATGAAGCTGGGATAATGTTAAGTATCAAGAGATATTGCCCCATCACAAACACTTTGTGATGATTTACAAGATGAGCAAGCTGAGGCGGCGCCTAGTCATCATCACCCAATCACATCATTCCAAGTCAAAGTGTCCAGATTCAATGTACTTGACTAATCCAATGAGGAGGATAACTACCATATGTGGAGGCACAAAGTTCAATGTACCTAACCTCATCACTCATTGGCGTACATTCATAGATGGAATGTGTCCAATTCCATGCAATGATCTCATTGGTCAAGGAGTTCGTTGTAACAAACCCTAATTAGGGTTCTATCTTGTAATCTTGGTCGTTGATTTGAGAGTCAATCTAAGCCTTTGAATTGTAAAGAGACCTCTATATAAGGCTTAGTCTCCTCATTTGTAAAGATGAATAATTAGTAATGAAATAGCAAGAAGATAGCAAGTAGAGTAGAGTAGGAGGAGGAAGTAAGGAATTGCTGCCAATACTTGTTGATTTTAATACATGATCTTCATGGAAGCATGGTGAATCTCTATGTGTAATTTCTACATGTTGCATGGTTCGTTGTTATTTCTCAAATTTAGATAAAGTTCATTAACTATGATGGAGAAGTGTGATGATATTTGATGAATCCTTCAGTTTATACCATTTACACCTTGTTGATTATAAGTTGTAGTGCATGGTTAGTTTGAACTCTTGAAACAAGCTTAACTTCGATTGCTGCTCAGTCATTGATATGCATGCTATTGATGGTGTCGATAATTGTTAGTAGTGATTTGATCATTATTTGCTTACCTTAGAAGATCGCACCTACTTTACCTAGTTCATTGCATGTTGAAACAAAGCATGGTTGAGTTTCACTAAGTCGTTCATTGTCTCTTGCATTCTAGGATTAGATTGGGATCTCTCGAGCCCTATTCCTTTTGCACTTTTTTTTCATAAGTCATTAGTAGTAGTAATTGTTGGAGTAATAAGGTTATTTACTTAATTAATTAAATATATTGATTTAATAATTAAGTCACCTTTTACTTTATTTTCACTTAAGCTAAACTTAGGAAGCTAAATTTGGGTACATTATTAATTATTAATTGCTTTTAGGGTTTATATTTTTAGGTTTTGATCTCCTTTTATAAGGATTGATCCCTTTGTAATCCTTAACCAATCTGATTATTATTATTACATATTTTTGCTCTAAGTTTTCAAAGCAACCTTTGTGTTTTGTGTGAATCTTCCATTGTTGTGACAGGTTATTTGCATACAGGTGTTCACTGGGTTCTGTGAGGTACAACTTTAACAGTAATCAAAGAACTCCGTTGCAAATAATTTAAAATTGGACTCATAGGAGCATTTTCCTTGCTTTGAACTGATTATCTCCTAGAACAATTATGTAAGTCCCCTTGGATTACCAGCAATCACATCTATACACTGAGTCTATCCACGTATAAAGTCAAGACCTGACTATAGGAACCTTAAAGTCACCTCGTTTGATCACAAAGTAGCATTTGAAGGCATTTTGTTCAAGAGAGGATAGAATACTCGATACTTTATTCTATGTTGTAAGGTGTCACAAAACACACATCAACAGTCTATAGTACCGATACAGTTATAACATCAAAGAGTATCTATCTAAGCTCGTATTGGTTCCTATTCGATTGGTCAAAAGGTCAAATGTCTTTGATACAACCCAATCCTTGGGGTGTGCTTCCATGCTTTTAAAGGCAGCAAGAACATGTGTACTTTATGATGATAATGAAAAGGTCAAAAGCCAAGCAGAGGTGTCCTACAACTGTAATTTGGATCACCTTCACAGACTTGCAGCACTCTTAGGACTTACATGGTGGTAAAGGAGATTGCTAAGAACCTAAAGGTAAACCTTCTTGATGAAGCTAATTTGAATGCTGTTGGTTGTTGTTGTGATGTTGAGTTTGAGGATGATATAATAGTGTGGAATCTAATGATGGCAATATTGAATATAAAATAACGACGATTACAATATCTCTATTTTTCTTGGGAATGACTCTTCTCGTATTCATGGGGTCTTTCTTACTGGCTGGTAGTTCACTGGCCTCACTCTCTTGTAGGTTGCATAGTTGAAAAATATGTGTGGGTGCTCATTTTGTTTGACAGATCGGAGTTTTCACCAGTTTGTGGGATACTAGTAATTATATGTTGGATCTGTGAGCCCAGTGGTTACCAAAATTCGGGTTTAACCACTCAATTTTTTTGGTCCTTGGGTACCTGACCTAAGTCTGTTACAAATAAAACAAAAGAAATTGTTGCGTGAATAAAATAGGGAATTTGACACTAATGTCTCTCGAACATTTTTTATGGATATTATTAAGATATCTATATTTGTAGTCCTCATAATGAAATGTGATATGATATGCCCTATTTAGGCATGGCACCGATATTTTATTGTAATAGTATGTAATTCCCCAACTTAAAGTAAGATACTTTTCAAATTAACATGTCACATAAGAAATATCAAATATATATTGCCATGAAAGTATTCTCTGATTTTAGATTGTTCAGCATGAACCTGAGAATGATATCTTGTGCAGTTTGAAAACCACAAAATATAATTGTCCTTTTTGAAATGGAAAATTATATTTTTACAATGCACAGGATTGACTGTATAAGAGATGATAAATTCATGAACTCACCGACATAATCACCAAAGCTTTCCAATGTTTTAACATGGCCATCATTTGTAGATTCTAAATGGGGTATCAAATCTTCGTACATCCGTCTCCTATGAACCTTATGCTTCACCGCACGACTCAAAATCTGAATAGCAAAAAGGCCAATTGCTGCTGGTCGAGAGTGCATTGCCTTCTATGTCCACATAAATGAGTATGCTTCAAGTGCAAAATAATGTTTTAAGATTAGAAATTTTGAAAAAACAAAGGAAAAAACAGAGATGTTGCTTTCCAGACAGACTTTTCTAGTCTAAAACAATCAAGAATAGACTAAATATTATAATACACTTAAGAAAGGACATGATTCTCATGGTGATGGATCGAATAGAATATACTTGTAAGCTCAAATGTCAATGACTTAACAGGCTGTACATAACTAACCAATCAGAAAAGACTGTATCTCTAATTCTGAAACATGTTATTTTTATTTTGTGCAGGTGAATCTCAGAGCTCACACTCTTAATTGTGTTTCGTACTATATTCAAAGCTAGGCTATGCAGATATTCTTCATCAGGGGATATACAAGTGACCCAGAGATTACACTAAGTTGCAGGAGGCATCACCCCAACCCTGTGAACCACAAAAGCCAAATAATCACAAATCTGCAATACCAACAAATACAGATTTCCCTTGCTAAGGCTGGTCCCATGGAGGGGGGCTTCCTAAAAAAAAAAAAAAATAGAGCTGGAATTGGTGAAATTTTTTAGAAATATTTTAAAGCTGTTGGTCGCAATAATGTTGTAATACAGTTCAGCTGAAAAGTTTAAGCTCTAAAATTTAAGGAAGCTGCAGTGATAAAAATCAGTAAAAGAAGTTCATTTTCCTTCCAAAATTATTTTTTAATAGTAACCTAAATTTAGATGTTTGACAAATGACAGATAACATCCCTAAACTGGTGGTGCAATTTCTAGCAAGCCTAAAAGTAGGGGCTTCTATTTTCACCCACAAATATGCAAACCTAAAAAGTAGGGACTTCTATTTTCTAGGAAATGATTCCAAATAATCCCTGCACTTTTTTTCCTTCATGAGACCTATCTTCTCAAAAAAATGGAAGCTTAAACCCCATGAGACCGCACCCTAGCAAGTGTGTATTGGCTCAAACCCCAGATGTACATCTAAGTGATAGAGATTTTCTGTGAACTTGAAGAGATTGGACCTCTGCAGAGCCATAAAATGCGTGGTTACGCGTCTGGAACTCCCCCTCTCTCCCCGTACTTTATATTCAGATATACCCACACAAACTCGACTGGAAATAAGTAATTATTAGAAACATAAACAAGGTGTTTATTTTGAGTTGGTAAGGCTCGCGGCTCATAAGCATGCCCACTCTTACTGGCTGCCCAAGTTTATACTCGGCTGCTGGAATCCTCCAACAGAGGATACTCATTGTTTGCTGTCAACAGGGATCCGCGTGACAGGGATTGGACCTACTCCCAGGAGGAATCAGCCCAACCCTGCAAATGATAAAAGCTTGAGTCTCGAGAAAGAGAGTTTGTGATTTTGTGAAACTTCATCAAGCGCTGGCATCAATCTTTATGTCAGTGAAGCTGTGGTCTAGAGATTAACCCAAGTTGCTGCAGTCGTGAATCGCAGAACTGAGAATTGTAGGTGGTTTCTCATCTACACAATGGCATACACCGTACTATGACCGAAGAATGTCAATTAACCTAACCATAAAAAACAAAAAGATTTCCATGGTTGCATTACAGAGAGATAGAGTGCAAAACCAGAGGTGTATCAATGTTTGCACAGGCTCAATTAACCTAATCACTAAAAAGATAAGATTTATATGGTTGCATAAAGAGATATGTCAGGTTTACATACAAAGAGATAAACCTGGAAAAATAGGTTCGCCAATGGGTTGTGTTGTAATATTAAAAGGAGATACTAGTTAGAGTATAGCCCAACTTATAACTGATATCCCATAACAATAACAGGGTTCCACCCGACTGGGTATGCTTACAAAACTTATGAATGCGATGCACATGTACCAGGCACTGCTTAAAAAAACACAGAGGATATAGAAAAGTACAGCTACCGAAAGTAACATTTACGACAAAATCATGCTTACTAAGATAAAACAAAAAGTGATGAACCCACACCCAAAGTGTTGGAAGACCAGTTTCGTAAAAGTATCATGAACAGTAAATTGATATAGGAACACGGTTTACTTACAGAATAGACAAACCCAAGAGAGAATTATCAGAATTCATGAACAGTTCCGCCAAAAAAATCCAGAGAACAGAAGTCAGATTTTCCAACCAATACAAGACAAAATGTCTTTAAATCCAATAGTACTCAACCTTCCGCTGTCCACTATTTTAAAAGATCATGATAGATAATATGTGGCTATGAATTATCAAGTGAAAGAAATAGAGTTTGCAGCTGCCGGTGCACCTAGTTGAAACCAGAGCAAAAATAAAGGAAGCCTTTTAAGTCGGACCAGGCGTTTTGACCTTAAAACTAGGTAGCTGATTTGTCTCCATGTGGAAAGGTTAGCGAGAATGTTTTTGAGGTCGTGCGCTTTTTGTTGTCAAAGTTGGGAAAATTTTTAACTCTTTTTTTTTTCCATAATTTTATTTGTAGATCAAAATTGAAGAAAAGGGGCATTTATTTTTCATACAAAACAGCATCCTATCAAAAATACAAAATTTGTAAATCATAACAGTTTTTAAGCGATTTTTATTGGTTCTATATTCTTAACAGTTATGTTATGTAAATTTATGTTTGTATCAAATGTTGTTTTGTATGAAATATAGCCTTGGTAATAGAAAGTAAAATTTAAAATGAAGGATTTTTTTTTATTTAACAAATGTTTTTATTTGTTTAGAATATATTTGAGAATATAGAAAATATATAACTTTTCTTTTTTTAATTTCAAACAAGAGGTTACTATTTCATTTTAAATGAGTACAATGAATATTGAAGAAATTGAGTACTATTAGAAATATTATTTAAGGAGACCAAAAAAAATTAAAATTAATCTAGATAAAAAATATTATTTTTTAATAACTTATATTGTCACATAGAAAATGACTATTATGATGTATATAATAGTACTCATCCTTTAAATCGTTAATAAACTTGAAACTTGGTTTAATGAATTAAATGCATACTAACTATTAGTTAAATGCATACTAAAACAACGAGTTAAATTCATTGGTTTAGTTGGATTAGAGTGTATAAAAATATGATTTGTACACTAACTATTCCTAACAAGAATCAATAGAAGAAAATATTAATAACATTTACAAGTATTTAAAATAGAAAATTAAATGTAGAGTATAAGGAAATATTTTAATTATATATGCTCATTGATTAATCTAATAAAAGAAATTGAGTGTATCTCTTAATTTTAAAAATGTTTAAAACCAATAGATGTAAATCTTGATTATTTTAATCACAATTTCTCATATTTTTTCTATTTTAGCTTTTCAATAAATTAAAATTGATTCAAATATGATAAAATAAATAAATTGTATGTATTGACCCACAATCTTTGAATAAAAATAATGTCATTTATGAGAGAATAAATAAAATAAAAAAATCACATGAAAACAAATTTACACTATTAACTTTTTTATAGCCAAAACTAATAAGTTCATTGGCTTATAACTGTAAATGTTTACTCTATGATTTATAACAATATATCATCTATTTTAGAGTAAATTTATTTGCCTTTGTTTATATAAATTTAAGTTATAATTATTAAGGGGGATGACCCCGCAATGCAACGGCGTTGCAAACTCCATGTCAATATGGAGGTCTTGAGTTCGATTATTCGGACGCGTTGACGTTGTGAGGTGGTTTTCACTGCAGTTGTTCGTGCAGTGTGGGGTTGTGGTGTTCATGCCACCGTGGATGATCTTGGCAACTTCGACCTACATTGACTTTGCTCTGCCCCCGACGCCTCTTCCTTGTGTTGTGGTCCCTCTCGTGCCAAAAATGTCGATGATTCATGATGCCCCCTACTAGTTTAAGGAGCGACAAAGCTCATGTTGGAGAGATAAGGAGAATAGTAATGGAGTGATAAGGAGATATATGGAGAGATAAGGCATATGGAGTGATAAGGAGAGATAGGTATAACAAATATATGTAAGAGTGGCGTTCAAATCATCGAGGCGGTGTTAATACCTCATCATGTAATCCCTCGGGAAGGGGGTCCCCCATTGTGACCCCCACTGGTTCGTAGCTCTAGTCAAAAGTATTATTAATAAATAAATAAAACACAACATTATCGATCAAAAAAAAAGTTATAATTATTAATATTTATATATTTGTTATTAATATCTTTTTTATAATATACAATTTTAAAAGGGATGTGAGTTTTGTTAATTGAGTATAGTCATGCTAGTTTATATTTAGGTTTGTATCTACTTTGAGGCAATATAATTAATCATAATACACATATAATGACAAATGGCACGATATTGTGTGAAGTTGGATTTATTTCCCTGGCCTCTTTACCATCTATATATATGCAATCCATATACATTTAATTTTATCATATCCATTCACACATACATATGCATTCATCTTATCCACCTATTTACCACACTTGTCTACGCACTTACATCTATTTAACTATTTGACAACTAGATCTAACTATTGTTCCATTTCAAGATGATTATGCTACTATAGGGGTGGCCTCATAATAAGAAAATTGTCCCCTTTAGATTTTAAATTTATTTTTAAAAACATATGGTCGATTACCCCACTTTACGTTATGTCTTGAGCCAACTAAACATACGGTGCAATTTAATGTTACGATTCTAATCATATCTCTCATCCACTAGCATTCACAAGTTTAATTATTTTAGAGAGAATAAATAATGACACACTTCTATTTGATGCAATTAAAAGAATAAAAAAACCACATTTTAGATGTTTGCCTAATATTTTCACTATTGTTCAACTTCAAGGGGTTGATCAATGTGTAGTGCCCTCACAACTTGGTCATGTGATGACTTAATAAGGTATTTTTTAATACCAATCAATCCTTAATTCTTAGAAAAGGTAGAGCAGGGAACTATGCATCAAGTGAATCTTTAGTATAGAACCCAATAAATTGCAAAGATAAACTTGGAGTACAAGTACACAATCAAACCATGAATCTCTCCTAGACCTATAAATTTTTCTTCTAATAAGGAAAAAGAACTAACACAAAGTTTTAGGTAGTCACACTACTAGAGAGGTGTTGTTTTTAAGGTACCCCTATGTTTCCTAAAATAGTAAGTACATTTGTCAAGATTTTGTTATCTTACAAACAAGTTATTAGCATAGGATCATTTATGCTTATTGTATGCATTTTATCAAATTAGCTTAGGTTAGCCATTAAAGAACCAACAAATCCTAATTTTAAAAAGGATTAGCTTATTAAAGTACTTTGTCTCTTGACACTCTACGAAAATGTGTATATGTTGATCTCATATTTCATATTAATAATTGTAAAACAACTAAGGATGTTATTGTATGGAAAGGTTGATGAGATTAGGGGATACAAACTTGATAATGATCTCACTAATCTAGATCCTAATAATTTTGATATGATTTTAAACTATGTAACTAATGCAAATGAACTAAGTGCACAAATCAAAGATTGTGGCATATCAATGTACAGTTGGCCTTCAATTTGTTGGACAAGCTTCCTTTTGAATATGCAACTTTTGTTTCTAGTTGTCAAATTCATTGATTAACTATGGGGAGTGCCTATAATACAACATCATTTTGCATCATTTTATTCATTTACAAAAATGTTGATCTCTACGGGTATCCTTATGCCCTCCAATTCACATGCTTCAGTGACAAGTCATGGGATAGGATCCAAGAAAAAATAGAAGCAATATAAGAACAATCCTAAGAAGAACACACAATCCACATCTAATTCCATGGAAAGATATAAAAATTCATCTCCTAAGGGGGAATCAGCTAAAAAGGAGAATCCTACTTGTGCATATTCAAGAAGATAGGACATGAAGAATACTCTTTTTATAAGAAAGATATTGATGAATTGAAACATCTTCTTGAGAAGAATAAAATCAATTTTCCTTCTAAAATATCATAGTTAGCCTCTTCTTCTGGAAAAACAAAATTTGATGATGAAAAGAGTCACACTTTTGGGACAAGTAAGAACAAAAGACAATTTTCGTGTGCTATTACATGTCATGGTTAGGGAGATGTCTTCTAGAGTCAAAAGCTTCTCATTGTACGGCATCTTCACAGTCTATGTTCTCTTCTTTTGATTCTTGCAACATGCCACCTATTTTGATGGGCAATCATATTTATATGAGTGTTATTGGGATGACACCTTCAATTTGATGTGTTGTGTGTACCCCATATTATAAACAATCTTCGTTCCATCTATCAAATCATTCATGGTGGAGTAGGAAATACTGTGGAGTTCACTCATGATTCAGTTCTCATCATAAATTTGGAGAGCAACGTAGTCATTGCTACTAGGGTGACAAATAATACATTTAAGTTGTACTCATTTTCAAGCTTTTTTCTTATTGTTGACTTTATTTCTTCATATGATGATCACACTTCTACTTTGTACTTTGATTTTGAGGATGACTTTGGTTACTTGAAATTAGGTAATCTCACTTGTGATCAATCTCTTGAACCTTGAATTTCATCTTCTCCTATTCAAAACACATCTATTATTACTCCTAATGATACTTGTGTTGATGCATTATGCCTTCTTTTGATTTAGTGCAACATGGTATTAATTGTCTTCCAAATGCAATGCCTTGGGATGACTACTTGACAGACATTGCAAGTTTATTTGTGGAGTCCTATCTTGCATATTAGGGAGACAATGTTAATGGCATACATATTCTATTTGATGGAGATGGTCCTTCTTCAGTTGTTGCGCGGGAATACTCTAACCCTCTTGTTCATTCTCGAAATGATCATTGTTTGTAGTTTGACATGAGTGTGGATACTTTGGAACAACATTTGGAGGATTTTTCAACAGTGTGGCCTAATACACTTGATTTGGAAGGGACAACTTTCAACATTGGGATGGGGACACTTGACTAGTTTTCAGAGACTCCATGCATCTTGAGATTCCTTCCTGCATATTCCTTTCAAGTTTGAGGAGACATCATACATAGACCTTTGGTTGCATTTCTTCTTAAGGGGAGAAACATTGTTCAATGATCATGGACCATCCTTTGCCTCTAGTTTCGAGCATCTACCATTGGTACATATTCTACATTAAGTAGGGCCTACATTGTCTCTCTTCTTCACTCTTATGGGGGAACATTTTCCTCAGATGGAATTATTCCTTCTCACTCTCCTTTGAAAATATTCTATATTTCCATGTCTCTTTTGGGGAGGATTTTTTTTCCTAGTGGGTTATCTCCTTTTATCCATTTGTAAAAGATCGCATTGCATTCATAAATGGGTACCTAACATGGCCTAGCAGCTAGGAACCATGTTTTCATCTTTACATGTTTTGTATAAATTCTTCCTAAATTGCACTTAGGAGGGGTGTTGGTTTGAATAAGGTGTTGTGCCTATTAAGTTCACCACCTAAATCCTAATCACACATGTTACTTATGTTTACTTAGAGACCACATAAGATTATTCTCATTTAAAGTGAATTCCCACTTTAAGTGGATAGTTATTACTTTTCTACCTTAAGTGGATAAATTATCACTTTATGTCTCATATCATAAGATTAAGTCACTTGTCATATACTTATGATATCATATGTCTCACCTTGGCCTATATAGCCAAGGGTCTCTCATACATTGTACATTGATTCTATTTGCATTCTTGATACAAATACATTTTTTTCTTGTCTTATTGATCTTCTCATTTCACTATGCTTTCCATAAGGCATCTAGATCTTGGGTGGCTATTTTCATAGCCAAATATTACAATATCAATTTTTCTAACAATAATAAACAAGGTTGTAACATTTGGAAAGAGGGGTATTAGCAACATTGCATAATTTTAATAAGAATCAATAAAAGAACTATTCCAATTTGATAGAAAAAGAAGGCCACCAAGAATAGAAACATCCTAGTGTTTTACTAGAAATAACTAAGGTGATTTTGGTCTTCAAAAGAGCAATTATAAAAAATTGAACGTTTCATATTTTTTTTCTTGTTATAGTAGGCAACATTCATATATTGTTTCAACATCTAAGGGAGAGGTGTTTAAAAAGTAAATTCTTGATTTTTGAACTTAGAAGCAACATTTGAAACATTCAAAAGAAATTGATGGGAAACAACACTTACTTGAGGAATGATGCTTCCATATTTTCCTACGCCTAGAGAAGACATTTGAACCCTCTCTTATGACATCCTGGTCTTGCTCCTTAATGTCATGTTTTTATCATCTCTTTCTCCAATTTCTTCTTCTCAAAAATCTTTGCCATTCAATCGCCCATAATTTGTCACCTACTTCTTACCTCTCCCTACTAAGCCAAGCCAAAAACTACCCTTTAAGGAGATCATGGGGTTTTTTATGATAAATAGGGGCACAATTTCTTCGAAACTTGTTGGATAACCTCAAAAGAAAGAACACCGTGCCTTATTAATGGCATGAACACCCTTCTTCTTTCTCTCAACTTCCTCTACACTCACTCATGCCATGCCTATTCAATTCTCCCTATTGCCTCACTCTACCAAGTTGTAGAAATTAATTTGCATCCCTATTTTTGACCGTCATTTTCAACATGCTCTTTTTGCATTTTGTTCTCTATTTCTTATTTTTTATTTGTATTTCCCTCCTTTATTCAAAGTTGATTCACAAAGATAATATTATGAAATAATTATTAAATGCCCTCCTAAGTATGCTAAAACATATTTATTTGTATAGGTTTTATTTTATATTTATATCTATATTTCATTGTTATTTATTCTTTATATATTTAATATACATATGCTTGATTTATTTAATTATTCTTTAATAAGATTATTATTATTCAATACCTGTGGTTGACAAAGACTTATTTAGGTCATTATCAATGTTTCCAAACATAATTGATAATGAATAAAAATTTGATTGAATACATGTCTAGGGTCCTAGAATTAAATAAATCTTAGCTTGGAAAAACTTACAAGCAAGGTCTGGACACTAAAATGGCAGTATCATTTGTCTATCCCTCATCACGAGATCATAAAAACTTACCCAAATGAGGATGAACTTGAATTGCATTAGTTAATACATAATGGGACTAGAGTCCCTTGATAGAAAATTTATTATTAAATTTATGTGCAAACAGCTTGGTAATATTGATATCTTCATGCTTCTTGAGGTAAAGTCAATTGGTTTTACCCTTGATACTAGTTTGAACATGATTTGGAAGGATTCATATCATTTCTATACTACAATTTTGTTGAACAAGAGATGGGCTCACTCCAATAGAGAATATGGTTCTTCCCCCTGTAATAGGGCTACTTGGATTATACTTGAATATGATGGAACAAAGTTTGGGATCTGCTCAATATATGCTCCTAACCACTATGTGGAAAGGATTAAATTATAGAAGTGGTTGAGTTACCTTCCTAATATCCCCTAGATGTTTGGGGGGATTTTAATATGATAGAATGCAGTGAAGATAAGGTTGGTTGCTCAAACATGGGATGGAAGGGAAATTATTATTTATTTATTTTAATAAAATGAAAAACAAGTTGAATCTATTTGATCGTTTAGAGAGGACTAAAAAGAAAGTAAAGGAATTTGGTATACATGGTGTAATTTACAAAAAAGCAACAAAAGGATCAATTGCTAGCTTGGTAAGTTTTATGAAAATAGAGGCTTATTCTCATTTGACTTGGTGGATAAAGAATGCAGAATGAAGGTTCACCCTAGCACTCTAATAGATCATCACCTTGTTGAGGTAAAGATTCTAAGTAATAATGACACATCTTCTAACTTTAGGAGGAGTAATCTCTTCATGCTAAATACTTCTTGTTGAATATAAAGGATTCTAATGATGCCATATTTACTTTACGAGAGATTAATAGGCTTATCATAAGAGAATGTTCTCTTATTGAAAGATGGAACACAAATATCAGTAATTGGTCTATTTTGTTTCAAACCATTGGGAAGAAAAGGCATTACATGGAAGGAAAGTGGAATTGGCCCTCCAAAAAAAGCTTTGTTCTCTTGAATACTCTTTAGAAGATGAACCTAGTAATTCAAGGTCCTAATTGATGACATGGCATCCACTAAACAGTATCTCAAAATATTCCAAACTAATAGAACTCAAGGAATGAGAATTGGATCTGAAATGAATTAGGCTTCTCATGATGACAAAGGAAATATCAAAGAAAGAATTGACGGGATTTGGAAATATGGTAAATTGGTAAAAGAGCCAAAAGAAATTGTCAATCAGGTATATCTACTTTATAAAGAACTATTCTCTTTTGAGGGAAATATTTAATAATGCATTAAGGCTAGGGACTTGGTAGGACTATAGCATCTTTTCCTTGTTGGGTTGATCTTTTGAAGTTTTGCCCTAATTAGCATATTTGAATTTTGTTTTGGGTTCCTTATTTCTTTCTGCTCGGTGACTTGTTCAGTCGGTGAGTCCTTTTAAGTTATATGCATTCAAGGGTCTCATGTCGTCAAGTTGACTGACCTCGTGTTTAAAACCTTTTGTTAGTCATTCAGCTCCTCTTATTTTCCCAATGCATGTGTATTATTTTGCCTAGGTTCCCCTTTGTATTCATCCCGCAAGGTGGCCCCCCTTTTATGATCATAAACCCTTCACCTTAATGCAAATGCTAAATATTTGGTCCTTATGTCTATACCCACATCCCCACAAAGTTTTACCGTCATCCCACAATTGTTGCGGGCATGCGGGTTATAATATTATAGCCTTGAGTGTTACCGGCGGCCCCGCATGAAAAATTTAAATTTTGCAAAATCGTTGCAAGCATGTGGGGAGTGAAGTGTGTTTTCCCCGCGTCCCCTCATGGTATTTTTTATGAGATCAAAAGTTTTGCGGGCACGTGGGATTTCTTAACCTTGGGTGTTTCTTTCACCTGCACCCTCGCATAGGTGAAAACCAAAGTTTTTAAATGCTTGTAGGTGTGTGAAGAGCATGTGTAAGGTGGCACTGCTTCCCCCACGTCCCTACGAGATTAAAAAAAAATGAGACCTAATATGGATTGTGGATGTGTGGGAAGCGAAGAATTGAGGGAATGTTTTCCCCACATCCTTGCAGGATAAACAGTGAACCCTGACTTTGACTGTGGGTATGCGGGGAGAAAGAAGGTTGACACAAGATGGTCCCCACATGATGAATTAACATTGTAGACACTTAAATTTGGTTAATCAATTTAATCAAATTTAATTCCCTTAGCATCCTATTCTATTTGGCTAAATTAATTTAATTAATGAAGCCACACCCTATTAGCCAATTAATTAATCTAATTAATTAAATCCCCCTTTTCAAACCCTTGAATTAATTAATTCATTCCCTCTTTCCAATCCCTTGAATGAATTAATCTAATTAATTAATTCCCCCTTTCCAATCCCTTTAATTAAGTAGTTCAATTAATTGATTCCTCTCTTTTCCATCCCCTTAATTGAATTAATTAAATTCAAATATTCCCTTATGATCACATGTCTCCTAACTTCTAACCACCTAACATAACCACTATCCAACCTACCTCCTATCCTTACCCTTGGGTTCTAACCAACCCTATCCTCCCGAACCAACCTTATTTTAACCTCCTCTCCCACATGTGTGCACATTCCTTTTTGTTATCCAAATATTGGAAAATATCTAATTTGGGTAGTTACTCCCCAAATAGACATGTGTCCTTGAGGACACATGTCATCCCTCCCCAATACATGTGTCCCCCTTGGGGATACTTGTCATTTCTTCTTGAGCCACTTTTGTGGAATCTTATTCCACATGGCTTGACACTTGTCCTATTTGAAGACAAGTGTCTCATTTCCAAAGCCCTTCATCTCCTCTTCAAATCCTATTTAAACCCCCTATTTTCCATTCAAATGGATCCACTTTCATACATCATATCATCATAATGCCAAAATAATCCACTTTCATACAACTATACCATTACTCTGTTGGAATTATCACTCAACTCACACTTCATCATTTTCATCCATTTATCCATCATCATTTGCATCAACATCATGGAGCAATATCGAGCATCTAAAGATGTCATTGAGCACACATAAAATCGAGGAATAATCAAATTGAAGCGGGCATTTGGTTTGCATTTGTGTTATCATTTTATGCTTGTTTTGATTTTATCATTCTAATCTTGAGGTGTATAATGTCTTGTGTTTTTTGTATTAATTATCTTGCTTTTTAGTCCTTTGTATTTGCACACATTTTTCATCACACATTTTTTGGCACACTTGGTGGGACTCACTTCACGGGTCATATCTCACATTTTTTGTTGCTCAAGTGTGTTTTTAGTAGATTTTAAACACTTGCAAGCAAAAACGTGGGAATACAGGTCGATTTCTACCTTGGCGGAAGTCAATTTCATCAACAGCTCAATTTCGAGAAATAGTGGGTTCTCTTTGTGAATGCATGGGAACGCTACCAGAAACAACGATAATGCATTTTTGTTGTCGTACGGAGGGTTAAATTTTAATTTTCTACTCTCAATATTTTGTGTGTTTTATGTGCATTTAATAGTGAAATAGCGGGTTCATGGTTAGCTCCAGTGGATTCGTTGTCAACTCCCACGAGTTTGAACTAGTAAAATTAATTTTGAGTTTTTATGTTGCTTGGTTCTGTGTTTAAAATAAGTTTGGTAGGTTTGTGGGTAGGTCCAGCGGGTTTGAAAGAAACCCCAGGAATGCACTAAGAAACCCCGAGAATGCACAAAGAAACCCTAAGAATGCACTAAGAAACCACGAGAATGCATTAAGAAGCAGCGGGAATGCTCTGTGTTTCATTTACTGTCGTTTTCTCAAATGTTAATTTCATCATTTTGTTTCTAACCTACTATTCTGTTGTCATTTTTTGGTTTGTGGGTAGATCCAGTGGGTTTGAAAAAAAACCCGAGAATGCATTAAGAAGCTCTAGAAATGCACAAAGAAATCCTGGGAATGAATTAAGAAGCCTCCGGAATGCACTAAGAAGCCCCGAGATTGCATTAAGAAGCCCCGGGAATGTACTAAGAAGCCCTGGGAATGGATTAAGAAGCCTCAAGAATGCACCAAGAAGCACTGGGAATGCACTAAGAAACTGTGGTAATGCATTAAGAAGTAGCGAGAATGCTCTGTGTTTCATTTATTGTTATTTTCCTGAATGTTAATTTCATCATTTTGTTTCTAAACTACTAATTTACTACTATTTTTTTGTTTTTTGCTAACATTTGTGCATATTTGTTGGTAGAAGACCCCAAATTTTCAAAAAATCATTAACATTTTTATTGCAAGATTGCAAAAGAGGGGTTTTATTGAAACAATTTTATTTCCTTTGTTGCATTTGTGTCTTTTTTTAATTAGGCACACTTCAATTTGATTAAAGGAAATGAACCCCATGTATACCATGATTGGCATGCTTGTGCGCTTGTAGGGTGGAATGATAGTTACACCTATTATCCTCTCCCCTCACCTTCACGGAACTTGGGTGATGAGAAAGGTTGTTAACGACTCCCGTTTTTATCTTTACTAGCTAATCACCTCTTGGGGGCCTCATCACCTCAAGGGAGTGTTTCAAAAGAGGGGCATGTTGGGGATAGCATATCTCCCAACGTGACCTTGAGCGGTGTTTTTTGAGCCGCTATACAAATACCTGGTCAAACGGTTGGAGTGTTAAGTGAATTTGTCGTATGTGGAGGCCTTCTCTGCACCGATAAGCTCAATTAGAGCCTTAAGTGGCTTTCTTCGTGAAATCGTTGTTGGACTGGACCCTTCAAAAATTAACTACAACCAATGTTATAGTGGACCCAATCCTTCTACTTGTTGACTCAGGTGTTGTGATACACACATACCCAAGATACCCCTCATGTACCCCCCAATTTGAGATAGAAATTTTCTCGAGTTCTTAGGATCTTTAGAAATTCAAAGCTTGGAATGCTCGAGAAGAGTGTGTTGTGGAGTAGAGCCAGTGCTGCCAAGCTTCTATCTATCCAGTTGGATGTGGTATTCTAGGCTAGGGGATTCAACAAGTATTGTCCTTTGACTATCCTAGGAAGTGCATGAATGTTTATTGCATTTTATCATTCGTATGTGCTTGTTGTGTTTGTGTCACAATGATCTTTTGTCAAAATTAGTATTAGTCTTCAAACACATTACATTTCACACAGTCCTAATTGTTGTTGTTGTTGTCCTGCAACAGGTTCGCTTCCTGGTATAGCGGGAGTTCCTCTATCTTGAGCAAGATTGACATACTTAGCAGAGTCACTGTCATTTTAACTCTTGCAGGTTTTCTTTGAAAACTCGTGGGTTCACTATTTACTCTTGCGGGTTTGCTATCAGTTTTGTCATTTCTCTCAGTCTTTGATACTATAGCAAGTTTGCACCTAGGTATAGCGAGTTTGCACCCTAATATAGTGGGTTCGCTATCATTCTCACCTTTCATCTCAGTCTTTTGATACTATAGCGGGTTTGCACCTAGGTCTAGCGGGTTTGATCCTTATTGTGGTAGGTTCGCCTCTTCCTTCAACTGGTTTGATCCTTATTGTCTAGTTATGCTACCAAAAATTTGTCTAGCGAGTTTGCTTCATAGTCTAGCAGGATTTCCTTATTCCCAAGGTCTCGATTTGCATTGTCACTTTTATCTTCCAAGTTTTCAAGTTGTTACCTTGGTTGTCATCATCTCAAATCCAAGGTTGTCATTATTCTAATAGGGTCTTGACTTGCATGGTCACTTTTATCATCTCAATTGCTAATCATAACCTTGGTTGTAATCATTCCAAATCTAACGTCGTTATTATCATTTATCTAGTGTGTGCTTTATGTCATTGCGCTCGATCCTCCTAGTCACTAATCAATTCTTGGTCATCCTCTCAATTCTTACGTCGTCACTATCGTCCATCATCATCTCTCATCTCCTAATTTGCATCATCATTGCCTTCTGCCTAGGTTGTCAATCAAAACATCAAACATAAAACCTCATCCTCTTTTCAACTTCCTCGAAGTCAATCCCCATCCTAGTCTAAGCTGGTCATTCATCCTATTCTGATCTTTCATCTTTCATCTTTCATCCTTTTCCATCTTTCATCTCTTTCCAACTCATCAACTAATCGTCATGTTGTAATTTTATTATGATAAGTTTGATTGTCCTTCATTTTCTTACATTGCATCCCATTCTGATGATGATGAGGGTATGATTGTTCAAGAAGAACATGAAATTTAGAACCTTGATGGTATGGTTGATCAAGATGAATATGAATTTGAAAATCTTGATACCCTCATCCTTATCAAGCTTGCACCAAGTGTCAAATACCAAAATCCAATTGTTCATCCTAACTGCCCTACCATTCCTCCATGCACATCCACTCATAATCCTTATCACACCTTTGACAAGGGAAATCCATCATGTCTTCTTCCCATAGCTCCTTCATATATCACCTCCACGTATCCCTCATATGCAACATCCATACCTCCATCTTCTCCCATGGTCTTATCTCAACCTCCATCTTTTCCTCACAACACCACCACTTACATCCATAATCCAAATCCACCATATCATTATCCCCAAATACATTACACAATCTCTAATCCTAATCCCCCATCCTATCTCACTCCTCCATCCAACCCTAATCTTCCATCACATCTCACTTCTTCATTCAATCCTAAACCTCCATCCTATCTCACACCTCCATCCAATCCTAAACCACCATCCTATCTGACACCTCCATCCAATCCTAAGCCTCCATCCTATCTCATTCCTTCATCTAATGCTCCATCTTACCTCAAACCTCCATCCTATCTCACTCCATCCAATCCTAACCCACCATGCAATTCATCCTGTCTCAGCTTACCATCCACTTCGTCCTACCCTTACCATCCACTTCGTCCTACCACAATCCTCCACCATCTACTTCATCCTATCTTAATCCACCATCTTCCTCTCCATTGCACACAAAAACGCCTTCATTTGATCCATCCTACCTTAGTCCTCCTTCATCCACCTCATCCTACCTCGATCCACCACCATCCACTTCATCCTACCACAATCCTCCACCATCCACTTCATTCTACCTTAGTCCAACTTCGTCCACCCCATCTTATCTTAATCCACCAACTTCACTTCTAACTCTGACACCTATCATTCCTCTCCCACCTTCTAACACCATCGAAAACTTCCCATCTGTTGAGACCATTCAACCGCAATCCCCATCACCTACTCCTACCATCATTCGAACTCAATCCGATGAATCCCCCATCCTTTCATCCACTTCGTCTACCCTAGTTGGTGAATCCCCATCCTTTCATGCACTTCATCTACCCCAGTTGATGATCCTCCCATCCTTTCATGTACTCCATCTATCCTAGTTGAGAACTTCCCATCCTTCCATCTAGTTCATCCACCCAATTCATTGAACCTTCCATCATTCCATCCATTCCATCTAAAGAGTTTACCTACTCACCCCTTGTCGCACCATCCACACCAATCCCCCCGTGTCAAGATCTTATTCCAGAGCATGTTGAAAAATTTATTGATCCAAATCAAAATCTCTTTATTGATCCATTTATTGTTCCATCTCAAGAGCCCTTATCAAATTTCCTCTTCCAAGTCAAGATCCTCCTGTCACATATACTCCACCTCTTGATACTCCACTTCCTCCTATACAAACCATCCCACCACCATTACTCTATCCCTTTGGTTTGCTTACATTCATCCATGGCAGTTCCCTCACAATAGAAGAACATCTCATATACACTACCCATTCTCCTCCATCTGATCAAGGACTCGCATCTTGTTACCCAAAGAACAAGTATCCTACTTTAGATAAAATGCTAAAAAAATGAACTATAAAGGTAAAGGCTTAGGCCTACATGAGCAAGGTACTTTGGATCCCATCCATGTCAAAGCACATCTAGGATCTCATGGTCTTGGTTACATATCCCAAGGCACTTCAAATAAAAATGCTGGTATAACTAATGCAAAATCCAAGTCTGCTTCCAAACACACTATTGCATCTTCCCATTGTTCCTCCAAATCATTTATCACCATCCCCCCCTCCTCCATCATATAAAGCTAAAACAACCATCCATCTTCCTCCATCCTCTAAATCTATTTTGGGTCCCTATATCCCAAAATCCATCTTCATACATTCCCCACATGAAAAATCCATTTTGGGCCCTTATATCCCAAAATCCCATCCTCCATCTTTTCCTACTCGTCCCTCCATACACAAATTCACTATCTTCATCACCCATCATAAACATCCTATTCCTTTCATTCCTAGTTAAGATCAACAAAGGCACATGTCCTCAAATTCCATCCAACATCCTACCTCCATAACTTCACCCATATTCCCTCCATCTCCTCCATGTTCACACACTCCTTCCAATGCTACTCACAACAATTTGGATGCCAAATTACAGATACATAAAGCTAAACATCCACAACAATATGAAGATGACCATGTCAACTCAAAAAGACATGCTCCCTCAAGGAAAAATCTAATACAAAAATGCAATAAATCCCAAAGGCTGCAAAGGGCCACTAAAGAAAAAGAAAAAATAATGTGGATCCCAAAGCAAAAAGAAGCAGTGCATCTAAAAGAAGAACCTGCTATGGCATCCAAAATTGCTAGTCCACCAGCTAAACATCCTTCCCCTCCATCTCCTAACTCTATTTTGGGTCCCTATATCCCAAAGCTTCCTATCATAATTCCTCCATCATATCCACATGGTATATCCATCTCCCCTTCACTCATCCTACATCCCCCACAACATGTGCCAATGTTGGTCTTGACAACATCCCCCCATCACAATCACTTTCCATCCCTCCGTTCAAACACTTGCCACTACCATATCCCTTACACCACTTACATTCTCCATCAAAACCATCTCATCCAGGCCTCTGCATAATCCACTCCTTCCTAATAAAGTTGTACCAACATCCATGGATCACTCCAAATGGGCTCCTACTACCTTGATATGGAAATTGATGCTTGAGTCCTCCATCCATCTATCCCCCAAATCCATTTATCCTCATCCAGCTCCATCCATCTTATCTTCCAAATCCATTTATCCTCGTCTAGCTCCATCCATAAATTTCCTCCCAAAAATTAAAAAAAATAAAAAAAAGAAGAGAAAAATTTGTCTAATGGTGAAAACTTGGCAAATAGGCACCTTGTATAAGTACCATGATGAAAACTTGGTAAACAAGCGTCAAGCATAATTCCCCTTATCCTTTTGTTCTCCAAAATTGGGGGCAAGTTTTGTTGGACATTTGGCCACCCCCCCCGCAACCCTCCATCTCCATTTGCCTACCATACCCATCATATCCAATCCATTTTACTCCCTCCATCCTCCTTTGGATCTTGATAAAAACAAAAGGCCATTGTGTATACGTGCTTTGGACAACTCTTGGCCTCCATTCGCTTATCTATCCACCCATCCTTCCTATCACCCTATTGTCCATCCACTTCCCTCAGCTTCCTATCCCTCTGTCAATCATTTTATCATATTCATCCATCAACCAATCCTTATCTCCCAGTTCCTCCATCCCTTCATCCATAACCTGATCCATCCACCAATCCTTATCTCCTAGTTCCTCTAGTTAGTTATCATATCCATCCATCGACCAATCCTTTTCTCCCAGTTCCTCCATCTCTTCATCCATAATCGGTTCCTCTCCCAATCCTCATCTACCTTTGTCCCTTCCTCCTTCATCCTCCCATCTCCCAGCCACATTAATTATGCTTCCATCTCTAAATCCTTTACATCCTATCCTCCATCCTTTCAATCATTCCCATCATATCATTTTATCACCTCTTTTATCCCTTGTCACTGGTATTTATCTCTAGGCCACCCCCACGCTATCTAATTTCATCCATCCCATCAATCCATCTACTCCTTGCAATCCACCATCGCGTGCAAATATTATCCATCTTCCTTAGCTATCCAAGGTCAAACACTAATTGAATCATCCAATAGTATCCTCGGTCTTGTTCCCATCCTTGTTGCAAGCCTTGATCCCAATCCAATCATCAACAGTGGGATGCATCCTTCCCAATCCTTGTGTTGTTTTAGGATATATCGTTCCCACATCAACAACACCCCATCCATCATCAATCTCTCATATGGCTTTTCATCTTGACTGGGGAAACACCGTGCCTATCCCTGGGTCTTCCTCCATAATCCATAGCTCTTATACGTCTTGTAAGTAGTGTCTTGTACATAGCGTCAATCATGCATATCCATCTAGGTTTGCCAATATATAGGTGTCCATAGTTATTGTCCTTTGCGTCGGTCATGTCCTTTGAGATCATCTCCTATCAACTGGTTCTTCAACAATCATCTTTGAGCATCATTGTCATCATGATCATATCAGGTACCTTTTTTCGTCCCATCATTAATCTTTTTATCTTGGTGTTATTTTGAGATATATCTTTCTTACATCAACAACACCCATCATCAATCTGTGTACGATGTATCCTTCCTCAAGGCATACATCATCAAATCCTCATCCAATTAGTCATCCTTTTGGCAAAAGATATTTGAGACCCTTGTGTTGGCTTTGATTCCTTTTTATCTTTTTTTAATCTTTTTAAGCTCCTCGAGTCCTGTTTCCTCTTGGTTGCCACAATCCTTTATATCACGGTGCATTGGGAATAACATGGCTTAGGATGTGATCTTGTTGCTTTTGGTTTTTTATTGGCATGTCTTTTGGATGTGTTCCTTGTTGTACCCTCATGAGGTCTCTATTATCTCATGTTACACTGGGGCATATATTCTACTTGTGGTTCTTCTAGCACTATTGCCTATAGAGTCTTTGTAACTTTGTGTGGTGCTAGATTAGCCTGTATGTCTATTTATACGTGTCAGTCCATGCATTGACTATGAAATTCCACCATGGTTCCTCATAACTTGGTGACGCACAGACATTACTAAATCAAAATAAGTGCTTAGTACATGGCATCCAGTTTTGCGGGTGCTCGCGCTCTATATTGCCTCATCTCCATCTCCACTACATTTGCATCTTCACTCCTCTTTCCCCTTTGATTATTGTCTTCCATCCTCATCCACTAGGGAAATGTTTCTTTCGAGATGCCGCCCAGGTCCTTTTTCCTCGTGCACCTCTCTAGGGGGCTTCCTTGGCCACTCCTTCGTCTGCCTAGGGCATTTTCTTGCTCCTTTTTCTCTGAATCGATAGTGTCTTATTTTCTTCGCATCGATGCTATTCTAGCGCAATAATGAAGAGGGGTAAAATGTAGACACTCAAATTTGGCTAATCAATTTAATTAAATTTAATTCCCTTAGCATCCTATCCTATTTGGCTAAATTAATTTAATTAATGAAGTCACACCCCATTATCCAGTTAATTAATCTAATTAATTAAATCCCCCTTTTCAATCCGTTGAATTAATTAATCTAATTAATTAAATCCCCCTTTCCAATGTTGGCATTTTTTATGTTTATGTTGTGATTGTCATTGATGGACACACACTTGCATTGAGATCTCCTTTATATGTATGAGCTAGAGCTCAACCGGTATCTATTCCAACCGATATGTTGTATTCTAGTCTTTAGACTATTGGTGATTTTGCAGAATGTGTTTCCCGGTCTGAAGCGGCATGTCGACCCCAAGCGGTTCGTAGATCTCAAGCGGTACGAGGGAGCAAAGCGACATAACACATTCTTACCAGTCTTCATTTTTGTCAAACTGGCAATCAGTATTTTGTATGATCCAGTAATACTCTGTTATGAGTTACCAATTGACATTTTGTGATGAGTTACCAATCCACCAATTGTTTGATGGTGTCGACACATTGACGGTGCTTCTTGTGTCGTGTTACTGAGTATGTCTAGATTCATTGAACCTAGGAAATTGTAATGTAATCCTATTGGACCGACATGAAATTAGATTCCTTTTAAAGGACATCATGTCTAGGGTTTTAGGTTGTTGCTAGAAGGGTTTATGTTGTGCTAGGGTTTAAGGTGGTTTATGAGTTGTTGTAAGAGCGATCTTATCTAAGAAGATCAAGTTATAACTGAGTGAGAGACAGAGAAGACTGAAGTAATGCTGGAATGCATTAGCTGTGAGCTATACTGGATCTAATCGAGCAGTTTGTGCTATTAGATAGATCAAACACTTGTTGATTACTCACATCTTTGACAAGTCTGTAGCCCTTAACCGGGTAGGCCCAAAAGCCTTTTGTAAAATCCTCTAACAATGTGGTTCACCTCTGTGAATCTGAAATCCTCTAGCAAGGTAGTCTTTAATCGAACTTATCTCCTAACAGAGATTGAGATTCCTAACAGGATCTGTTCTAGTGAAGAACATTGTAAGACCTTAACCGGTCTGGTTTCTATTCTACAGATAGTGACTTGTGAGTTCCATCTCACCATGGTTTTTCCCATTTGGGTTTCCATGTCAAATATCTTGTCTTATGGTTGTATTGCTTTTGTGGGTGAATGCTTTATTTGCATTTTGGTTTGCATGTGTGATAACCGGTATGTCTGTTAAATTGTTTCACCAATTTATCTTCAAACTGTTTAAGTGTTTTAGTGCAGAGATTTTTGGCATACTAATTCACCCCCCCCTCTTAGTATTCATCAATTGGTATCAAAGCCTACCTTTCTATAAGTTTAACCACTTGGAAAGAGATATGGGGGAATACACCTTGAGGGAACTTACTCAATGGCTCACTCAGTTTGAGCAAGCCTATGATGATCTTATGGTCAAATACAAGGCATCTCAAGCAAAAAGGAGAGAACATGCAGAAAAGTTGATGGAGCTATCTGAAAATAGTTCTACAGATGAAGTTGATATGGAAGCCATGATAGCAGAAGTAAATAAGTTGAATGAATCAAACTCCAACCTGAGAAAGGAGTTGGAAGGACTGACTATCCAGTTTAGTCAAGAGCTTGAGAACCGGAGGAAAGTTGAAGTTCTGGTGAAGGATAGAGATCATGAGATCTCCAAGTTGAAACAAGAGATTAGTGCACTGACTGCTCGCCTTCATGAGAGAAGAATGGAAAAAGAAGGAGTACAAGATGAACTGAACATAGCCATCTCTGAAAATGCAAGCCTAATGGAGACAAATACTGCTATTTCCAAAGAATTCTCTGAGTCTAAGGAAATACTTGCTAAGTTTAGCAAAAGTACTGTTAAGCTAGAGCAGAAGCTTGAGTCAGCTAGACCAGTAAAGAATACCAATGGACTTGGTTTCTCTGGACATAAGGAAGGAGAATCCTCAGGAACAAATGCTAAAGCATCAAAGAAGCAACTGACATTTAAAGGAAAAGGTAAGAAAAAATTCAAACCTATTTGCTTTAACTATCTTAAAGAAGGACACACTGCCAATGTATGTAGGAGCAAAGCCTACAATAATTTTCCTTACTTTATTAACAATGTATCTAGATCCAATAAGATCAACGGTCATTGTTATGCATGCAAAAAGTTTGGGCATAGAGCATTTAAATGCAGGTCTGTGATGAATAACACTAGAAGATATCCTCAAAGGACCCAAGGAGTTGGTCTTGAACCTTTTGTGAACCGGAACCACAACCGGTTTAATGTCTTCAATCATCAGCCAAGAAGCGGTGGTCATCAAGCGGCAACTGGATGGAGAGCAAATTGTATGATCTGTCATGATCATGGTCACACTGCTGCAACATGTAGAAGGAAGAATGGAAACATGAACAATGGACCTTGGAGAGCACCTTGATTGGTTTGCTACCACTGCAACAAACCGGGTCACATTGCAAGATTCTGTAGAAGCAGAAATAGTATATCTGATGATATACCAGTCACTCTGGAAGGAGAAATTGATGTTGAAATGGTTCAAGCAGACATGAACAAAACTTGGAGGAAGAAACCAACAATGTTGGAAGAAGAACCGGTTTCTGCACCTAGTGTGGAAATATCATAACCGACAAACTAAGCTTCAAAAGGCTTAGGGGGAGCGAACGGCAAAAAGTTTTCGAACCCCCAGTTTACACCGGTAAAAGACCTTAACCGGTATGTGATACCTGTCGCTTGGCAGAAGACTGGAAATGGTAAAAAGGCAAATTAGGGTTTACGCCCTAATATAGGAGCATTAATGGCGGTAGGTGAGAGACATGTATAAAAGCATTTTTCAAATCATTTCTCACTATCTGTTTTTGAGCAAAGAAAAGTTTTTCAAAGAGCAGAGTGAAGAAAAGGCGATTTGAGCTGAGATTTCAAGAAATTGACAATTCGTGAAGGAGATTCAAATTCAAATTGCAAATGGTCAAGTGGAGAACACAAAGCAGTGATTCGGAAACCGACGGAGTGTGGAGTGAAGGAGAATCAGAAAGCCCTAAATTCGCGTTTTAAAGGTATTTCTCGAGTTCTTAAAATATTCTACAACCGCTTCCGCATCTCATACCAGTTCTAGTGCATCCATTGAGTCTGAAAGTTTCATTCAAAGGAAGTCAAAATATAATGCCCTATCACAAGTTCCGACCGGTGTGATAGTAGAAGAGGGAATCTCTGACTACATAGACTGCAAAATAGAAGACCTAGGGTCTTTAGCTATTCACACCCAGTTAGGTTTATTTTGTGGCAAGGATAAGAAGATCAAACCGAAGTTTAATATTTTGGAGAAGAAAAAGCTCCACAATGCTGTCTACTTCCTGGAAGATTTTACAGAGGATCATATTAGGATCATTTTGAGCAGAGTCCATGGTGACAAGATGTACCTGGAGAGGATGCATGATATCACACCACAGGAAATTCATGCATTCACTGGTTTCTACAACATAGGGGAAGTGCCAGCCCTAAGAACGGTAAGCAAAACTGAAATGGCCAAGCTCACTGGTTCAACGAGTGACTCACGAGGCATGACAGTAAATCCTATCAAGGATGATCTGGTGAAGTATGCGTGTATGGTTATTGGATACCAGACATTCTTAGCCAACAGGATTAACTCTGTATCTGCTTGTAGCGTCGTAAAATTGCGACACTTGCAATTTCGATTGCATTTGGGTCTTCACGATGGCGGCACAACGTTGAACCTGAATGGAGACCCCGAAACCTGTTTATGACATCAAAAACTGCATCTTTCTGCACCTTGGCCTGATCCTCCTTGCACCCTGCTGTCCCGGGAGGTGGGACCATGGTGCCTAGCGCCCTGGTCCCTGGCCCTATTTTGGGCCCGGTCTCTTGTTGGGCATCGGGTCTTCAAGTTTGCAATTTAGAAAATAATATTCCTAGGTCGGCCTAAGGTCAGAAAAATCAGTCTCCTAACCCTAATTGACAAGTATATAAACTACATTTCCCCTCACGGAAAGGGGAGGAAAAACATATGTGTGCAAGAGGCGGAAGCGATAGGCAAACATTAAAACATTAAAACATTCAAACATTCAAGCATTCCTTCAAGCAATTGAGCATTCTAGGTCTCCATTCAAGGCTAGGTGTTGCATTCAAGACAAGGATTCAACCATTGAAGAGGAGATCACCTACAACACACAACATACAACATACAACATCATTACACCTTCGCATGTAAGAATACAAACATTCTTACAACAAGGTATCAGTACTTGATTACATTACAAACATTTACATTTACAACATTCTCATTTCTTAGTTAATTCCAAATCCGGGGTTTGACCTGAAGGCAAACCCCTAATCCCTAACCCCCCAATCGTCCTCTCTTTTCTGTGTGTAGGTTACAAGTACGTAGCTGTAATTGAAGATCTAGAATCCTTGTGCAGAGACGAACAGATCCCCCTTCGTTTTGTGGATTTTTCGGAGGACCGTGTGCACTCCGGGCACCATCATCCCGTCAACTTTCGCTCAAACTTGCAGGACAACATCATCTCGACATTTTACTGCTAATTTCAGGTCCGCAGCTTCATCCCGTGTCTCTATCTCCGTCTACAAGTGAATCTTTCCTACTTTTACATACGCTCCTAGTTCAATCCTTCTATCTACATTCTTTACAAAAGAGGGTATCCTTGCTATCTCAACCCTTGAAACTCATTTAGAATTTGATCTTGCATAGTGTGGGATTGGATCTTGTGAGTTTCAACCCCTCTTTTGAATGTAAAGTCTCTCCTAAGTGAAAACCGTCAATCCTAGTGACCTCCTTTCTCTCTCCTTGGAGTGGGGGAACACCTAGGGTTCGATTTTCTGCTTTACACTGCTGCAGCGGTAAATGTCACTTACCGGATGATAAAGGAGGATCCATCATTTGATCTGTGCACCAATATGCAGAGACAACTCCTATTGAATCTAAAGACAATCAAACGGGATAATGCACTTAGGTTCAAGTTTGGACAACTACTGGTAGGGTTGTTCTTCTATTTTCAAGGCTACTTCCTAGGAGTAGGAGATGTTTAGTGGTCCCCTGACCAACCGGTAGCCAAAGGATGAGGATCTTAGGGGATATCGTCAAGAAATATGAAGATGACATCTGTTTCACCATCCAGGTGGACAAATGCTTAATGGAGGTTGTTGAGCCTAGAATGGAAGAAGTGGAGCCAATGGGCTATGAGGTGATGTACGATATGCTAGAAGGGTATGCCTCAACCCTTATTGCCTCACCTCTTGATCCTAAGGCAAAGAGGACTGGAACCTATCTAGAAAGGATTGCACCGGCTGAGGAACCCTCTGTTAAGAAAGGAAAAGAACCAGCAACAAAGAAGGCAAAGGCAGTGCCTACAGCATTGGCACCGGCTGCTACTGCAACTCCAAGAGTGACCAAGCGGTCACCTGCAAAGAAGAAACCAGAAGTGGCACCGGAAAAAGTCTTTGAAAGAAAAAGGAAGACTAAGTCAAATGAACTGGACTCTAAAGAGATTGAGTTTGAGGAGATGCCAAAGAAGGCCAGACAGATGAAGAGGGATGAAGATGAGAAAAAGCAGAAAGAGGAAGAGAAGAGAAAAGAGGAAGAGGAGAAAAGAAAAGATGAAGAGAAAAAGAAGCAAGAAGATGAGAGGAAAAAGAAAGAAGAAGAGGATAAGGAAGAAAAGAAGAAGAAGGAAGAAGAAAAGAAGAAGAAGAAGGAAGAGGAAGATAAAGAAAAGGAAAAGCGGAAGGAAGAAGAAAAGAAGAAGAAGGAAGAGGAAGATAAAGAAAAGGAAAAGCGAAAGGAAGAAGAAAAGAAGAAGAAGGAAGAGGAAGAGAAAGAAGAGGAGATGAGGAAGGAAGCTGAGAGGAAAAAGAAAGAAGAAAAAGACAAGGAACAAGAAAAGAAGAAGGAAGAAGAGAAAAAGAAGGAAGAAGAAGACAAAGCAGTGGAGAAAAGCAAAGCGAACAAGGCAGCGGAAGCGGTGAAGATCACACAGATAAAGACTCTGAAGGCAACCGGGAGTCAAGCCAAATCAACTGATATCATCAGTCCTATCGATCTCTAGTCTGCAAGTGAATCGGAGCTAATGCAGAGCATCAAGGTTGCTCGAGAGCGCCTTGAAATCATTCGAAGGAAAAAGGAGCAAGATATAATTCAAGCGGTTGTAGACACCCTTACCGGTTTGATCCCCGGTACCAATCTTCCCACCAGTGAATCATCACTAGCACAACTTAGGCTACTATGTATTGTAATGGATGATCAGGTGTAGAGCCTGGAAGAAGCAATTGAGGCACATGTCAAGAAAGAGCATCAAAAGGCTCTTCACATTTCTCTGGTAAAGAAGTTGAATGAACTCCGGTTTGAACTGGTGAAAGACCAAAAGGATATAAGGGATGCTTTGGATGAGGGAAATTTGCTTCTAAGCAAAATTTGTCAACCCCATCTATTCTATGATGATGTGCTAGCTCAGAAGCAAAAGCTTCAAACGAACTTACAGTCTTACTTGAGCACATTTAAGCCATCTTATGACTCCTTTGCAACTTATGGGCAAACCGTTCGCCGGTTTTAGATCCAGTCAGCCAAAATGGAGCAAGAGATCAGCACACATTCTAGAGACTTGCAGGAGCTACAACTGGTTTTACTTCCACGTCTACAAATTCTTCAGAAGTGTTATCTGAACCTGGATGCCTTGACAGTTATACAAGAAATGAGTACAGTTGATGCCATGGAAGAATAGGTATCCCAGATGCAAACAAAGAAAGAAGTGGCCACCTCCCTACTTGAGTCCTGGTCTCTATCAATGAAACAATTTTTGTAGGACTATAAATCAGTTTTTGACAAGTATTATTCCTTGTTGTCATAAACTTTTATTATTTGAATGGAAACAGGGTTGTTCAGCGATACTTTGTCATTGTTGGCAAAGGGGGAGAAGTACTCTATCTATTTTGGTGAAGTATAGGGAGAAGTATCTGGCTTTAAAATTTTGCTATATGCTTTGATATATGCTCTGATATTTTAATGTTTATTCTCTGTATGCAAATTGCTATACATTGTATCGATTAAGGGATAGTGTATATGCTTAGGGGGAGCAATTTTGTTAATGGCATGCTTTTGTTGTAAAACACTTAGATGTCAAAATTTTATTTTCCTAAGTGTTGCCATCAATGCCAAAGAGGGAGATTGTTGGCATTTTTTATGTTTATGTTGTGATTGTCATTGATGGACACACTTGCATTGAGATCCCCTTTATATGTATGAGCTAGAGCTCAACCAATATTTGTTCCAACCGGTATGTTGTATTCTAGTCTTTAGACTATTGGTGATTTTGCAGAATGTGTTTCCTAGACTGAAGCGGCATGTCGACCCCAAGCGGTTCGTAGATCTCAAGCGGTATGAGGGAGCAAAGCGGCATAACACATTCTTACCAGTCTTCATTTTTGTCAAACCAACAACCGGTATTTTGTATGAACCGGTAATACTCTGTGATGAGTTACCAACCGACATTTTGTGATGAGTTACCAATCCACCGATTGTTTGATGGTGCCGACACACTGACGACGCTTCTTGTGTCATGTTACTGAGTATGTCTAGATTCATTGAACCTAGGAAATTGTAATGTAATCCTATTGGACCGACATGAAATCAGATTCCTTTTAAAGGACATCATGTCTAGGGTTTTAGGCTGTTGCTAGAAGGGTTTATGTTGTGCTAGGGTTTAAGGTGGTTGATGAGTTGTTGTAAGAGCGATCTTATCTGAGAAGATCAAGTTGTAACTGAGTGAGAGACATAGAATACTGAAGTAATGCTAGAATGCATTAGCTACGAGCTATACTAGATCTAACCAAGCAGTCTATGCTATTAGATAGATCAAACACTTGTTGATTACTCACATCTTTGACAAGTCTGTAGCCCTTAACCGGGTAGGCCCAAAAGCCTTTTGTAAAATCGTCTAACAAGGTGGTTCACCTCTATGAATCTAAAATCCTCTAGCAAGGTAGTCTTTAATCGGACTTATCTCCTAACGGAGATTGAGATTCCTAACAGGATTTGTTCTGGTGAAGAACATTGTAAGACCTTAACCGGTCTAGTTTCTATTCTTCAGATAGTGACTTGTGAGTTCCATCTCACCGTGGTTTTTCCCATTTGGGTTTCCACGTCAAATATCTTGTGTTATGGTTGTATTGCTTTTGTGGGTGAATGCTTTATTTTCATTTTGGTTTGCATGTATGATAACCAGTCTGTCTGTTAAACTATTTTACTGGTTTATCTTCAGACTGTTTAAGAGTTTTAGTGTAGAGATTTTTGGCATACTAATTCACCCCCCCCCTTTTAGTATTCATCATCCAATCCCTTGAATTAATTAATCTAATTAATTAATTCCCCCTTTCCAATCCCTTGAATTAATTAATAAACACCTTTCCAATCCCTTTAATTATTTAATTCCCCTCTTTTCCATCCCCTTATTTGAATTAATTAAATTCAAATATTCCGTTATGATCAGATGTCTCCTAACTTCTAACCACCTAACCTAACCCCTGCCCTTACCCTTGGGTTCTTACCAACCCTATCCTTCCAAACCAACCTTATCCCAACCTCCTCTCCCATATGTGTGCACATTCCTTTTTGTTTTCCAAATATTGGAAAATATCTAATTTGGGTAGTTACTCCCCAAATAGACATGTGTCCTTGAGGACACATGCCATCCCTCCCCAAGACATGTGTCCTCCTTGGGGACACTTGTCATTTCTTCTTGAGCCACTTTGAGGACAAGTGTAGAATCTTATTCCACATGGCTTGGCATTTGTCCTATTTGAAGACAAGTGTCTCATTTCCAAAGCCCTTCATCTCCTCATCAGATCCTATTTAAACCCCCTCTTTTTTATTCAAATGGATACACTTTCATACATCATATCGTCATAATGCCAAAATAATCTACTTTCATACAACTATATCGTTATTCTATTGGAATTATCACTCAACTCACACTTCATCATTTTCATCCATTTATCCTTCATCATTTCCATCAACATCATGGAGCAATATTGAGCATCTGAAGATGTCATTGAGCGCACATAAAATCGAGGAATAATCAAATCGAAGTGGGCATTTGTTTTGCATTCGTGTTATCATTTTATGCTTGTTTTGATTTTATCATTCTAATCTTGAGGTGTATGATGTCTTGTCTTTGCCCAATTGATTAGCTTGCTTTTTAGTCCTTTGTATTTGCACACATTTTTCATCGCACAAGCACATATGTGGACTAAGAAGGAATTCTACAATGGATTTTGTGATCAAGCTGGAGTGTCCATTTGAACTAAGAATGATATCAACGAATTAAATTTAAAATGCAATGTGACTATATGCTGAGTAAAAGCCTATGCATGCCAATTTAATGCAAAAAAGACTTGAGCTTTAAAGTAGAATCAAGTTTTAAAAGCTTAGAGCTGGTAAAATCATTTCATTGCATTCCGAAGTTGAGATTGAAAAGGAATTTTGAAATCAGGGGAAAAACCCCTTTGCAAAGTTCAAGCGGGTTTTTGTCAAATGACCAAAATCAGTAAGTTAGTCTTTGTCCTTGGAATTTTTTTGGTTTATTGTAGATAATTAGTGAAAGTCGAATATAAAATTTCTTGATTTAGAAGAAGTAGTTATTATAAGATTTAGATCTTGAGATTGAGAATCAATCATGTCGAAGAAAGGGGAACCCTCTTCTAGAAACAAGAAAGAACTAGAGCCGCAAGAGTGCCAAGTCCCATCACCTCAGCAAGAGGCACCTACACAAGAAAAACCAGTAAAACCTAGGGCTCAGGTTGAAAGAGGAAAGATCCAACAAGTGATCCTAAGAAACCCTCTCCATCAAAATCAAGGGCTTTGAAGAAGGGGAAAGCATCAACCCCTATAGAGAAATCCCTTGTGATTAATGTAGAAGAAGAAGAAAGAGTGGTGACAGAGGAGGAAGGCGACGTTGAGACAAAGAATAAATCACTCACCAAGGATATAATAGAAGTACTTCCTGAGTCAGGTGGAAATGCAAAAGAAAAAGGTGAATTAGGATATAGTTTTGCTCAATGTTGTGACTTTGTCATCCCCATCAAGGGATGGAAATTATTTTCCTATTTCTATCAGAACACAAAACATGCCATACCTCTCTCTAACTCTTGGACATTGAATTTAGGCAAGTTAATTGTGTCGAATGTATACATGAAAGTGGACTTGTTAATATTTTTGTCTAGAAATTATGACTCTGCTTTATAACAATAAATAATGAAGATGGCTCTATAATGGTTGATCTTAGAAAAATGAAAGTTGTGGAGTCTTTTGGATTAATTGGCCAAGGTTTAGTAAAAATTGATTTGGATAGGTTTGATGTTGATTATATAAGAAGGATACACGCCTTGAGAGAGAAGGAGGTGACATTGTTTATGAAGAAGGATTGGAACAATAGCCTTGTACCTATCCCCAATGTATGAGAGAGAGCCCTTTTCTATTGGAAAGTTTGAAATTTATTTTTGGAAAAAATACTATGCTATTTGTCAAATTTGAGGAATAGATGTTGAATACAAGGTCCCAATAGGGATGATGATGATGATGGGGATGAGAATATAACACAAATTTATTAACTTGGAATATGATTTTGATTCCTACATCAACCACAAGATTAATGAGGAAATGTTAAAAATTAAAGAAGAAGAAAGGGAGATCAACTTCAAATATTTATCTTTATTGTGTCACATGATATTATTTCAGTATAAATATGAATGGAGTCAGGACTTGTGCCTGAAATATTTTGAAGAAGGCAAAATGCAGCCAATTCAAAGATGGTGCTATCTATGGGATAGTAGTTGTGAAGGAATAGATTATGTCACTTTCCTCCAACATTTTGTGTCTAGAATTGTAGGGTGGTGTGGTTATAAGGTTGAAAGGTTCCTTCCAAGGATGATTCAACTATTAAGACCTAAATCCCCAAGGATTGATGAGGAGGAAAGGTTCAATTTTGGTGATTGGTTTTTATTTTCGAACTATACAATAATTATGGTGTATGGGTGTCCCCAACCCCCCCACCAATTGCCAATTCATGTGTCTCCTCACTTGGATTTTCTAGAAATTATGTGGCAATTTATGTGGATGGAGAAAATGTATCTGGAAAGAATGAAGAAAGGCACCTTTTTACCTAGGGTTACCAGATACTATGATTTTTCTATTGGTTCAAAAGCTTTGGAAAAAGTTCAGAATTTTTCAATTGAGAAATATGATTTGAAATATAGGATAAGAAGGAAGTATGATCCAGAGAGTTTCATGCATTGGCTCAAGGAAAAGAATTTGAAGAGTAGGCCCGAATAAAATCATGAGTTGAATTTAGATGAGGATGTAATTAGAAGTGCTCACGACGAACAAACTGTTATTCAACGAATAAAGAAATGGGCAAATTCTGTCCAAAATTAAAATGAAGATAATAGAGAATGACCCTACATTTAGGGGTTTCTTCCCAGACGAGCCAAGTATTGTGAAGAGAGTTGAAATGATGATTGATGGTTTTGAGGGTATTTATACCCATGCTCTACAGGCCAGACAACAACAACCCAAGATTGTTAAAAAAGTTGTACAAGAAGTTGCACAGGTCCTTAGTCAACTGAGGAAGAAATAACAAAGAATATTATTCATGAGGATGAACCTGTTTAGGAGCCACCCCTTGTTCCCTATGAGGTCACGGAACAAAAAATGTGTACTAAAAGTGTAGTTCACATTCTGAAGGGTATGGCTGAGGGAGAAGAGATGGAGCAACTACTGAACACTCCTCCAAGGGATGCATTATCAGACAAAGAGTCGAAGGAGAGAGCTAGGGCTGATGTGGAAATCCCATTTGAAGAAATTAATGATGATGAAATGGTCCTTGCTGACCAAACATTCTATTTTTTAAGATCAATTCATTAAAACCCCAGAATTTAAAGGTTTGTGGTTAAGAATGAGAGGAGTGGCTGAGAGGATTGATCTAATTACTTTAGATGAACTGAACCTTGATCATGTCACCCCTAATGAGATAAGAAAAGTTGTAAAAGAAAGTAGAATGTTATTACTCCCTAATTGGAACTTAGAAGACATATTTATTCTTGACTAGATAAGGCAGCAACACAATCCAATATTTGTTGTTGAATTTTATAAAGAAGAGTAATTACAGGAATAGGTTACCACCCTAGTTTGAAGGATCTTGCAGAATGGGTGTCAACACCAAGGAATAGCAGAGCGAGATTGCTAATTGGTGTTGAGGAGTAGGGGAGTGATGGTGCAATAATAAGAACTCTCAAAGATACAATAGTTGTGGAAGCATCAACATTGACCATGCACACTGTTATGTTGGCAAAGCATGCCACTGAATTATTGCAAATGAGATTAGATAAGTATATTGAAGAAAGGGTAGGAATGCATGTAGCCTACAATTAGGTGTTGATGGCCAATTCTCAACTCATAAAGACCTTAGCAACCAAGACTCTTGCACCTCCAACGATAATGATTGAGTAGGGTGATTCTCCTTCCTTATCTCAAGAATTAAGTGCTCTTAAAGGATAGTTGTAGGATATGCAACAACAATTGAAGATGAAGGAAGATGAAGTGACACTAATATTGATGGCCAAAACAAAGTAATGACAATAATGAGGGGAACTCTTTCCCATCTTCAAAAGGCTATTTTGAATAAATTAAAGGACATATATGATTCTTTTTATATTCTTTCTCAAGGGGCAATTCATTGTGCTAATTTTTTAAAGGAGTTAGAAGAAATTTATGAGACTTGGAGGCCACTGGAAACACATATTAGAGACTTGGGAATAGCTGCTCGGAACATGTCTAAGGCTCATCAAGTAATAGTGAATATGTGCAGAACATATAATTTACTTATTAATAAAATCAAATTTTTAGAATCAAAAGAAGGTGCAATAAAAGGAAGAATGCAATCATTCAAAGAGCTTCAACATTGGACTATCTCTCTTCTTCATAATGAAAATTTTGAGTTGAAATCTTTTGAAGAATGGAAGAAGGAGTATGAAGGCGTTGTAGACATTGTAATTCAAAAAATGAGTGATGGAGATCACGCCATAAAGCTTATCTACTATACTGCAATTGATAAGATGCTTTCTACAAATATTGTGTTTACTAAATTCATTACATATGTGAGGTCCATTATTGATAGCAAGTTTAAGGAGGCTTTTGGCCGAGTCCAATAAATTAAGGAATTTGAGTGATCTACCAGTTATGTAGTTCAGAGTTGGCATGAGAAGCATTGCACCATCAAGGAGGATTGAGATAATCAAGAGCATAATGGAAGGAGTAAATGACTAATTTCTCAATTATTTTTCATCTATCTTAATAAGAATCTTTCCATATCCACTGATCATGGGTCTCTTACGAGCAAACAAAGGAGCTGAAAGTATTTGAAAAGTAGACTTGTCGGTCAAAATGTCATGTTTATGTTGTTCCTTTCAAACGATTATTCCATTATTGTTGGTTTCTTTCAACAGGGTTGTTTTAAATGATGTTTAAAGGACTTCTTCATTATTTTTGTCATTACATGGGATGAGTTGTAATGCTTGACCATTTGGTCTCTTTCATAGACACTCTCTCTCATAATCATTGTTATAACTGGATGCTAGTTTATGAAATGTTTTTATTTAAATATGTTATGTGGTTCAAACTCTTTTTGTTTTGTAATATTAAAGATGCTTTAAAGCATATTCATGTTTTAGATATTTGGATTTTTGACAAGTGGCAAATGATTCGAGTCTTGTTTTGCTCCCTTGTTTTTATAAAATGGAATTCAAGATCATTTGCATGGGGGTTCTAAAAATTAAAGTTGTAAGCTGGGTAGGCAAGTTCTGAGTAATAGAAGGATTGGGTTTCTATGTAGAAAATTTTATGAACTTATTCTAGTGCATTAATGAAATGTGGCATTACAAGTTGTCTCCTAGTCTATTTCTTTTTATCATATGAATTTATCTATTTAGGATGGATGAATTTGTCTCAGTGATCATATCATTTATGAGTGATATTTTAGTGGGTTTGTTTCAAGGAGATAGTTAAATTTTGTTGAAATATTACTGTGGTGTATCGAAATTGTTAGTGATTGGAAAGGATGACTTGTAATGTTGTACTGTTGAAAGTTTATGCAAGGCATGAACTAGTATATTTATGGGTGAATTTTATGTATTTTTCTGGAACAATTAACTCAGTTAATTGACTTTGTTACCCATGGATTTAGGCACCAATCCAATATTTACTCTTCCAACATCAAACCAAATGAAATTATGTTTTACTTTTCTGTATATGTATTTTGGTATTTGAATAATGTTCTCAATTGATTGTTTTTTTTTGGTCGGTAATATAGATTTTTCTTTATTAATATATGAATAGTAGTACAATTCAAAATGGGCCTATATTACACCCAAAGTATTACAAGTAAGCTATAAAGAGATCTGCCTATCCCTATACACTACAACGATACTGTAAACATGGCTGAAATTTAAACCCCTATGAGGGCTTGGGTCACAAAAAAATCATGGGTCACCATCCATAACTACAAAAACTGTCTTGCTAACATAGTGAGTTCAAATCGACAAAAAATGATTCACTTCATAGATGACTGGAAATTGCATTTGAGACCGCGCTAGAGACACAAAAAACTTGCAGACAAGACCTCTCTTATTCAAGCCATAGGAGAAAAAACCTTCCACGCTCAAAATTCAAACCTGGGGTGGTCGTTGTCTTGCACTTCGTCGTTTCTTCGAGATGAAACTCAAAAACCATGGCCTCTGCCTCTCCTGCGCATGTTGATATGTTTTGATCACTACCATTAAATAATTCCACTCTTCCCTTATATGACTTAGATAGAGTCTTTGGTTCACCATATTGGGCCAGCGGACAAATGACACAAACCCCAACTCTTCCACTGCGATTTGACTCTCGAAGCACTCACTAAAATTAAAGCCATATCCCGAGTGCACCCATTCAAGAACAAAATCCATCCCAGATATTAGTTCTTGTTCAAAAAGAGAGTTCATGACCCAATGGATATCCTCCTTGACAATCCCCAATTCTAGGCCCCAGGCCAAAATCATGACAGCTATATCCACATTGCATTTTCACCGATGTGTGGCTTGCTGGAAGAAAAATCCCAGCATCCCCTGCACCGCTTTTATAACTTCCTCTAATGGGCATTTGAGCAGTAGTCCGAGTCTTCTATTTTCCATTGATCCATAAAGAGATTTATGTTGCTTCTTTGTTTGGAAAGTGAATGTAGCCTCCATCCCATCGCTAAACAACACTTGATGCTGTGAATTTCACATCATCACCTGCTCACATAGATGGAAACAGTATAAACGAGAGATTTTTGTAAGGAAGTACATGTAATGGTTTACATCACTGCCATCATTGCTATCAATCACGCTCACAAAAACAAAAAAGTCGAGGAGTAACACACGTGAGCTGCCAATCATTACAAAGCAAGAGTTAATGACCATCAAAATCGTGATTAACACACATCATATATGTACTTCGAGAAATAGAAATTATCATATGTTGTTTGAGAGCATGATATGACCCTATCATGTCATCATTTAGAGTTCGTGTTTTATCCCATCTTATTCTAAATCCAACTTTCCTTCAAAGACTTCAAAAACAAAATCCTCAATCTGATTAAAGGACAACACTCATTTAGACAATTTATCTACATCTGTGTTGCCCTCCAGTTTGATGTGGCTAACCATGACTTCTTCAAAAGGACTCAAATCCTCTAAAATTAGTGAGATAAAATTTTGTAGGTGCCATGCTTTAATTTGGCCATTTTTATGGCCTGGATTATGATCAATGAGTCCCCTTCCAGATGTAGTTTTTTAATACCCATTTTTTGAGCACATCTAATTGCCAGCCACACTGCATAAACTTCTGCCTCATTGTTGGTGTCCCGTTTGATACGTTGTGCTCCCAATTTTACAATGTTGCCGCTGTGATCTAGAAAAACCACTCCCACCCCTAACAAGCCCCTTCCACATTAAGTTGCCTCATCAAAATTGGCTTTGACCCATCCCGACTGAGGTGGAGTCCATATTGTGGGTGAGTTATATTTCTTACTTATTTGCCTAGAATTCCATGCCCCATGTCTTATTTTGATATTAGGCCCATATTGTGGGTGAGTTATATTTCTTACTTATTTGCCTAGAATTCCATGCCCCATGTCTTATTTTGATATTAGGCCATGTTTTTTGTATTTTCATATCCTCTATGGTCAAAGGGTTTTTTGTTGAATCCATCTGAGAAGCTGCAGCCCCTAAAGTTTTCTCCATTGCTTGATCAATTCTGCTATACAACCTTCTAACATTCTCAACCTTGTCTTGGAAAATCCTTCGATTTATTTCCTTCCATATTTCCCATATCACAAGTGATGGGCATATGTTCCATATGCTTGAGAAAGTTGATTTCTTGTTTTGCCTTGGCCAACTATCAAACACATCTTTGAGCAAATTTGGCAATGGGATTTGCCATTGCAATTTACCTTTCACCAAATACCAGCATTTTTGTGCTATCTTGCATTGTAATAGGAGGTGGTCAAGATCCTCTTTAACTTCCCCACACATAAAGCACTTGGTCAGTCCTGTCAATCCAAGCCTTTTCCTGCTCTCACCAGTTAGAATTCTCCCTTTCAGAGCTAGCCATGCAAACACCCCTACTTTGGGTAGACAATGCTTATGCCAAATTAAATCATTAGTTGTATTGCAGTCACCTACCATGCCTTCCAAAATCCTATAACCTAATTTAACCGAGTAGTTCCCATCTTTTGAACCACACCAAATTACTCAGCCCTGACCTTTTGTGAGGTAAATATTTCTTTGATCCAAAATTTATTTTAATAGCATTTGTTGTTGATCCGATAGCCCTATGTCTGAGAGGTCTTTCGAGCACCAAACTTCTCCTAGGTGACTTTGTTTGCTCACCAAATAGTCACTGACCTTGTCACCCCAAATCCTGCATAAAAGAGATTTTTCTTCAAAAAATTGACCATGCGTTTTATAACTGGGTACGCCGCCCAAGAATCATCCTAGAATTTAGCTGACTTTCCATTACCAATATGCCATGAAAGATGATCTGTGAGTACTTTCCTGCTGCACACTATGAAGTTCCAAATTGCAGATCCCCTAGGTGGGTTTTTTATTGTGAAAATTTTATGATTCTCCATTGTGTCCAAGTATTTGGCCCTCATAACCTTTACCCATAATTGATTTGGGTTAGTATAAATGATCCAAGAGAGTTTAGCTCCCAGAACCTCATTCATAATTTTTCAATTCCTAAGCCCAACACCACCCTTCACTTTCGAACTGCAAAATTTTTCCCAAGCCAACATAGGGATCTTATCTTGTTCATTAGCACCATTCCAGAAGAATTTTCTCATTTTCTATTTGATCACATTGATGATTTTGTTGGGAATTTTTAGACATGTCATTGAGAAGATGGGGATGGCTGAGACAACCGTTTTTAACATCAAAATTATGCCTACCAAAGTCATCCATTTACTTTTCCATCCCTCCAATCTGTTGAAGTAGCTTTTTACCAAATTTTTCCAAATTGTTGACTTATTAGCGCCTCCAAATAAGGGAACACCTAAAAACTTACTTGGTAAAGTTCCAAGCTTCATGCCAAGAATTCTGCTAATTTTCCTCTATTTAAGAGGTGGAGTATTGAAGAAAAAAATATTAGATTTGAGCCAGTTCACTTTTTGACCTAACACTTGTTCATATTCATCTATCACTTGTTTTACAACCCTAGATTCCCTTGTCGAGGCCTCTCCAGCCAAGAAAGTGTCATCAGTGAATTGCAGATGAGTCAGAGGATCCACCCCTACAACAATCCTTATACCCTTCCACCAGCCACCATTACCATCTTTTGAAATCAAACGACCCAACACTTCTGCCATAATAATGAAAAGAAAAGGGGATAGTGGGTCCCCCTGTCTTAAACCCTTGTGGAAGAGAAGAAACCCTGAGGGCTCCCATTGATAAGGATTGAGAACCGAGGGGATTTAATACAACTTTCTCTCTGAGCTATCCAAATCGGGTTAAAGCCAATTTTGCAAGACCTTTTAAGAGGAAATCTCTATTAACCTCATCATAGGCTTTCCTGATATCCACTTTTATTATCATATACTCTTTTTTAGATAGACGGATGGAATGAATTGCCTCATGTGCCAAAATAATACCTTTATAAATCGATCTACCAAGGGCAAAACTACTCTATTTCGGGGAGATAACCTCTTCCACAAAATACATTTTAGCCTGCTAGCTATCACTTTAGAGATCACTTTATAGATCGTGTTGCACAAAGAGATGGGCCTGAAGTCATGGAAGGTAGATATGTTTTCCTTTTTTGGGATCAGTGCTATAAAAGTATTGTTAAAGTCCTTAAGGATGAAACCACTTGTTCTAGACTCCACTACTTCCCATAAATCATTTGCCAAAATGTTCCAGAAATGTTGATAGAAAAGAGCTGGGAACCCATCCAGTCCTGAAGATTTGTCTGCCCCCATGTCAAAAAGTGCAACCTTTACTTCCTCCATCGACACAACCTTGAGTAACATTTTGTTATGCTTCTCCTTCACACAAAAGGGTAAGATATCCATGATAGAATGCAACTCTTGGTCTGCCCTGGCCTCTCCATTGAAGGCACTTGAGAAGAAGTTCACTGCCTCGTTGTTAATGGAATCTTGGTCGATTAACATGAACTCCCCCGCCATATTATGTATTGAGAAGATTTTGTTATAATTCCTCCTAACCTTTGTAGAGGTGTGGAAAAAATTGGTATTCCTGTCACCTTCCTTCAGCCATGTCTCACGGGATTTCTGTCTCCAAAAGGTTTCTTCTCTTGCTAAGACTTCAGAGTACACCTTATTAAGTTGTTTCTCTCTCAAGAAGGTCAATTCATCCATGCCTTGTAAAATAATTTATTCGTGAAGAGTTTTTAAATCTTCCTCTAGACTCAATTTCTCATTGAAAATATTTTTGAAAGACTCTTTGTTCCACTTTTTGAGTTGTTCTTTTACAAATTCAAGTTTTTTGAAGAATATAAAAGCCTTATTACCTGTATTTTTGGGGGGCAAGTTCCACCATGTCTCCACCAAAGATATTAAATTGTTATCCCTTAGCCGCATAGCTTCAAATTTGAAAGGGCATCTATCAGGGGTTCTTTCATCCTGAATTTAGATGCCAATGGGGTAATGGCCTGATCCCATGAATGGAAAAAAATCAACACTACAGGTCCATGGATGAGAGAACCAGTCACCAGCTATGAAGAATCTGTCTAGTCTTTATGCTATGTTTAAAAATCCACTTCTTCTATTTGTCCAAGTGAATTCCCCAGTTTTGAAGGGGATTTCTATTAATCCTGATTTGGTGATGAAAGAGCCAAAATCTAAGTTACTCTGCCTCATCCAACCATTACCACCCATTTTGTCTGATGGTCAAATCAAGGTATTGAAGTCTCCACCTATAAGGAAAGGTGTTACAGTGTCCTCTCTAAAGCACCCTGAGATATCATTCCATAGCTATTTTTTTTAAGGAGGGACTATTTGGGCCATAGACATTGATTAAAAACAATTGCAGCTAAAGTTGCTTCGAGTAAATTCACACCCAGTGCCACCAGTGTCCTTGTTTAATGTTGCTGACATCCACTAGGGACTCATTCCATAAAATAACCAAACCACCTGAGGTTCCTTGAGCCTCAACTAAGATACTTTTGCATTTTTTGAATCTACTATAAAAGGTTTCAAAATCTTCAGACTTAATTTTGGTTTCCTGTAGGCAAATGAGATATGGGTGAAATTGATCAAGACATCTCTTAATCAGTCTAACCTTGTCAGGGGTATTGCAGCCCCTGACATTCCACGAAAGGAACCTCATTGCTTCCGCGAAGAAACCACATCCCTTCTCGATCTAAGCCTGAGTTTGCTTTGGCCAGCAACATTACTTGCAATCTCCAATCTAACTCTGTTGGATTTAGGTCCTCTTTTCGTACTCTCTCCTATCTTTACCTTAGCATTTTGAGCCAAAGTCATTTCCAAAGTTCTCCTATCTGAAACCCCTCCTATAGCAAGAAGTCCCATGTCATCCTCTCCCTCCGGATTATCAGATAGTTCTCCCTCGAATTCTGATGAAATCAGGTCACCTCCATTATCTTTCACCTCTTCAAAGGATGCATCTAGGTTTCAGATGGGAGAGATTTGGATATCCTTAAAGACAATTTCCTCCACAATCTGATCAATTGTTAGAGGTGTAGAGGGGAGATTGTCATCTTGTAAGTGTGTCCTTTCTTGAGGCACCTCATTATGTTCTTTAGGCATATCCTCCATGTGAGTCTGTGGGACTAATGTCTCTTCCTCATCTGCCATAGAAACATCATGAAAAATTTGTGGGGACACATTGCATTCCTCTTCAGTATGGTCAACATTTTGCTTATGATTCTCTAATTAGGTTAAATCTGGAGCACTTAAACCAGTGCCAAAGGCCCAGATGTGTCCCACTGCATCCATCACCTTACTCTGCAATTGAGGATCACTATATTGGTTTTGGATCATTATTGAATCTGATCTGATAGTGTTTGTTAGGGTTACCAGGTGCTTTGTAAATGACTCAAATGCAAATAGATTGTCAATCAGTCCTTTTCTAAAATAGAGAGATGCTATTGTGTTTAGATCAGACCCATAACTCTTCCTATAATGTTGCAAAACATCCCAATCCAATGTTTCCCATTGATGTTCCCAGTCCTTGGATTCCGAAAGCCTGATTATATCCTCTGCTAGTCCATATTGGATTTTAGACTTTCCTTTGTCTCCAATTTTGCATTCCCCTTTAGCATGGGCAAAGGAGTTGCAATCTGAGCATGTTGCCATCCTTTCTTTCAAGACCACCTTCTGTTCCCAGATCCTCAAGCCAGTTTTGATTTCTATTGTGTCCGGTAAGTTATGCACCAGATCCCAATAAAAGCATATTCGCAAGACCATACTGAAATTTGTAGGATCCATAAATTCCTCAGCTTTTCTGAAAAAACCTAGGTTTTCTCTTTTTTTTTTTAGGGTTTTTGTGTTCTTGTATTCCTGAGGCAACCTTGGAAATTTAATCCATATTGGCACCCTATTGATGGTTTCTGCGTTTGGGTTGAAATTTGGCTTCCATTTGAGAATGCTAAAGCCTTTTCCATCCATAAAGAAAGGTCCATTGTCAAGAATCCAATCCCTATCCATATTAGTAGGGCATATAACCAGGAAAAATCCATTTTCTATTGTTTTTAGTTCTACACCCTACCCCCAAATAGAGTCACACCATGCCTTGATTTTTTACAGAGATGGCCACAAACCCCCCATTTCAGGAAGAGAGTGTGCGCATTAAGAAAACTGATATTATCACCCCATTCAACATTCAATATTTCAATGTTTAGGACTCTATTATAGGTTGAGTTAGGGCATACCTCTAACACTTTTGCAGCTTCTCTCGAGGGCTTCTGCTTCCAAAATTTCTCTTGCACCGTCTTGAAATCCGCCTTTTGATGGTCGCTTAGTGCCTCATACCCTCCTAAACTGTCGTTGATCTTAAGCCTATCATTACGTTTAAAACCACTCACTACCATCCTCCTTTGTTGCACAATCTCTGGACCCTTCCATGGCCAAGACTGGTCTCAAAACACTGTGCAGGTATCTCTGAAATGGCCATGATACCCATTCCTATTTCTTGGCCATTTTCCATTGAATCCTCCACTGTATTTGAAACCCTCATGGCATCTAAAGCCCTACCAAGGTTGATCCACCATTTTTCCTCCTCTTCATACAATTTTAATTCCCAATATTGTTCTCAATTGATTGTTAAATGCATGGAAAACCAAGATTTGGGCAAATCTAGCAACCTAAGTGCTTTCCTTGGTATATTTTAATTGAGAACTATCTATTCAATGTAGTATCATTATAAACTTGTCATAGGAACTAAAATATTGAATAGGTTTACCCATCTAGGTTTCATAGAGCCTGAAGTGTTTTCTTCTACTGACATATTCCTATTAAGTTAGCCACTGGCTTGAATTCATGTTGATTAATTATAGCTCAATTCTAGGAGACTTCGAATAACCATTTGGAAGCACCAATAAAAATGTTGCAAAAGAGATACCTATGAAAATTTCAAGTGATGTATCGGAGTAAAATAACATAAAAATATCTAAGGATGAGATTATATATGAAATCATGTCACTTATGAATGAGAAGTCACCTAGGACTGATGGTTTTTTTGGAAAATTCTACAAGAAAAACCACCATTAGATTAGTGAAGACCTTTTGAAGGTATACAAGGAGGCCATTGATACTAGATCTCTTGGTAGCAATATTAATAGGGGCACTATAAGACTATTACCAAAGGATGGTGATAAGTCATTAATAAATAATTGGAACCCTATAACATTGTTGAATGTCTCATAAAAGATTCTCAGTAAGGTGTTGGCTTCCAGATTAATTTACGTTCTTCCTGCTTTCATTAGTAAGACTCAAACTGGATTTATTGGAGAGAGAGATATTCTTGAAAACTTGATCACAAAAAAAGAAGCAATGGAGTGGGGCAAAAATTCTGACCAATATGTGGGTATGCTAATTTTTTTATTTTGAAAAGGCCTATGATAGAATCAAATGGCCGTTTTTGGTAATGACCTTGGAGGCTTTTGGTTTTCCACCTATTTTTTTCCAAATGGTCAAGACTCTCTTTCATGATGTTGTTGCACAAGTTCATGTGAATGGTACCCTATCTACAACATTGAGTCTTTAGAGATTTATTAGACAGTGGTGTCCCTTGGCCCCTACCTTCTTTGTGATTTCATCTAATGCTATTCATTACCTTTTGAACAAACCTAGCATATTCCCTCTTGTGCAAGGCATTACACTTCCAAATCAACTACATGTATAATTTGTAGATGACATTTTAATATTTGTTGCATTGAATGAAAGGAATTTTGATAGCTTGATGAATGAACTTGAGATCTCTTGTACAACCTTAGGTGCCAAAATCTTTATGGCCGGATCAATGGTGTTAGGATAGAAGGACAAACCTCCTAACTGGTTTGGTAAATGTATTCTTTAGTGGGGTGATCCTAATAAGAAATCGAGGTACTCAGGTATGATCCCCATTTGTTGTTAACTTATGTCTTGAAAACATGTAGAACTAAATAAAAGACAAGATTGATACAAGAATAGCTAAGTGGAATTGTCGTTATCGTTCCTTTCTAGGAAGGCTTCAAGCTTCCCAAAAAAATTCTTTCCTCATATAGCTTGAATCATTCTTCATTTTAGATATTCTATAGTTATCAAGTGTATGAAATTCTACAAAAATTTAGGTCCTTTCTTTATTCAGATGGTAAAGGCAAGAAAATAAGGCACTCGATGAAATGCGACTAGTGGTTTTGGTGGCAAATTGCAAGGAGGTCTTGGGCTCAAAGACCTAAAGATTCATGGTATCTCCTTAGCAATCAAGTGCATTATAGAAGCCCTAGAAGGTAATGAGTCATGGAAAGTCCTTGTCAAGGATAACATCTAGATGGCCTTGCCTAAACATTCTAAAGGTTGGAAATGTTTGAATATCTTTGACTCCATGTTTGGTAAATTCTTTGTTGTTCCCTCTAGATCTAATATTTTTAGAAGCATTTGGAAGGCTTGGGAATGCATTAGAGAGAAATTTAAGGGTTACGATTTATATAGCTGTGCGGATAACAAAACCCTTACTAATAGATCAATACGGTGGAATTTATCACAATGACAAACCCCATGCCTTATTGCAGGGTTGCTCTTCAAAAGTTTAGTACAATAAAGGAATTAAAAGTTTTGTACACTCTTGACAATTTATAGATGAGATCTTGGTTTGATTTGAGCATTAAGTACAGGTTTCCACAATGCCATTGGATGACATACCTGATGATTAGAGAAGCCAACAAATGTCACACCCCGCTATGAGGCCAAGAGGACTAAACAATAAAAACAATGAAAATGTGAATACTTTTTTTTTTAAAGGATAGCATTACTTAATCAAGAGAGAGAGACATCCATCAAGGTAAAAAGTGATACATAACTAACAATTTGCAATTGTCCTCAAGGCCCCATAATGATGTAAATCATGCTTGAATATCATCCAGTAAACCCAACCAAGAATTGCTAAACAAATTACAATGTTGATCATTTACATAAGTACAAGATACATATTGCATTATTGAGAATTATACATATGAACATCAAATTCATTACAATGGATACTCAAGATACAAATCTCCAAGAGTCCCGTGATGGGATGATTACATAAATCTGGTGCAATAGTAACAGTCTTCAATTTTTTCACGAGCCTCCTCGAACATGTAGCTGAAGGAGCCAAAACCCAATGGGTGCAAATAACACTCCACCCAACCATGTGGTACCAATAGGTCCACCCCCTGTGCTAGGAGGTATCAACCAAAGCCACAAGGCGGAAGCAAACATAGAAAGGTACCCATCAAGAAACACAAAAGAATCCACAAATCTATACTCACAAGAGAATCAACAATACAGATTCTACAAGAGGCTCACAATGGTCATGTCAAAGGAGACACCAAAGTCAATAACACACTTTTAGAGGCCCAAAGCAATCCACAAAAGGATAAACCAACATAAGTTAACCAACCACTTCCGGAGTTCCAAAAAAAATCCACAAAAGGAATCGAAAGATGCAAGTTACCACTAGGTAGTAATAGGGAAGAGTGTCATCACTAGGTTGTCATGAGTTACCCTGGTAGGTCTTCACTAGGTCCCGACCCCCATCCTAGGTTACCCCGATAACCTCTCTCGATCCCTAGCACCCATACAAACACTAGTGGACCACACCAACCTTTGGAAGGGACAAGATTGGTGGAAGCCATTCCAGACCCTTCTCTACTTACCTTAGCCCTATACAAGCACTTGAGCGTAAGAGAGGCAACAAGAATTAATCTTTATTAATGTTATCTAGCTACCCACCCAAGTTCATTATTTAATGTTATCACTTGATTACAAAACTCTCATTGAGTTACTCTGGCGACCACTTTGGGTCCCGTCCCCCAATGAATGCCACTCCCCCAAGATTGCACCTAGGAATTCAAGCAACACCACAAATCAAACTGGAAATCTCAAGATGGTGATTCACCAAGGTACCATAGAAAGGCTTGAATCTCTTGCTAGAATAAGATAACATACAGGGAGAATCCAAGGTAGGCTAGGAAGACCATCTAGCTTCCAAAACAAACAAGACTTGAACAAATTTCATCAAAAGAGAAGCATGACTATACAATAAAGAATCCACAAACTCCCTTCCTAAGCCTCTAGAACTTAAACACATAAACCCACACATCTGAGTATCCCACAAAGATGGACAAGACCCAAAAGAAAAAACAAGATCTCAAGAAGCCAAATACAAGAGAGTTCATTCAAATCTACCAAGGAACCATAACAACACAAAAGCATCAAATAGTTCCAAAATAACATTGATTCCATTAATCCATTAGCTCATTTCACTGACAACATATTATTTCATAAACATGTAATCCATTTCTACAAATTTGCTTTCATTAAAATTGATCAATTGCATATTAAATGAAGATTACCCAAGTTTATTAGAAGACATATGCATATAAATATTTTCTAAGCAGAACTTAGCCACATGATTAGTAAATAATAAGAACTAACATATGAATAAATCTAAGTACATTTACTTCCTCCAGAATATGTCTAATTTCCAAATAAGTCTATATTTAACAAAATACATGCACATGTATATACATATTGCAACTAAACACTATTCTCAAATCTATTAATCCGAAAAAAGTCTCTAATTTAATCTTTTATTCTAGCTTTTTCAATGTCTTGCTATATTTTTCCAAAATGTAACTATTTAACCCATTTCACTATCTTTATCAAACCTATCTTTATTTATTCCCAAAAATATAACTATAGAGCCAAAATGCGATCTTAACGAATACACTACTTTTTTCCAAATTATCTAAACATAATGCATATTCAAATGAATTCACATTTATATATAAAAAGAATTGATTATAATATATATATATATATATATATATATATATATATATATATATATATATATATATATATATATATATATATATATATATATATATATATATATATATATATATCGAATTTCCACCAAACATTAAAATCTGCATGAAATTAATATACTGACAGGCAAATTGAAACAAGGCTGAGAGGGGGGGAAGGGTGGTAGTTCCACCGTAGACCTTCCCCGCGGTGGGTGGGCTTCCCCACCACCATGGGTGCCCAAGGTGGGTGGGCTCCCCCACCACCGTGGGTGCCACAACACCCCCCCCAAAATAACAAACATAAAACAACGCAGAGAAATGAAATTCGTTGACAAAGAAAATAACAATAAATAATATTATATATATATATATATATCGAATTTCCACCAAACATTAAAATCTGCATGAAATTAATATACTGACAGGCAAATTGAAACAAGGCCGAGAGGGGGGGAAGGGTGGTAGTTCCACCGTGGTGGGTGGGCTTCCCCACCACCGTGGGTGGGCTCCCCCACCACCGTGGGTGCCACAAAACCCCCCCCAAAATAACAAACATAAAACAACGCAGAGAAATGAAATTCGTTGACAAAGAAAATAACAGTAAATAATATTACAATTATATATATATATATTGATACAAACATCTATATGATTTCTCAGGAAAAATAACACAGAAAGAATAGCTATAATCCCCACTAATTCATGAATTAGAAACGTTATTTTGCCAAAAAAAAAAAAAGATTCAAACCCCAATTTTTTTTAGATTACACAATTTTCACATAATTTAACCCAAATCACAGTTAACTTTCAATAACCCAACAATCCCCAAATTTTTTAACAAAAATCCAATCCAATCCTGAAACCCATATTTTTTTTCCCGAACACTGTATATGCTTTCCCCAAATTTAACAATCTGAAAACAAAATTCCCCAATTTTTTTTTCTACAACTTGAAATTCAACATGCAAGATGAGGGGAAAATTCCTACCTCAAAATGCTAACCGGAAAGAATGTATGAAGACACGACAAGTGCAATCAGAAAATCCTCGATCCAAACCAGAGGGCCAGCCAAATCCAAACCAAAACCTCAACAAATATTGCCAAGATTTTACAGAGAAAACTCCTAAAACCCCAATATACCCAAAAAAAATCTCCCTTCAAGAACTTTTCCAAAAACCCCCAAAATTATTCATGATAGAGCTTCTCCCCACAACCCCAAAAAGCACCCAAAAAAAAATACCCTCCCTCAACATGCGAGAATGCTTCATAATTAAAAAAATTAATTCTTTTGAGTAACTCCCAACTTGCATTTTAATTATTATTATATTTTATAAGAGAGGGGTTTAATTATTTAATTATTCTTTTAATAATACAAAGATTATTTTACAAAGCCAACATATACAATTAAATTATATATATATATATATATATATATATATATATATATATATATATATATATATATATATATATATATATATATATATATATATATATAGAAAACATGAATTTCTTGAGTTCAATAACCAAATTAAATATTTTATTAATCCTTTTTAATACTAAACTTGCACTAGTACATTTTATTAATTAAGTAAATAATCAAAGTTTTAAAGTACTATCTATTATTAAATTAAAAATTTTTCTAGCAAAACTAATTAATTCACAAAAGCCAACTTTATGAGGATATCTACAACAACATACACGGACGCACACAAGGTCAAGACCGACAAGAAACAAGACTAACTATGACCACAAGGATAGCTGGCAAGGAGGTTGTGTCTAGGGTTTGACTGATATCTCATGTTACCACTTTACCATTGGGTTGGAGAAAACACTTAGACCTGGAGATTCAGGTGGATTCGATGCTCGGTACCTGTAACCACATCACCAAGAAAACACACATACATTTCACCAACATATACAGGCATATTGGTGAAGGAGATTCATGACATTCCATGTCCCTTCGAAGTGGGTGATGGAAGATCATCACCTCGCGCCCCATACAGACTCGTACCCTTACAAGAAGACGATCACAAGATATAACTCATACAAAGAAGATATGTTAGTCCAAGGTCAATACATAAGCAAATAATCTAACTTCCAACATCCATAAAGAAATAATGCACAACCACCATTTATTAAAATTTGAAACATCATATCATAGAATCATGATTAGCGAGTATCATCTAGTCACATGAACAACAGAGAAAGTCAACCAGAGTCAAACTAGGTTAAGTAGAGTCTGATCAAGGGAGGGGCATTACAGTAAAGTACTGCACTTTCCTATTAAGTCTGCCTTTGATGATTAGATGGTTAGTGCTACATTGAATGATCATACTTTGTTGGACATTATGACCTTGAAATTGATTTACAGCTCTATAATGGATACTAATATTGTGACCAAACACCTTAATGAATAATGGAATATAAACCTTAATCCTACCCAATGGTTTAAGACTCTTAATTCATTTGTGGTCTAGTATTCTATAACCAAAGAAAGCATGTTTCAAATGGATTTTTTTGTTGAAAAAGCTTCCCTTGTTTAAATTTGATGTTAATCCTTACCCATTGTGTAGGGTTCCTAAAAATGAGCATGTCTTTCTTAAGTACTTATTTGCAAAATAAATTTGGTCCATGTTTTTGTTTGGCTTAAATGATTGGTCTCTTAATTATAGTAAGTGTATATTTGAAATCTTAGTTGGATGTATTAAAGATATTGGTAAACTTGCAACCTCTTTGGCCTATCCTTCGTATTGAAATTATTTGGGCTTTATGGAAGGTTAGGAATGATGAATGGTATCAAGGTCGGATGAGGAAAATTACTAAATCTTTTATAAGACTCAAAATTTCAGTATTGTGACTATGCAGGTGGCTATCACATTTGAAACCTTCAGAGACAAATTTGATGTGATGAGGGACTTTGAACACATGGGTTCTAGCAGAATTGAGGCAGTTTATGCAAGTCATTGGCCTACTTCAAGGAAAAGTAATGATGGTAATTTGAATGCCTTCATGGAGTTCCAATAATAGTACAACAAGAAGCAACATGTCACTCTCCTCAAAGATGGATATCAAAGATAGGGTTAAAGTTTTTACTCCTAATGAAGATGACTTTATCAATGAAACCCTGAATGATTGTATGAAAGGTGCAATTCTTCGTTTGTCCTAGAATATATAAAATTGGTTGCTTCAAACTTGAGTGACTATCACACTTATAATTTCCAATTACAAATTTGATGAGTTGAGGATTTTCAATCATACAGTTGATAACAGGCTTTCATGGAATTCCAAGAACACTATAGAAAGGAGTCCCGAGACACAATTTGCAAAGACTAAGATTTCAAATATGAGAATAGATTATTCACTCCTATTGATGATTAATCCTCCACTGAGCCTCCTACTAGTTGTAATGATACAAATCTTCTTAATGATAGTTTTGCTTGAGTCTTTTTATAATGCAATTCTAGAGTGATTAGAGGGTCATATATTCTCCACTTATGAGTCTTCCATTGTACCTAACACTCACTCTATAGTTGGCAATATACATGTGTTGTAGGTCATGGTTTGTCCCAATCAATACAACGTTAGTTGGCTTAGACTGGGATATTCATGTAGTTATAACAATGCAAAACTATGCAACTATGATTGAATCCTCAACTCTTAGGTATAGTGCTATGTCATTTTACTCCATTCTTGTAATTGGATTGTTTCAATTAGCAGATACTATGTTTCAGATACTAAATTTGGTATTTGATGTAAGTTTATAATGTCATCAAGGTGTTAAAGCTTAAATCTATGGATTAGCCTTCCAATGATATAATTACATAATCATGTATTGTGACAATAATCGGTACTTTGCCCTCTATGTCGTGACTAAATGTACTCCTAGACTATTTTTTAAATATGCAACTATGATTGTATCCTCAACTCTTATTTATAGTGCTATGTCATTTTACTCCATTCTTGTGATTGGATTGTTTCATTTAGCAGATACTATGTTTCCAGATACTAAATTTGGTATTGGATGTAAGTTTATAATGTCATCAAGGTGTTAAGGCTTAAATCTATGCATTAGCCTTTGAATGATATCATTACGCAATCATGTATTGTGACAACAATCAATACTTAGCCCTTTATGTTGTGACTAAATATACTAATAGACTATTTTTTAGTAAGTTAATGCATACATACATACATACATACATACATACATACATACATACACACACACACACATACATACATACATGTATATGTAAATATATGTATATGTATATGTATATATATGTGTGTGTATATATATATATGTATATGTGTGTGTGTGTGTGTGTGTACACACACACATGTATATATGCATACATGCATATATACATATACATATACACATATACATGTATATGTATATGTATATATGTATGTATATATATGTATACATGTATATATCTATATAAGTATATCATATGTACATATATATATATATGTGTGTGTGTGTGTGTGTGTGTGTGTGTAATACACACACACACACACACATGTACATATGTACATATGTACATACTATATACATACATATGTACATACATACATACATACATACATACATACATACATACATATACATATACATAAAAACCTTCAAATGCATATCAAAGGAGATGAAAAGCATACAAATGGAACATAAACAAGTGAAAGAAGAGTAAGAGGACTCCCTAAGATGTTCCCATTGTGCTCTTCATAGCCCTCCCTTGTTCTTCTCCTCTCCAAGATCCAAATGCTTGCTTGAGTGGAGCTCTTAGTTTTAGCATGTAGCCATGGATGCCAAATGAAAGATTGAATGGTTGAAAATTAACCCCTCTTGCTATGAAAATGCACAAATAGAATTGCTATGAGAAAGCTAAATGTGATTATCTATGCTAACATAATAACAATGCTTAAAAATGATTCCTTTTTTGCTTGAGGATGAGGGTTCCTTTTATAGGCAAAATACTTGATTGAAGGGTCAAGATTGATCTAGCTTATGGAGGGTTAGGATTGCATGAGAGAGGCATGAACCTAAATCCATGCTTGCAACTTCCACCAATGCAATGGTGACAAGTGGCAACATGAGAGGGCTTGAGAGAAGAGGGGAGAAGCATTAAATGCTTGAGGGGACATGAGGGTAACCTCATGTGGTTAGGTTATTTGATAAATCATTTATCCAATGGGAAAATGGAAGGGATTAGAAGAATCTAGAAGAAGGGTTAGTGAGTAAGTGGGCTTTGTAGGAGAATGCAAGTGGGTGAGGGTAAACAATATTTTAATTAAAAATAATTCATTTGTTTCAATTAAATGTGCAGCTTGCATTGGACGAGTATTTTAAATAAATATTTATTTATTTAAATAGGGAGTTTGATTGGGAATTTTTGAATAAATGTTTAATTTATTTAAATGAGAGGAAAGGGGGAAATTAAATAAATTGATAGATTTATTTAATAGTTGGAATATAGTTAATAATCTTAATTTAAATATATTTATGAAATTTATTTAATTAAAATAGTAGAATAAGGTTGGAATGAATTAATGAAATGTAAACTTAATTAATATAAGAACATTAGTGCATTAAACAAATATTAAATATTTATTTAATTTATTGGACATATTTATGTATCTACATTTTACCCTCTTTGAGATGATGTCATAAGACAAAAAAATAGGTATGAGAGAAATGCCCCATGGATGTTAGTCTAGTGGGTGGTATGGCCCCTCGAGAGAGAGGCCAAAAATTTAAAAAATCGGGCGATCTCTCAAAAAATAGAAAGAATTGGGGGAATAATAGAATGGAGGATTTGGGATTGGTGAGTGGTAGAGAGGAAAGGATGAGTCGGTAAGTACCCTTAGGTCATGCAAGAGACACTTGCAAATGCAATATTTTGTGGCGCCTTTAGTTTATGCTATACAATTGAACAATATGGTCTTGGTGTAATTGTTTGGAAAGTCTAGTGTAATTGTGTGATTTGCCCCAGTGTTAGTCAAAGCATGACAGTTGATGTCAGTTGTTCGCTCGGGCAAGATAAAGTCTGAGTAAGTGAGTCAAATTGACCTATTGAGACTTAGACAATTGATGTAATTGCCTGATGAAGTCAAGGTATCTAAGTCAAATTACTCATTGAGACTTAGACAATTGATGTATTTGTCCATTTAGATTGTGGTGGATGGGTTGACCAATTGATAGATGGGTTAAAATGGCTAACAAAGTAACATGCTTTGCTTATAGGATGACCTAGATGACATAGGCTACGCAACCCCTCCTATGAGAGATGGATTACAATGTGCTTGGCTTGATCGTCTTGTGGAACATGATATAGGGTATATGATGATGCTGATCTGGATGGGGAGAGTAGGGGGGTTAGTTGTAGAGAGAAGGTTTGGAGACCTAGTACCCTGTTCTTTAGCGTGACGCTACCTTTGAAGAGGATCAAATAGAGTATCGATTGACATGGATGTGATGTCTATAATTGTACTCATTTATTCTTTTAGGGATAGGCTTCTCATTATCAATCTCATAGTCAATTCCATTCTTTGTGTATGCATGCACACATGATATTTACAATACATTATGAATGTTCAGATGCATTGGCGATATGCAATATATACATATGAGATGAAATGAGTGATCCATGGGCTATTCATAATTATTTTATTTCCTCATTGAGCATGGTAGTATTGATCTTGGTTGAGGTATCAAAAACCAAGGTTGAGCACTCCACTTGTAAACAAACATCACATACAAGGAAGGTTCCCCTCTATTCTGGCTCATATAGTCGAGGTATATGCTGTAGTTAGTAAGCCATATCAATCCATGACTTTGTATTTTTGCATAGGATCTCGTAGCTTAGTGAACTTCCCACGTAGACACCATTAGTATTTACCCTAGAACTTCATTGGAACAATTCACAAACATAAAACAAAGAAAAAGATATCATGAACCATCCTGGCCAATCTAATCACTTATGGATATCCTGGAGTAGCATAGGAACTTGATATAAAAAGTAGTAATTTGATCAAGTACTCATTAGCCAAACAAAATCTTCTTGTCAAAGAGATATGTCATCATGTCTTGTTATAAGGAAATATGTTTCCTTGTTAAGTCGATCTCGCGTATGTTTTTCTCAGATGTTTGTGTTAGGATAACTGGCGAACAACTGATGGGGGGGGGGTGAATCAGTTGTTAACAAATCATGTGAATTAAAGCACTTAAAACCTTATAACAGAATAACTGATTAAGCATTAAAGCATAAATGAAAACCAAAGAATCAATACCATGCAATCATAACACAAAACACCATGATTTGTACGTGGAAAACCCAATAAAGGGAAAAACCACGGTGGGAAACCCTACCCACAATCAAATGATACTTCTGCAACAAGTATATGATTACAATAGGGGCCTGCACATGCAGTAAGGCACACTGCCTAGAGCGCACTACTCATCACAATGGAGTCTCACTGACTACAAAGATGTCAACCATCTCAAGATATTTGGACAACAATCCAGAGTGAAGAACTGTCGGTGATAGCATCAAACATGCCAGATTACAGTTCCGGTTAAGCTCAATACCAAAGGTCTAAAACCTCTTACATAAACCCAACTCGATCACCTATGATCGACCAAATCCTTTGCACAAATGATTATTACATTATTAGCTCCTTTCCATATAATCTACAATGAGATCTTACATATATTTATACCAACTCGGGACCTAACCAATTAGGTCGGCCACCTAAATGATAATTCAATAGATCCATTAAATAATCCTAAAATAAAATCATAACACATGTCGACCTAAGGCCAAACAAACATTATCCAATCAATAAAACATCATGGAGGCACACCTAAGGATCCACCAACACATTACATGAAAATGGGTCCATAACCTAGATAACACCGGACCTAAATTAGATCCACACACGCCAAAGCAATGATACTAATCAGATGAGGCATGAACACGATCAACATTAGCATCCTGAATCACTTCTAGAAGCTGCACCAATACCACTTATGCATTACATCAAAGATCTTCAATAAAGATCTGCTAGTGAAACCCTTACCGAACCAATAAAGCAGGCTTACTAGAACATGAGATAACATTTGATCATCAAGTCAATACCAACTAACTGAAACATACTTCAGAAGCATATGAATCATCCATACAAACTTATTCCATCAACTAGATCATACTGGTGATAATCAACTGATTATCTTCCCAATCCAATCCTTCTACCAGAAGCCGATAAACAACCATAACAACAAGTGTTGACATCAATGACAAAACACCAATGCAACACATAATCAATTCCATCATATGGCCAACAGTTTGATTGTTTGTTGATATGATAGGTGGTCATGTTTTAGGTAGCTCAAATGTTGTTTTGCATCTGGCTCGAGGTTTATGTACACGAAACAATTTTATTGCAATGTTTTTAATTGATTTTGATGTTTTCTCATGTTTTTGAGATTTTCCTAATGTTTTTGGTCTTTTTAAGATTTTACGAATGTTCTAGGATTATTTTAGGACATTTTCCAAATATTTTTGATCTTTTTGAGATTTTACGAATGTTTTTGTATTATTTTAGGATATTTTCCAAATGAGTAATTCAGGGAATCACCCGTATTGAGAATCCACTCTCATCATAAAAAAAATTTCCCCAGTTAGGTGTCGTTGTGAAAGCATGATGCGGGACACATGAGGCAATAAGCATGATTGCAGATCAATAACAAGCCATGGTAGATATAATGTATGAGCGGATGCATGGATGTGATCGCAACAAGTCTAGAAGGCAATGGAGCCACAACCTTTACGAATGGTGCATGTTTGCCAGGTTTTCACCACCGTACTTATCCAAGGCGCCACCAAAGTGGTTTTCACCATTTGGATGAATGATTTTTCTTTACTATTTTTTTTCTTTTTTTAGAACCTTTTTCTGAATTTTTTTTATCCTTTTGAGATTTTACAAGCCTAATGCTTTGTACAACTTATGTATGAAACTTTTTGAGATGCATGCCATTTTTTGGATCTGCTAGTGGTTCCTCTTCTAAAGTTGCTAACTAATATGCCCCAGACCCGAAGACGATGGTGATGACATATGGACCCAACCAATTGGATTCAAATTTGCCCAGATGTTCTATGTTTGGTTGATTGCAAGGATTCTCTTTGAGAACAAGATCTCCTACCTCAAATGTGTGAGGGCTGATCCTCTGATTATAGCTTTTGCTCATGCGTTGTTGATATGTCTTAAGGCGATCATAGGCAGCTTGTTGCTTCTCATCAAGCAGTTCCAAGTCCTGAAGATAGGAGACTTGACACCCTTCATCATTAATCAAATTCTGCAAGGAAACCTATATGGATGGTAATTCAACCTCGATAGGCAAGATAGCTTCTGCTCCATAAACAAGTGAATAGGGGGTTGCGCTTGTCTAGGGGTTCAAATGCTAGTTTGATATGCCCATAATGCGGGATTCAGACAAATGTGCCAATCACAACTGACATCATTGACTGTCTTCTTTAAGATCCTCAAGATGTTCTTGTTAGAGGCTTCTGCTTGACCATTTCCTTGTGAGTAATATGGGGTGGAGAAACGATGTTGGCTATGAAACTTCTCACAGAGTTCTCGGACATCCTAATTTTTGAAGAGAACCCTATTATCTGTGATGATGGACATGGGTACACCATACCGACAGATGATGTAATTTAGGATGAATAAGGTGATTTGCTTGTTGATGACTTGGGTGAGTAGAACAACTTCAATCCACTTTATGATGTACTTAGTGGCCGTAATGATGAATTTATGACCAGTGGATGAAGATGGATGGATTTTACCTACAAGGTCAAGTCCCCACTCACAAAAGGGCCATGGTGTTGTGATGGGTTGCAGTTCTTGTGCAGGTGCATGTATCAAATCTCTATTTACTTGGCACTTCTTGCACTTTGTGACAAAGTAAGAGGAGTCTTTTCCCATGCAGGGCCAATAGTAACATGTTCTTATGAGTCTCTTAGCCAATGAAGGGCCACTTGAGTGGGCCCCACAGATACCTTCATGTACTTCTTCTAAAGTTGTAGTCACCTCACCTTGCCCTAAACATCGGAGGAGAGTACCATCAAGACCTCGTCAATATAGGGTTTCAACAATGATTATGTATTGGGCAGATTGGCATATGAAGGTATTTCGTTGATTGTTTGATTGGTTTGGTGGACGGATTTGATCATGTAGGTAAGCATAAAAATAACCATACCATGGGAAAGTGGGACCAATGAGTTGACATACCATCTCGGATTCTGGGATATCATAAGAGGGAATCCAAATTTGTTCAACTAATAACTTGTATTGTGTTGAGTTATGTGGAAGATCGAGAAGAGAGGATATTGTAGCCATTGCATCTACAACTCTGTTCTTCTCTCGATGAATCTAATCGAAGGTGATAGCTATGAATAATTCTTTGAAACTATCAACCATTTTCTTGTAAGGTATGAGCTTATCATCCTTTGTTTGGTAGTCATCATTAGCCTGTTGGATGACCATTTGTGAATCGTCATATACTTGTAGCTCCCTTAAATTCCATTGTATGGCCATTCTTAGTCCTATGATCAAGGTCTCATATTCTACTATGTTGTTTGTACATGGGGGTTATTGATGGAAGCTACATTTTGATGGATCATACACCAGGCATGGTTCAGGAGCTGGCATTCTTTTTATCACACCTCAAGGTGATAGCATTCCAAAATAATATAGGCTCACATACTCTATGTCCAACTCACTAAGGATCATAACCCACTTTGCCAAGTGACCTGTTAATGTTTTTTTTACTAAGTGAATACTTGTGTGGGTCTATCTTTGGCAATGAGTTGTATCTTATGCGTCAGGATGTAGTGCCTCAGTTTGGTTGCTGCCAAAATTACTATGAGATGAGATCATTCAATAGGTGTATAATTGAGTGCATACCCTACTAGTGTCCTAGAGATGTAATATACTGCACATTCTTTCCCTTCTGTATTATGTTGTGCTAGTAACACCCCTAAGGTTGTAGCCATAGTTGTTAGTATAATAACAAGGGCATGTCTGGAGTTGGTGGTATTAACAGAGGTGGTTTCATCAGGTAGTCCTTAAGCTGCTAGAATGCTTGCTTGCATTTGTCACCTCATTTGAAGTGGATATTCTTATGTAGCAGATGTGTGAATGGATGACATTTATCAGCCAATTGTGCAATGAACCGACAGATTGGTTGTAGCCTCCCTTGTAATGTTCTCAACTGGATGATGTTCTAAGGAGGTGGCATCTCCATGATTGCCTTTACTTTTGCAAGATCAACCTCAATTCCTTTGTTCAAGACAATGTATCCTAGGAGCTTTCTGGAGGTCATTCTAAAGACACACTTCTTTAGATTGAGGTTGACATTATACTATTCTAGTCTGGTGAAGATTTTGTCTAACACTGCAAGGTGATCCTCTCTTGTTAATGATTTAGCTAGTAAACCATCTACATAGTTTTCCATTAGTATATGCATCATGTTGTGGAAGATGGTAGTCATTTCCCTTTGATATGTAACTCCTGCATTTTTTAGACTGAATGGTATCGCATTCCAACAATATGTTCTCCATGAGCACGTGAAAGCAGTTTTGTGTTGATCTTCTGGGCGATCTTAATCTGGTTGTATCGTGAAAACCCATCCACGAGAGATAGCATTGCATGTCCTATTATAAGGTCCACGATCATATCAATGTTGGGTAGAGGGAAGTCATCCTTAGGACATTCTTTGTTTAGATATCTAAAATCTATACAGATACAAATGCCCCCTGTCGGTTTTGCTATTGGTACGATGTTGGAGATCTATTCTGCGTAATCAATTGGTCTTATGAAACCAACATCTAACAAATTTTTGAGTTCAACTTTCACTAAGAGTGCGATTTGAGGATGCATTTTCCTGAGCTTTTGTTTCATCAGTTTTGCTCCTTCTGCTACTGCCAAGTGATGCATTACTAGATATGGATCCAATCCGATCATGTCTGCATATGACCAAGCAAATTGTATTTGCCGCTTTTTGAATAATTCCACAAAGCTAGGATCCTCTATGTGAGTTAAAGATGCTGCTAAATGGAATTTATGCAGGTTCTCCTCTAATCCCATATTGATTTCCTTAGTCTCCTCTATGAGAACAGATGATCTCTCCTGATTTATGCTGAAGGGGAGAATGTCTAACCTTTCATCCTCATGCACCTCAGAGAGGTTTTCACCTTTGGATGCATCCTTTGTTTTTAATTTTTTGGGATCTAGAAGTGTCAGAGTGTGGTTTTCACTAGAAGATCCATTCTTTATTGTTGTATTTTTACAACTGAAAGGTTTGGCATTCTCTCTGAAATAGGTCTTGCTATTGAGTTCAATAACAAACTCATCCTTGTGATCCCTACTTGGTATGTTCTCTCGTAATTTGAGAAAGTCTATTATCGCCTCATCATTTTGGAAGGTGTCTAGGCATGGGGGATCTGGATGGTCCCAAACAATGAGTTTGGGGTGGATTATTGGCATTAGTTCATCGATTAGGTTGAGTTCATAAGATGCGCCAATTATGGTTAGGATGGAGGTATTGAGGTCATTGTTAGTACTGTCCTCATCATAATCGGGCTCAGGAGTTGTTACCTCTACTAGAAGTATCCTTAGTATCCGGATCCCAAAAGGTTTTGATCCATGCATCACCTTCAACTCTTTTATCTTCAAAAGTATCAAAAGAATCCTCTTCAGATTCATGTGAAGATGACAAACCCCATTCGTATTCATGTGAATCTATCTCAGAATCACTTTGCCTAACTCTGTCACTATATATTATAGGGATGCTTTCAGGTGTGAAAGTTTTATCGACAACTGCTAAAGGTGTTGTATCTGACAGGGTTGCTGATGCTGCTTGGGTGTTTGAAACGGACAATATCTTTAACCTTGGAGTGATGGGATTATAAGTTGGATGCTTTAGTTTGTTTATAATCTTGAGCTTAGAAGAGTCCCCTGGACTAGGATTAAATCCAAGTCCTGTTTTATCTCTTCATTTTAACAAGGGTTGTAATGGTTCATGCAGTCCCTATTTGTACGATCCCAAAGCACTATGGCCATCATAGACCATATTTTGTATCATGGTAAAACCTTTGCCATACTTCTCAGTAGGGATCTTGACCTGTTATTTACCTTTGTCTGAAGGGTCCTTATAAATTCATCCTGCTAAGTCTTCATCAACAGTTTCTTGTTCTTGTGATCTTCTGGGGGTGAATCTATCAAGTGTACAAGTATTTGTTGCAATATGTGCCTTGAGTGGAATTTGTGTTTTTTCATGAGTCCTAGGTGAGAGAGGTAGTTGCCCAACACAAAAAATTTGGCTCATGTTATACTCTCTCGGGCCTTCATCCTTTACCTTCATCTTCAGCTTGTCTTATTTGGGTGTAGGGATCGGTGTATTGGTGAGAGAAGTTGGGTGGACGTATGATGATGAGGCAGTGACTTCTCTGTTGTTGGACACCATGATATCTGGATTGTGACTAATATTGTTGCAAAAGGAAAATAGATTGGCATCACCAAGGATTGATGCACTGATGGTAGGTGGATGGTACCGCTTCCATGACATGAATTCATGGTCTGCCCAGTAGGAGATTGTATGGAAGAGGGAGATCGGCGACTTGACAAATCACATTCTTCACCACAGGTCCTACCCTTACTAGTAGAGTAATGCACCCTTTAGAGGAGTGTTCTGCATCGTCATATGGCTTGATGGTAATCTTCTTTCTGGCATCAACTGCTCCTTCTACATATCTCAATGTCGTTATTAATTGCAATGTGCAAATGTTAAGACTAGCTCCATTGTCAATCAAGACTCGCTTGATTATGTTTATGTATGAATCCCTCAATGTGGAGAGGGGCATTATGAAGTTGTTGAACATATGCATCATCACTCTCAACAAAAGTGAGACATGGTGATGATTTAAGAATTCCAACCATGTCTTGAAATTGATCTATGTTTAGGTTGGATGGAACTGACACTTCTTGGAGAGCTTGGTCCAAGATAGTTTTGTGTAAGGGTGATAGACACAAACGCTCTAGTATGGAAATGAGTTCCATCATCTTATCCAATTGGTCCATAAGGTTATATTGTCTGGGCACATATGCCACTCTTTATGGTGCTCTTGGTAAGGTAAGCTTGCTACGGCAAGTAACAACGTTACATTCAGGATCTTTGCCTTTGATTGTAATGGTTGCAACTTGTTCATTAGCATCATAAAGGTTATTGACAGTATAGTTATACGATGTGCATGTATAGTTTGTCATGCTATCTTGGTTCTTACCTTGATGGGAGGGACCCCCTTTCTCATATGACGGGAGTGGATTTTTGAACATGGTGTGATCTGTATTGGAATTTTTTGCAGTGTGACCATCCACTTCTATGTCACCCCGATCAACGAGGTCTTGAATGATGACTTTTAATCAATAGAAATTTTTAATTTTGTGTCCTCTTCCCTTGTGGAATTCACAATATTCGTTATCTCTCCACCATGGATATTTAACTTGTGGTTCATAGTTTGATGTTCTAGGCAACATGATAAGATTGGAGGATATGAGCTATCGAAATACTATTTCAAGAGGTTCTCCCAAGGGTGTATATGTTCGATTCAGTTTGTAGGTAGAGTACCTGCTCTTAGGTTCCTCTTGCTGTGTGTTGGGAACTTGATTTCCCTGATTGTTTGGGGGATTGCCTTGGTTGGTATTGTTGTTGGGATTGTTATTTTAGGGATTGGGGTTGTTGTTGTTATGATTATCAAATTACCTGACTATTTTGACCATAGGTTGGGCGATCTTGATAGTCCTTGTGTCTACAATACCATCATTAACAATGTTTTTGTTCTTGGACCAAAACTTGGGTTTGTCGCTATTGTAGGTCAGTCGAGGATAGTCCTTGTAGATTTTGACAAGTCCCTTTTTGATAAGGGCTTTCTCGATCTTGAGTCCTTGGTCTATCACGCCTTTAAAAGATTTTGAACATTTTACTTCCAAGTGGAATTCCATCTCTTCATTTAAGTTTGAAATGAAGATTTCAACTAATTGTTCCTCGGAAATGGGGAACGAACGTCTGCTAGAAAGGTGTCGCCATCTTTGCAATAATGTTGAGAGTAAATCTCCATTATTTTGTTTAGTGTTGCATAAATCAGCCATGGAGACATCACATTCTATGTTGTGCGCATGATGAGTAACAAATTCTTGTACTAAGTCCTTAAATGTCTTGATTCTGCTGGATAACTGTGAAAACCGCTGTATAGCTAACCCTCCTAGACTTTGAGGAAAGAGGCACATTAAGTATGTTTCATCATACGCAACCTCTAAGCATGAAGAGTAGAATTCTCTCACATGGTCTCTTCGATCTCCCTTTCTTTTGTATTTGTCAAATCTTGGAGTCTTGAAATTGCATGGGAAAGGAGGCATGACAATGCTCCTATCAAATGGATAGGGACAAATATCTTCGAGAGAGTATCTCTTTTGTGCCCTCCTGGAATTTAATTGTTGGGTGAGGGCTTGTACTTGTCTCAAAATATCCATTTCCATGGGAGGAGGTGGGGCATACCTATGGTTCTCTTATTGATATTGGTTGTCGTCATAATTGTGGGTATTCCTTGCCCTTCTCTCGTTTTGATTTCTCTCTTGGTGATGACTATTTTGGGCTAGCTCTGGCATTTCCCTAAGTTGTGATACGTCAAAGTCTAAAGGGAGTTTTGTACCTTCTTGAGACAGTCTTAGGAAATGGGCATCAACGTTCCCCTTGAGAATCTCATCAAAGAGTTTGTTAAATCTAGAGTCATGTGTTTCCCCTTCAATTTCCTCTTGTGTGGGAGTATCTGAGTCTTCTCCCCCTAGAAATTCTCTATGATAAAAGGAGTTGAGGTCTTCTTCCTCTTTCGATTTTTTATGTATTTCATTTTGCCCGTGTCTCTGACTCTGAGACTGGTGCAGGAGCACCTAGCTTCATTTCATCATAGGTTTGATAGCAGGTTTGATTTTTATTAGTCTTGAGTTGGAAAGTTGTCTAAGATGTTTTTGAGCTATTCTAAGTTGTTTGCATGAGTTTTGAACTCATTGTGTGGTCATGTTTCCTGTTTTCATCTTTTTGCTCAAAGTTGCCAGTTTGGAGTTGCCTAGCAAAATGTTGGAAAAAGTGAGTTTTCAATGTGTTTTTGTTTGGAAAAGTTTTTATACATGCTTTGTGCTTGGTTTTTAGGTGTGATTAGTGTTCTTAGGTGATTGGTAGTCTTTGAGATCAACCTTGCATCATCTAGGCATTAAAAGTTGTCATTTTAGACATGAAAATGTCAAATTTGAGTGCTCTTGGACATGTACCTGTCCATACAGGAGGATAACTGACTTGTAGAGGTATTTATTCTCCTGCTTTAGCCATTTTAAGGGTTGATTATTTGGATATATCAAGCATTTTGAAAGTTTGCACTAATTTTACCTTGTTTTTCTCTATGTTTTAGCTCCATGTGAGCAGTAGTCCGTACACCCGTTGTACGTGGCCGTACTGTTTTTACATTTTCAAGTTCTCTTATGCTTCCTGAAGCTTTCCCTTTGGTGGCATCAAATTTCATTAAGTTTTGAGTTCTAAGTAAAATTATTTGGTTTTGACAGTTTCACTGCCTTGTCTAGGAATTTGCAAGGATGCTTGACCAACTTGGCTTCTTGAAGCCCTAAATGTTCATGGCTTCCCAAGAACCAGTTGGTCAACTTGTAAGATATGTAAATACATGTTTTTATTTCAAAAATTTAGGTGCAAGAAGTTTTGTGGCCATGGAGCCCTAGGCAAGTGTGCCATTTGGCTAGGGTCTTTGAAGGAGTTTGATGCTTTGCTCTTCTATAGCAAATGCATTCATCAGGTGGACAGACCTGTTTTGATGTTCAAGTTGTATGTGAAAGCAAAGAGACTTTCTAAGCCATGATAAGGATGGTTTCATTTTTCAGTTTGTGAAAATTGTGTAAAAAAATAGCGAGTCACTGTTTTGGTGTTGGTTTCCACTCATTTGCTTGCTCTCCACCATATATTGGTGTTTGTAAAACTTTGTATCTCCTTCTATTTGTTTGCAAACAAGAACAAGGAGTGGTCTTTGACCCTGCCCATGGGTTTTGATTTTGCCAAGATCAATTAATGATCCTTTAGGCAAAGTTGAAACGCCCAGCTGGCTGCAACAGTCAATTATGATTGATTTTTGCATTTTAAGTTGAGTTGTCTATGCAATCTTCCTCTTCCAAATAGCAGGTATGAAGGTCAAAAAAAATTAAAAGGTAGAGAATTGATCAAAGCATCAGATAGACCTTTGAAAAAGAGTTTTGACAGTGGTAAATGCAGGTTAAAGTGAAAAAGCAGTGAAAGAGGCAAAGTGTAGTGATAACAAGTTTTGACAGTGAATGTTTCATTGTTTTGTAATTGCCTAATGCCTTTTTGTGCAGGGATAATGTGTCTCTCATTTGTCACTAATGGAAGACATGTTTACATGTCTTGAATGTAATTGGTACTCATGCATTAATGTGTTTGTGGATAGCAAGAAAAGGAAAAGTTGTAAATGTTGCACACTCCTTATGAGCATCTTTTGTAAAACCTTGTTCTCTAACCTTTGAAGGTGTAAAACTACTTCATTTTGGCCTAATTAGTATGTGACATGGTAGAACTAAGGTTGCATGATTCACATTGAAGGTTTATAGCTTGCAAGTTGATTCTTGCCACCAAAACCCTTGCAAACCCTTCTTTTTGCACCCATTTTTGGGACAGTCATGGAGGAGGCCTAATGGACCCTAAGACTTAGAAAATCCTCAAGATCTTCCAAAAGGGTATCCGAATATAAGGTTCCTTTTGTCTAGAAGTCCATCATTGGAGCAGGATGAGCACAAAACCCCCAAATAATTCCTTGTAGCCCGTTTTAGGCCTAAAATTTGGTTTTTTGTCAAATCGGGTCCACAAAGGAAGGTTGTAAAGCATAAAACCCATCAAATCTAGTTGAAACAAGTTGATCTTGCATGATTTTAACACATTTGGTGAGATATACTCCATAACTCAGTTTGTAGCACTTGTGAAGGATTACTATGCTCCAAACCATAGAAGACCAAAGACACCCATGGGGGTAAAACTTGACACAAACTTGTAATTCATCAAAAGGAGACCTTTTGCAGTTAGAGAATAGATCAGGGATAGAGGAAATGAATTCCAATTGAGAGAGTAAGGAGTTATACCACAAAGCCTAAAACAATGGATTTTAAGCCCTTGAGCAACCAGGGAGTGTTTGACTTAGGGAGGTGGATCAAGGTGAGTTGCTAGGTTGCCTATAAACCTTTTGCACTCTGATTTTGGTGACTACACCTGGAAACTAGCAAAGGACCTATCACTTAGTAAAAATACAAGCCTATTGGGCAACCCCCTTTCCCTACCTCCCTATCATAGTGGTATCAGAGCACAGTTACATTTGGGAAGAAGTAGCAATTTGACAACCATGGTGACAAATGTAGAGTTAGCCAAGAAAATGGAAGATTAGGAAGAAGAAAATAGGTTACTTAGAGTGAATGTAGACCTCCTAGAGAAGAAATTGGAAGAAGTAGCAGTGAAGGCAAATGAAGCCAACAATAAGATAGATGGAATAGAAGACAGGGGTAAGCTATTAGCTATAGAGGATGAAATCCCTCTACCAGACCCTGTGATAGAGAATGAACCCTTTTTGAAAGCCTTGAAGGCTATGAGTGGGAGAACACTAGAAGGAGTCCCACTATTCAGTGGTAAAATGGACCCAGAAGTGGTCATGGAGTGGATTGAGGGTCTTGAGAACCATTTTGAATGTGATGGTATGACAGAGGCCCAGAAAGTGAAGGTGGCTAAGTCCAGATTGAGAGGAGCTACCTTAACATGGTGGAAGTTCATTCAGGATGAACGTGAGAAAGAAGGCAAAAAGCCCATAGCAACTTGGAAGGGAATGTTGTCCAAGGTCAGAGAGACTTACATTCCTGAGGATTATGAAATACAACTTCATAGGAAGAGGCAAAACCTTAGGAAAAAAGAGTTAGATGTTAGTAGCTACACCGAGGAGTTTCAGAAGCTATGCCTTAGGTCAAAGATCCAAGAGGATGAAAATGTCAAGGTTGCTAGGTATCTCAATGGTTTGAGATGGAACATTCAGGAAGAGTTAAGTTTGTTGTGTCCTACAACAGTCCAAAAGTGCTATCAACTTGCACTTAAGGTAGAGGAAAGGAGTAGGAAGAAGCAAGAGCAACATAATAGAGGTAGAGGAAGAGGCAGAGATTGTAGAGGCCATAGAGGCAGTTTTGGGGGAAGACACATAGATCAAAGGTCCCAAGGAGAATCTAAACTTATAGAGAAAAGTGGGGATTCTCATAGCAAGCCCAACTATAGGGGTAGGGGATCAAGAAACCCAGGAAGGGGTAGATCTAGTGGACCAGGTAGAGGGTCTTACTTCTCCACCATGAAATGCTATAACTATCAGAAATTGGGTCATCCTGCTTATAGGTGTCCAGAAAAGCCTAGTTCTTCCCATGGAGGTGAAAAGAGAGTGAACTATGTTTAGGAGGAAGGAAGTAGTACAAGAACTCCAGCAATGAACCTAGCACCCGAAGATGGTGAGAGTCTAATGATGAGGAAAGTATTGATGCAAGAACCTCACAAGTGTGAAGTGTCTCAGAGAAGAGCATTGTTCATGATCAAGTGCAAAATCTTGGGCAAGGTATGTAAGGTGGTTATAGATTCAGGTTCCACAAATAACATTATCTCAGAGGAGGCAGTTAGCAAATTGAACCTACCTAGAATGAGGCACAATGAACCCTACAAGGTAACCTGGTTAAACAAGGGGCAACATGTCCTAGTTAATGAACAAGCATGGATAGACTTCAACATAGGTGAATATAAGGATAGGATACTATGTGACATCCTTCCTATGGATGCTTTCCATCTACTATTGGGTAGACCTTGGCAATTTGACAGAAAGGCACACCATGATGGTGAAAAAAACACATATTCCTTTCAAAAGAATGGCATTGTCTACAAAATACAGTCCCTTAGTGAAGAGATAGAGAACAACAAACCACAGGCACCTAAAGTGTTATTAGTCAATGAAAAAGAGTTCATCCAAACCATGAAAGAGGGAGATGGGATTGGTTATGCACTTGTAGTGAAACCTAAGGAGGAGAAGAAAGAAAAACAAGTTGAGATCCCACAAGAAGTGCAGCAAATTCTTGATAACTTTAAGGACATCATCAGTGATGGACAACCAACAACATTACCTCCTCCTAGAGCCATTAGTCATCAGATTGACTTTATACCAGGAGCTTCTTTGCCAAACAAAGCAGCCTATAAGATGACTCCTGAACAGAACAAAGAGGTAGTTGGGCAGATTCAAGAGTTGTTGGATCAAGGATTAATAAGAAAGAGTATAAGTCCTTGTGTCGTACCCACAGTGTTAGCACCTAAGAAAGGGGGAACATGGAGACTATGCACAGACTCCAGAGCCATAAACAAAATCACAATAAGGTACAGATTCCCTATTCCCAGGATAGAAGATTTGATGGATTGTTTAGGGGGTGCAAGGTATTTCACAAAAATAGACTTAAAGAGTGGTTACCATCAGATAAGAATAAAAGAGGGTGATGAGTGGAAAATTGCTTTCAAAACAAATGAGGGTCTTTATGAATGGTTGGTTATGCCTTTTGGACTCTCTAATGCTCCCAGTACCTTTATGAGTTTAATGAATGAAGTATTGCAAGATTTTCTTGGTAAGTTTGTGGTAGTCTACTTAGATGATATTCTCATTTTTAGTAAGACTAAAGAGGAGCATTTGAAACACTTAGCCATTGTTTTGTAAAGATTATCTGATGAGTAGTTAACCATAAATCTTGAGAAATGTGATTTTATGAAGCAAGAGCTAATCTATCTTGGTTTTGTTGTGTCTAGTGGAGATCTTAAGATGGATCAATCTAAAGTTGTAGCCATAACAAGTTGGCCAACCCCACAATCAGCCAGTGCAGTTAGGAGTTTTCATGGTCTAGCCCAGTTTTACAGAAAGTTTATCAGAGGGTTCAGTGAAATTTGTGCACCCATGTTAGATACAATAAAGGGTGGTCATAAGGTTAAGTTTCAATGGACAGAAGCAGCCAATAAGGGGTTTGAGTTACTCAAAACTAGAGTTGCTACACAACCAGTGTTAATCCTTCCTAGTTTTGATAAGCTCTTTACTATAGAATGTGATGCCAGTCATCTTGCAGTAGGTGCGGTCTTGAGTCGGGATAATAGACCAGTTGCTTTCTTTAGTGAGAAATTGAATGATGCAAAGAAAAAGTACTCATCCTATGATTTAGAGTTATATGCATTGGTGCAGGCACTCAGGAAGTGGAGGCATTACTTGCTTCCTAAAGAGTTTGTTGTGTATACAGACAACCAAGCAGTCAGTTTTTTGAATTCTCAGGATAAACTCAACCATAGGCATGTGAAATGGGTAGAATACCTACAAGCTTATACCTTTACTCTTAAGCAAAAGAAAGGCCAATGTAACAAAGTAGCTGATGCTTTGAGTAGGAGATTGTTGACTATTCAGGAGATTCAAGTTAAAAGTATTGGTATTGATTGCTTTCAAGATTTGTATCCTAATGATGATGATTTTGTTGTTGCTTATAAAGTTTGTCACACTTTTGAGAATCATTTCCATAGTGAGTATGCTGACTATACATTGCAGAATGGTTTGTTATTCAAGGGAGGATAGTTGTGTGTTCCTAAAGGTTCCATGAGAGAAAATCTTATCCAAGAGAAACACAATGGGTGTTTGAGTGGCCATTTTGGTCTCAATAAGACCTTAGAGTTGGTTCAACGCTTCTATTACTGGCCAAAGATGCAGAAATATGTCAGAAGGTATGTTGAGCAGTGTATGGTATGTCAGAAGGCCAAAGGTAATAGCACTAATGCTGGTTTATATCAACCACTTCCTATTCCTTCTAGGCCATGGGAGTGCATCAACATGGATTTTGTTGTAGGTTTACCAAAGCCAAAAGTAGGGTATGATAGTATTTTTGTGGTTGTTGATAGATTTAGCAAAATGGCTCACTTTATACCTTGCAAAACTACTAATGATGCTAGTCATATTGCTTTCCTTTTCTTTAAAGAAGTTGTCAGGATACATGGTTTGCCATCTAGCATTGTGTCAGATAGAGATGTTAGGTTTTTGGGTCATTTTTGGAAGACTTTGTGGAAGAAATTGGGTACTAACTTGTCTTTTGGCTCAGCTTATCCTCCACAGACAGATGGCCAAATAGAAGTGGTGAATAGAACATTGGGTAATCTACTCAGATGTCTCACCAAGGAGTATGGACAAAGCTGGGATCAGCTCATTCCACAGGCAGAATTTGCCTATAATGATAGTCTAAACAGATCCACTGGTAAGAGTCCATTTCAGATTGTTTATGGTATACATCCAAAAGGTGTTTTTGAGTTACATGATGTGACTAACTTGCAACATGTTAGTGGGACAGTAGAGGATATGGCATAGTCTCTGAAAGAGATCCATGAATAGGTTAAGCAGTCTTTGTAGGACACTACCGCAAGAGTCAAGGCAAGGGTGGATGCTTCAAAGAGGGATGTCCAATTCTCAGTTGGAGATTTTGTGATGGTGCATCTCAACAAGTCCAGGTTGAAAAAGGGAGTTCCTACCAAATTACAAATGAGAAGAATAGGGCCTTGCAAGATTTTGGCTAAGTATGGTCCTAATGCTTATAAGATTGACTTACCTGCTGATGTTTCCTTGTCTCCTATCTTTAATGTTGCAAATTTGGTACCTTTCAAAGGGAAGCCTCTAGAAGAGACTCAGAGAGCTTCAAACATTTCACATTCCCTTTCTGATCTTTCTCTCCCCTCTTCTTCTTTTCCTATTCCTGAACAGGTACTTGATTCCAAAATCATCAAGAAGACTAGACAACATGACTACTTTGATCATTTGATCAAGTGGAAAGATCAACTAGCCTCTAAAGTCACTTGGATACCTGAAAGTGACTTCCACAAGGCTGGTATTCCTCTCTCTTTTCTGCCCAAAGGAGTCACATGACTTCTTTGTCACCGGGGGAGTATGGTGCATGAGCACCTAGCTTCATTTCATCACAAGTTTGATAGCAAGTTTGATTTTTATTAGACTTGAGTTGGAAAGTTTTTCTAATATGTTTTTGAGTTGTTCTAAGTTGTTTGCATGAGTTTTGAACTCATTGTGTGGTCATGTTTCCTGTTTTCATCTTTTTGCTCAAAGTTGCCAGTTTGGAGTTGCCTAGCAAAATGTTGGAAAAAGTGAGTTTTCAATGTGTTTTTGTTTGGAAAAGTTTTTATACATGCTTTGTGCTTGGTTTTTAGGTGTGATTAGTGTTCTTAGGTGATTGGTAGTCTTTGAGATCAACCTTGCATCATCTAGGCATTAAAAGTTGTCATTTTAGACATGAAAATGTCAAATTTGAGTGCTCTTGGACATGTACCTGTCCATACAGGAGGATAACTGACTTGTAGAGGTATTTATTCTCTTGCTTTAACCATTTTAAGGGTTGATTATTTGGAGATATCAAGCATTTTGAAAGTTTGCACTAATTTTACCTTGTTTTTCTCTATGTTTTAGCTCCATGTGAGCAGTAGTTCGTACACCTGTTGTACGTGGCCGTACTGTTTTTACATTTTCAAGTTCTCTTATGCTTCCCGAAGCTTTCCCTTTGGTGGCATCAAATTCCATTAAGTTTTGAGTTCTAAGCAAAATTATTTGGTTTTGACAGTTTCACTGCCTTGTCTAGGAATTTGGCAAGGATGCTTGACCAACTTGGCTTCTTGAAGCCCTAAATGTTCATGGCTTCCCAAGAACTAGTTGGTCAACTTGTAAGATATGTAAATACATGTTTTTATTTCAAAAATACAGGTGCAAGAAGTTTTGTGGCAATGGAGCCCTAGGCAAGTGTGCCAGTTGGCTAGGGTCTTTGAAGGAGTTTGATGCTTTGCTCTTCTATAGCAAATGCATTCATCAGGTGGACAAACCTGTTTTGATGTTCAAGTTGTATGTGAAAGCAAAGAGGCTTTCTAAGCCATGATAAGGATGGTTGCATTTTTCAGTTTGTAAAACTTTGTATCTCCTTCTATTTGTTTGCAAACAAGAACAAGGAGTGTTCTTTGACCCTGCCCATGGGTTTTGAGTTTGCCAAGATCAATTAATGATCCTTTAGGCAAAGTTGAAATGCCCAGCTGGCTGTAACAGTCAATTGTGACTAATTTTTGCATTTTAAGTTGAGTTGTCTATGCAATCTTCTTCTTCCAAATAGCAGGTATGAAGGTCAACAAGCATTAAAAGGAAGATCATTGATCAAAGGCATCAGATAGACCTTTGAAAAAGAGTTTTGACAGTGGTAAATGCAGGTTAAAGTGAAAAAGCAGTGAAAGAGGCAAAGTGTAGTGATAACAAGTTTTGACAATGAATGTTTCATTGTTTTGTAATTGCCTAATGCCTTTTTGTGCAGGGATAATGTGGTTCTCCTTTGTCACTAATGGAATACATGTTTACATGTCTTGAATGTAATTGGTACTCATGCATTAATGTGTTTGTGGAAAGCAAGAAAAGGAAAAGTTGTAAATGTTGCACACTCCTTATGAGCATCTTTTGTAAAACCTTGTTCTCTAGCCTTTGAAGGTGTCAAACTACTTCATTTTGGCCTAATTAGTATGTGACATGGTAGAACTAAGGTTGCATGATTCACATTGAAGGTGTATAGCTTGCAAGTTGATTCTTGCCACCAAAACCCTTGCAAACCCTTCTTTTTGCACCCATTTTTGGGACAGTCATGGAGGAGGCCTAATGGACCCTAAGACTTAGAAAATCCTCAAGATCTTCCAAAAGGGTATCCGAATATAAGGTTCCTTTTGTCTGGAAGTCCATCGTTGGAGCAGGATGAGCACAAAACCCCAAAAAGAGGGCTAATTCCTTGTAGCTCGTTTTAGGCCTAAAATTTGGTTTTTTGTCAAATCAGGTACACAAAGGAAGGTTGTAAAGCATAAAACCATCAAATCCAGTTGAAACAAGTTGATCTTGCATGCTTTTAACACATTTGGTGAGATAGACTCCATAACTCAGTTTGTAGCACTTGTGAAGGATTACTACGCTCCAAACCATAGAAGACCAAAGACACCCATGCGGGTAAAACTTGACACAAACTTGTAATTCATCAAAAGGAGACCTTGTGTAGTCAGAGAACAGATCAGGGAAGAGGAAATGAATTCCAATTGAGAGAGTAAGGATTTAGACCACAAAGCCTAAAACAATGGAGTTTAAGCCCTTGAGCAACCAGGGAGTGTTTGACTCAGGGAGGTGGATCAAGGTGAGTTGCTAGGTTGCCTATAAACCTTTTGCACTCTTATTTTGGTGACTACACCTGGAAACTAGCAAAGGACCTATCACTTAGTAAAAATACAAGCCTATTGGGCAACCCCCTTGCCCTACCTCCCTATCAGAGACCTAGTCTAGCCGTGTTGAAGTTTTGTGTTTTGGAAGTGAAATGAATGAAAAGTGGGTGGTTGATCTCCTCTTACAGTTCCAAGATTTGACAATGGTGATGATTGAGTTGAAATGTTTGTGGATGAGTGATCTCTTTCACTAAAAAGGTTGGTTGTTAACAAAGTTCTCTTTGGGATTGCTCGCTTGGTGTTCAACAATTGTAAGATGAGGTGTAACAAGGTTCGTGTTTATAAATCACAAGCTACCTAACCATGAGAGGATGCACTCAAAAGCTAGTTTTAACCTATCCATGATGCTTAGTAATGCCCCTTAGGATGATTGATCCTAGATGTAGAGACACACTAGAGAGTAATTTTTGTTGCTGTGATGAGAAATATTCGAAAGAACTAAGATCCTCTATGTGTTTTTTTTTTAGAGTTGAAAGCAATTTTGATATTTTGATTGTGAATGTAAAACCTTGGAATTTCTATTAAGTGATTACAGGTTGTGGAATGTAAGACGGTGGATGAGATTTTGAAAGACGACGAGTTGATGAAAGACTTCCTTAGATGGGAAATGACTCAATAGGTGATTTCTTGATGAGGTAGATATGACAATGAGATTTGACCACTTCTATTGAGAAATTGGGATAAGGCGGATCTTTGTTGAAAGGCACGAGTTTTTAAAGATTCTTCATCAAATTCATTTCCATGACGATGTAGATAATCATGAAAATGGTGAAGGAATGTTTGATGTTTGAACAAGAGTTTGTGATTTATGTTGAGAAATTTTGTCTTCTTTAAGATCTCTTTTTGGCTAGGTTTCTTCTTCTTGAATCGGCGATGAATAGACTTCTTGATATGCTTGAGGGACTTGATGAGATGACACATTTGCAAAATTTGTTGTGATTTGTTTTGATTAGTTGAGGATATGCACTTGTTTTGAATGTTTGATTTTGACAAGAAGACACATCAAGCACATAACACTTCTTCTCTTGGTAGCTTTGAATTAAATATGATGAAATGTGTATTGTCTAGGATCTTTTCAAACCCTCTTTGTTTTTCACAGGTTTTTTGAACAATCGAATACAAATCAGTCAGACTCTTCTATTGTCAAAAAGGTCATTAATAATATTATAGCTCACATCCTGATACTCCATCAACTCAAACAACCTTGTCACACCCAAGGGTGCGCTTGTTTTTTTGCCTTTTACCAGAAATTGAACCAAAGAGATTCTCGTCTCAATTGGATCATTTTCTTGGAATATATATGGTGTCTTGGGGGCGGATTCTTCCCCACCCTTGTACTATAATATAAAAAATGTTTGGATAACTAACTCAGCTTGGCTTCTACACTTAAAGTTTGCAGTAAGGGTTATGTTCGGTGTGTTAATGATAAACTCCCTGAAGAGGCTTCCCAATCTTTAGAACAAAGGCTTTACGCATCTCGAGGATACTAGGGGAAGACTATCAGTGAACACTACCGTTGGATGTGATTTTCATTACAATCCACATTTGATTATAGTGGGTTGGAGTACTTGGTGTTAATCGTTCCCCAGTTAGATCGTTCCCCTCTCACAGGCCTTATGGGCTTCTCAGGAGGGAAAGCTTGCTAAAAGGATTTAGCCTAATTGCAAAAAAATGAAAGCGAGTCTAGCGTTTTGGTCACCCAATTAAGGGGAGAGCATAAGCCTATCAGCAGACAAAGCAGATATGTAGTTCTTTTTATCCCATCATTGCAATGTGATCTAATTGCTACTTGGAGATGTTGCTCCAACAAACATGGTGTTCTTTTTAACCAAGATAGCAATAATGAGTGTTCTTTTTATCCAATAATTGCAATAATTGAACTTTGAAAACTTTGAAAAACCTTGCAAGAAAAACAAGAACTTGAAATTTGAAAAAGGTGGCTTGTTCTTTTTACCTTGCAAAATGAAGTGTGTTTTGTCCTTTTTACCTTTTGTAACAAGAAAATGAAATTTACTTGTTCTTTTTAGTTTGCACCAAATGAAATATGAGCTACTTGCAAAAATAATGGTTCTTTTTGTTTTTCATTTTATCCTTTACAAGAAAGAAAAAGTGAAGTTCTTTTTTATAGCACCAAAGAAAAAAATATTATTTTTATCTAGCACCAAAAGGAAGTGTAAAATTCTTTTTAAACCTTGCAAGAAATGAAGTGTGAGTTTTTTTTAAACCTTTGTAGCAAGAAATGAAAACTTGAAACAAAAGTAAAATAAAAATTAATCTTCCTTAGAAATCTGCAAGAAAAGTTAGGACCTACAAAACCCTCAAAATGTTAGTCCAATATAGTGGGCTCACAAGCCTAAAATCATTTTTTTTGTGTGTTACAAAATTGGGCTCTCTTCATGTGTGGAAAAACTTGCGTCTTGAACCTACAGAAAAACCTGCTTGAAAAACTTGCATGAAAAACCTTCGTGAAAATGTTTAAAGCTGTGGGAAGGCCCCACGGTGGGTGCCAAAATGATGCACATGAAAGGGGACACACAAATAAGAGCTCAAAGAGTTTAGTGTAGTTAGTCCCAACCAAAAACCAAATAAGCATAACAAACTCTAAAAACCTTCAAATGCATATCAAAGGAGATGAAAAGCATACAAATGCAACATAAAAAAGTGAAAGAAGAGTAAGAAGACTTCCTAAGATGCTCCAATTTTGCTCTTGATAGATCTCCCTTGTTCTTTGACTCCCCAAGATCCAAATGCTTGGTTGAGTAGAGCTCTCAGTTTTAGCATGTAGCCATGGATGCCAAATGAAGGATTGAATGGTTGAAAATGAACTTCTCTTGCTATGCAAATGCACAAATGGAATTGCTACGACAAAGCTCAATGTGAGTATCTATGCTAACATAATAATAATGCTTAAAAATGCTTCCTTTTTTGCTTGCGGATGAGGATTCCTTTTATAGGGAAAATGGTTGATTGAAGGGTCAAGATTGATCTGGCTTATGGAGGGCTAGGATTGCATGAGAGAGGCATGATCCTCAATCCATGCTTGCAACTTCCACCAATGCAATGGTGACAAGTGGCAAAATGAGAGGGCTTGAGAGGAGCGGGGAGAACCATTAAATGCTTGAGGGGACATGAGGGTAACCTCATGTGGTTAGGTTATTGGATAAAGCCTTTATCCAATGGGTAAACTCTTGTGCAAGGTTTACCCATGGTTAGACCTGTGTCAAAGGGGTAAGATCCATGTGGGTTAGTGTGTTGAAGAAGGGAACCATTTAAGACTCTGTAAGAGTTTTACATGGGTGAGATGATGGGTTGAGGGTTAATTTGGGATTAGGATTGTGCAAGTGATTAGAAGTTGGTTTAGGCTAAAATGGAAGTGATTAGAAGAATGTAGAAGAAGGGTTAGTGAGCAAGTGGGCTTTGTAGGAGAATACAAGTGGGTGAGGGTAAATAGGATTTTAATTAAATTAAAATTTATTTATTTCAATTAAATGTGCAACTTGCATTGGATGATTATTTTAAATAAATATTTATTTATTTAAATAGTGAGTTTGATTGGGGGTTTTTAAATAAATGTTTAATTTATTTAAATGAGAGGAAAGGGGGAAATTAAATAAATTGATAGATTTATTTAATAGTTGGACTATAGTTAATAATCTTAATTTAAATAAATTTACTTAATTAAAATAGTAGAATAAGGTTGAAATGAATTAATTAAATATAAATTTAATTATTAGAAGAACATTAGTGCATCAAACAAATATTAAATATATAGTAGTATTGCCCAGACTATTGTTTGTCGCAGGTGGGCCTACCCAACCTAGGTTTGTTATGGGTTAGCACTCTTGTTTTGATGCCTTTCTTTTTGCCACCAACGAGCTATTTGCATAAAGGGCCAACACTCTTGTTTTGCTACTTATTTTAATAAAAAACATCATGTTATTAGAGGTTTGTCGAGTAAATTTTTAAACATGAACAATGACACTAGTATGACGTTCCCTCCAATACCACATGAAATGCTTTTGACCTGGAGCTATGAACAGATGAGGTTACATATAGGGGACATATCCCTATTTAATTATGTTGAGGCTTAAACACGTGAGCACATTGGATTAACAAAAGCACGAGCCTACGATCACAATGGCCCAATGGAGGTTTGAACCTTGGTGAATACAACAACACCACCATCACTTAACCAACACACTATGAGAAAAACCTGTAAATATAAAAAATAAAATTACAAATAAAATTACTAATTAAAATTATGTTTAAAACATTGAAGTACTTGTCCAATATATTTTTAGCAACAAGTCATCTAAAAACCAAACTTATTGTTATTTAATTATCATTCTTTTACATAAATCGAACTTCTTTAGAACCAAACAAGATTTTTTTTTTTGATCGATAACCAGGATAATATATTGCATAAAATAGGAAAGATTTACATCCAAAAAGCAGATAAACATTTTGCCACAACAAGGGGACTCACCCCAATTACAACATAGGAACCCAAAAAACACCAACCCAACAGAGCCAACAACCACAAAAAACCACATACAAACACATGCCCCACAAAAAGAAGGACCCGAATATCCTAGAGTACCTAACTACTGAAACCATCCCAAGGCCTCTTCCCTCGAGAAGTTAGGAATACCCCAGCTGGGCCCGCGTTGTGCATCACACTCCCTCCACTTGGCACCGTTCTCGGCCCGCCACCACACAGTGAACCACGCTCCACGACCTTTATCTGCTTCCGTGGAATCTAATGTCAAACCATAGGCCTCCCATCTTCATCCAGCGGAGCCTCAGACCGAATTGGGGTCACCTTCCCGTGAATTTTCACTTGCTCAGTCGGCCCCAACTTACGCACATACTGCACAATCTCTCCCCATCCCTTCCTTGCATTCTCCACCTGCAAATCAAATGGTCGAGAAGCCGACCAGATTACGAACAGTTGTAGCTCCCCCACATCTACACCAATCCTCCGCCACGGTCCAACCATCGACTTCAGCCCCTCGCCAACAACGGCTCGAGCCACCACTTCCTGCAAGCCACCCACCCAATTGGGTCTCAACACCAAAGATGCGACTCGTTGCACTCCCTCTGTCGACTTACCCACCAGCAAGGCCAAGGCAACGGATAGCGACGAGATATCAAGGTTAGTTCTAGGCCGACAATTCGACGTCAAAACTTCCTCCCCAAACATCAACCTCGCTGCCCTCCAAAAATCCTCTCCATCCACCCTGAAAACATTCATCAACCTATTGCTCGAGATCAGGCCGTGAAAAGCAGGCATTTGCCCGTCCGTCATCAAAGAAAAATTTGCCTCCATCCTGACTCGCCTCTGCACCAAATCCTGCACACACAGCCTACCACCGAAAACCAACCACTGCAAAATGCCAGGGAACATAAAACCAAGGCTTTAAAAAGCCACCACCATCACAAGTCATGAATGCTCCACACAAATCGCAGAAAAACCAAGCATCATCACCAAGCCTTCACACTGATTGCCTCCATCATCACCCATCACCGCAAGGCCACTTGCAAAGACCTCGTTGAACACAATCTACGAGGATCATTACTTCCCACAAGTCCAGGGACACAAACGGTCATTTCAAAAACAAGCTTGGGTTCACTTTCCTAAGTTATTAGCAATACCACCAAAATCATAAGAACTCACATTTCTAAAGTCCTCGAACAATCTAAAGTTATTTACCAAAGAGCCATTCGCTCCCACATTTGAAAGCTTGTCAGCTTCCAAATTAGCTTCTCTGAGGACGTGAGTCACCTTAAAATCTTCAAACCCACACAAAAGAAGATTCATTCTTCGAACATGCATGTCTAAGTGCCACACCTCCATTCAGCCTCTAGCTATCCCATTCACCACAATTTGAGAGTCTCCCTCCAAATGGAGTTTCTTCACTCCCAATCTCTTAGCCATGAGAATGGCTTCTAACGCCACTTGACACTCAGCAACATTGTTCGATCCATCCACCAATCTTTTAGCACCTATGGCCAAAGTGTTGCCACAATCATCTCCGGCTATTACCCCAACTCCAGAGACCCCTGGATTACCCCTCGAAGCGCCATCAAAATTAACCTTAGTCCACCCTTTATCTGGCGAAGTCCACTTTTGTCTTGATTCACCTTTCTCTGAGGATTAGCCCTCAAAAGCCCATTAGCAAGCCCAAACCAAACAAGATTTTATTTATATTTACTTTATCATATAAAAGTAAAATTTCTTGAAATATTACTGAACAAGTCTTTAGGCAACATTTGGTATTTTTAAAAAAAAATGATTTGTTGTATTTCAAATGTTTTGTAAAAAAACAATTGCTTTGAGGAGGCCATCCAATTTAATGAACAACTTAGTATTTCAAGCAAAGAACTTTCATTCATATAGTGCATGGGATCCTCTTTTTTTTTTTTGTAGAAAAGAAACATAAGAGTATAAGAAAAGTGAATTTAGAAGAATCCCCAAAAATTTTCAAAATCTTATTTTAATAACAAAACCTTTTAAATTATTTATGAAATATATTTTGATATGTAATTTTTTTGAAATATATTATAGACTTACATTTTTCAAAAAATTAACATAACAATCTACAAAATATCATTTTTAAAAATATAAATAAATATATCTCAAAATAAAGATTTCAATAAAATCTGATTTCAATTTTCGATTTTGTTAAATACAACAACAATTACCAATACTCACTATATATTACCAAACTTATCTATTGATAATGACTAAGACCCTTAAATACTTAGGTGACCACTTATTCAAATCAAAACAGAGTGTATTCATATAAATTTAAAGATTTACTCCTTGGTAATGAGTGCCTCCCAATTCTTTAACACCAAGTAGTTCATTTCATATTAAAACTTCACATACAAAAATGCAAACATGCACGCAATAAATATGAAATAAATTATAAAAAATATAATCAAGCATTTCATATAAGTAGTTTAAGAATTGTCCTCTTCAATTTATTATTTACAAGTCACTAAATTATATGGTTAAAATTTTCAATACTTATGTTCACTTACAAAATTCATATACAATATTATACATGAAATTTTATTAGATTAAGTATAAAGCTTCTTTCTCCATTGTTTGTATTCTCATTGACATCTTTTAACTATCTATATCATGTAACTCTTATAATCTAATTATCTTTTTCATTTTATTCAAATGATAAATCATGAAGTGTGATCCACAAGATTGTTTCAAATAACTAAAACACAATTTTTACAAAAACTTCAAATCCATATATTTTTGTAACATATTAACTAGTCATGTTCTACCTCAATTTTATATTTCATATTTCTCACATTTGCATTAGAAAAATTCACAATCATCACTAACAATTTATAATTATTTCTTAGTATACACATGCTACCATGTTTTTTTTTAATCATTTAGATTTTAGATTGGTCAATCAATATTACGAGGAAACATACTTTTATCTATTTGATCAACATCAAAACAAGTTATATAGATTCATATATCTCAATTACAATGTAACATGCAAATAAAAGAGTGACATATTATTTTCTTTGAATTTCTTGTTTATGTATAACCTTTGCTCTAAACATATAATTATTAGAAACATTTTTTCAATAAAAAAATGACAACATTTTTTAATTAAAAATTAAAAGATAATTTTGATGTAAATGTCCATCTATAAAAATGAAAAAGTAAATTTAAAATAGATCTTATGGGAACTTTTCTTATTCTATCTTTTTATGGTCAATCAATATTACGAGGAAACATACTTTTATCTATTTGATCAATATCAAAACAAGTTATATAGATTCATATATCTCAATTACAATGTAACATGCAAATAAAAGAGTGACATATTATTTTCTTTGAATTTCTTGTTTATGTATAACCTTTGCTCTGAACATATAATTATTAGAAACATTTTTTCAATAAAAAAATGACAACATTTTTTAATTAAAAATTAAAAGATAATTTTGATGTAAATGTCCATCTATAAAAATGAAAAAGTAAATTTAAAATAGATCTTATGGGAACTTTTCTTATTCTATCTTTTTATAACTTGCTTTTATTAGCATAAAAATATATGTTGATTATCTAATAAGATAATAAATAAGTTATTTATATATTAGGTCATTGAATAAACCATTTTAAATTATTAGCTATAATGATGGGTTGTAAACATGATATAAAGGAAAATAATGGTTACATCAATTATCATAATAAACAAGAAAGTTAATCTCCTTCAACTTCCACATAATTATAAGTATGTTAAAAAGGAGGAAGTACAAAGAAACAAAGAATAAGAGATTAAGCTTTCTAATTCTTTAATCAACTTCTCAAGAACTTATAAAATTTACAAAAACTATGCTTTCTATGTGCATTTGGTTTTGGACTCATTCATCTTGATCACTAACTAAATGATTATTTAAATATTATTGAAAAAATTTAGAAGAATAAAAAAAAATCATTTTATTAAAATACAAAGGAATGATAATAATGTTAATTTCTTTTAAGAACAAATCAAGGATACAACGGAGCATGTAGAATATACATCTCTCTGTAAAGTGTAATTTTACAATTTGCTTTATTGATGTTATCCTTCAATCTTCCCAACATAAGTACCTAGAAAAAAAAGTAAGATGTTAAAAATTAATTCATATAACATAAAACTCACACTAAAACAAAATTGATTTCTAAAAATAAGTATAACAAACATTAAATTTACAACAAAATCTTAAAGGGTTTTTAAGTTTTCCTAATTTAAGATTTATATTAGATCTTTATATTAATATGTATAATACTATTATATAGTGGACACGTTAAACGAAAATAAATGTATACTAGAACTTCTAAAAAAGAAGATACCTTTTTTCAAGTCACCACAACAAATTGGTGTTTAGCCCTCTTTGTAATCTGACAACAAATTATTTTGATATTCATAAAAGCAAGCTTCAAAAGAGTCCAAACTCTTGTGCAACAAAGCATTTAACAAGAAAACAAAATGTGTGCCAAGAGAATTGGAACAAATAAAATAACTTGTCAAATCATATCAAAGTAAGACACATTTGCAACCAAGCTACCAAGCACATACTAACCCAACAAAAAAGCGAGAGATAACAAGGTTCACTAAGATCCAACCTTAACATTACAAAACCCAACCATGCTCAATCTCATACCCTTCATTCTAAACAGGCAGGAAATAACAAGGTTCACTAGGATCCAACCTAAACATTATCAAACCCAACCATGTTCAATCTCACACCCTTCACTCTATATGTGATTGGAAGACAAATTTGGAAAAGATCTTTCTTTCACCTCTGTAGAACTGTACAATAAATACCATCTTCCAATTCTTTAAGTCTAAGAGAAGGGGGAAATCCTCCACAAAAGACCCATCTATGTGCATAATAGGAAAAGAGGAATGCCAAGACAAAGTAGCCAAATGTCGAATCACCACCTTATGAGTGGATTGTAGTAGATCCAAAGTGAATGATATAGTAGATTGAGCAATTAGAGCAAAAGGTTGGTGGGACTCACCAAGAGGAGCTAATGGAGCAAAAGAGCAAGACTCGTCGAAGTCACACCAAATACATGAGATCCAACATCCTGGAAAGAATCATTATTTTGAAAAGAATCGTCAACTAAAGAGGCAAAGACATGAATAGTCAAGTGATCTTCATGAGCATACTTCCTCCAAATCATCACATCCTTGTGTTGAGAGTGCGAAATTGACAACCAAGTGGCTAATGGTAAAGCAACATTTACAATTGAATGGGAGATCCTCACTATCAAGAAGTTGAGTCCAAAGTTTGTCCCCCACCATGAAAATAATATGCTTGTGAAGATACTTAGGGATATCAATATCCACCAAAATATGAGCAAATATAGAGTTGTCGATGTAGTAAGTGGTAGAGTTAACCTTCAAGAAATGATGAATAACATTGATTCTAGCCTCATAGCAAGCCTCTTGCAAAAATTGAAGAGGAAGATTCAACATGTGAACCCATACAAGTCTAACATTAAGACATTCAAAAAGGGGGTTGAAGGAGATAGTCCAAGGCTTGAACAAGGCAAAGTGCTCTCCCTGCATTCATAACTCACCACAAAGCACCAAATCTTGGTCCTTTGAAGAGTCAAAAATCACAATGAAGAAACCCCTAATAAAAAGGAAGAGATTGATCTTGCTCCTAATGAGAGGCTTCTAAGAATCCAAGATTCATTTTTGTAAATTGAAAATGGAAGGCCAAACATTGTTAAATTTGTAAACCAAGCCCTTATGTAGATAAAAATCTTCACTTTTAAGCATGTGCTATCCACAAACTACCACATGGGAAGATTGTGCATTACGGAATTTATTCCTTCAAGGATGTACATTTCTTGTACGAAAAATATATGCATAGGACTAGCACCCCAACCCCACAACTTCAACACCAGGAGGGTGACTAGGAGAGGTAGCCCCAGTAGCAAGCAAGGACTTGGTATTGTTACCAATCCCAACTCCAATGCCATTGTCAAAAAATTAAAGCTCCAATGCGAGCAAAATAAAAATCTAAGCCATCTCCAAGTGCAAATACTGGTGACATGAAATCCCTCTGAGTGTAGTCCTCAAATAAGGAAGGAACAACACACAAATTGATGTCAACACCAAAGCATGCAATAGATGCATCTAGGGATAGCAATGGCAAGAAAGATGTTAAACCAAGTGCAAAAGACTTGGGTGCTTGGGCTCTAAGGATGGGAGCATAAACGAGAGGCATCTAACAAGGAATTGTTTGTCATGTACCTAATTTTAGGTTACATTTTGAACTATAAACTCTTTTCTTTACCATTAGATTTATAACTATTAAATGGTTGCAACTCTCATATATCAAAATAACTAATTTATAAGCAATTAATTTCTTTCATATTTGAATTGGAAAATTATACAAAATGTCCATTTTATGATAATGTTATTATACTTTAGATTGGAGAATTGTTCATACTGATTATACTATAATTATTATTATTATAATTATCAATTTAATATGATTAATTGTTCACTTGGATAGGTAGTAGAGTTGGCCTCAAAGTACCAATTAGAAAGGTGTTTCAAGGATAAAGGAGTCAAATACTATAAATATTATTGTTATACAATAATTATTCATTTGAATAGACAATAGAGATGATCTCAAAGTACCAAAAGATTGGAAAGATTAAGGGTGATAAGAAACATTTTATTTATATTAAACTTCATTTTTAATTGACAATTTAAAGCATTACTAATATTCACACATATTGATAAGTAGCAAAGAATCAAATAATTTTTGAAAATAAATTATTATTCACATTGGTAACTAGCTTAGCAATTAACATCTCGTGGGTATCAAATTGTCAAAAGATTCAACAAGCCACCCACTAACTGCATTATTAAAACCATCAATATTAATTTCATTCTTGTTTCTTTGGGCAATGCAGTGGAGTTGGTCTCAAGCTAGTAGAGATATTGCAAAGGTGGTTCATAAAGAAAGGGTCCGACTACGTTAGACAAGCACAAATCTTCTGTGTTTCAGAAATTGAAGGGTGATAAGGAAATGGAGCACTCTATCTTGTACGATGTATTGTGAAAGTGCTAATATATGTTTATGCAATTAAAAATAGTTTGTGGTTGTCTTCGATGAGATAACCTGACATCAAGATAATGGTAGATACTAGTTGATTATTATCGACTTAGTCAAGCATCGATAGATAAATCAAGATCAATTTTGTCATTGAGTGGTCACTTTGTGCTGATATAATCAAGAGCTGTGAGCTACCTTAATAGACATGAAGGTGGTATCATCTCTGTGATTTATTGAAATATCAACCCATAGATCGGCTACTCCATTGTGATGTCTCTCTTTATGTTAAGAATAATCTGTCAGTGCTGATAGAAACCACTATTTGTTGACCTATATTATCCATTCGCCAAGTAAAACTAGACTATTGTAGATGGTTTGTGCCATTTCGGGTTTCGTCATGCATCTCCTTGTTTCTTGATGTAAGATTGGTTATTATCTGGAAATCTCCTTGTACGTACCTGTTGGAGACAATAATCCACAGTTTGTCTGATATCTTAAGAAGGGTGACAAGCTCGGTGAATTATTAGTTTTTGTTGTAATATATTGCATATAACTGGAAATTCGTGTTCCTTGGAGTCTCTAGTTACGTGTTTCTACTTTGATGGGTTTCCTTTTTCGTGTTCATAGGTACCTATGGGGCAGATCCCAACTATTATTGGGTGAAGTTTGAAATAGATGGCGTTTATCATGAAAATAAATATCTCACTTTCGTGCTATCTGGCAATCTCAGGTTTTGGCTTTTACAAATAAGCCCGCTTCGCCTTTTTGTGTAATTGTAGCTTCACATTTAATTTCAAATTTTATTTGACATATTTCTCCAACCCTCTGCTTTTGCCATTTGAATATACAAACATTTCTTGCCCGCCATAAATAAATTTTGGGCAAATTTATTTTTTATTGAAACAAATTTTTTAAAACGAATTACAGAGCATAGAACTGTTACTGCAGCAAGAGATATGTTGCAGCAAAAATAAACCAACCGTTACAAAAGCTACACTTTTACTGCACCATATCTCTTGCTGCTGTGACAGTTCTATGCTCTGTAATGTGTTTGCCGCTGGTAAATAATTGATTTCGACAGTTCACTAGGTTTACGATTAAGACATCACATCAACTCGCTATTTTCGTCAAAATGCTATCCGCTAAAATGCATTGGAAACTGAAAAACAGGTGGCGAATGATCTTCTCTCCTTTTTCACAATGGGGCATGCAAGCTGCTCTTACAATATCAGAAGTGTAACAATATTTGTGAAAAGTAGTTAATCCACAGGAAGCAACCAAAGCTGGACTCTTCCAAACTTTATCCCAAATGGTTCTTCCCTAAAACATTTTTTCCTGAAGCAGCAACTACTTGACATTGATTAATCATTTGAATCATATTTCATGCAGAATTATCCCATGTTTAGATCATTTAATTTCTTGGACTAAATGTCATGCCATTATTATATCAAATAATGATTGTTCACAAATAATTAATTGCCATCATAATGACAAGGGTGTTAGTTTGTGTAGCTCCCCAGGATAATTAATAGGTAGTTATTAGATAGTTACTGATTTTTCTCTAGTGACTTCTAGGAAGTAATTGGAAACTTCCAGAAAGTACTTGATGAAGTCAAGATAATCTTAGCCATTAAGATTAGATCGTGGCCATTGATTTTTCATTGAGAGATTATAAGAGGAGATCGATGGGCATTTGGAGAATACAATTTTTGAGAAAGTTTTGCAGTGATAGCAAACAGTTTTGCGGTGATAGCAAGGGCACAGTGATAGCGTTGCATGCAATAGTATTGAAATTTCAGCGATAGAAATTTGTTAATTTTAACACTTTCAGATTGATATAAACTCAGAATTTATATTTAGTTTATAAATTAGTTTGATTTGCTGAAAGAATTAGAAATTAGTGACAACATAAAATTAACAAAATAAGAACAAGACACAGTTACCCTGGGAAAACCTCCAAGGAGGAAAAAGCCAGCCAGAAAAGATCCTCAGATCTGATTATGGATTATAGTCATGTAACCATTACAACACTTATCTCAAGTATTTGAAGATGCAGACGTTGCTGTCACAAGAAGGATGGCAGATTGAGGTAGCTGCCTTCAAGATTAGCTTGCGGTCACATGAATGATGGTTGCTGTCACTTCGTTGTTGTTTGCTGCCCCTTTAACCTAGATTGCAGACCTTCAAGAAGGATTTGCTGTGCTTTCAAGGAATTTGCTGTGCATTCACAACAGTTCGCTGACTCCTAATGATGGTTCACAGATTTCTGAATGTGCTTTGCCAAACCTAGAGATGTCCTTGTAATGTCCCCACTTTGAAATACAATTTAATAGTAAAATTAAAATTAAAATATAAAAGTATATAATTAAATTTTAATTAAGTTAATGAATGGTCAAAGATATGAAATGAAAAGTTGCGACTCCCTCAAACATGAGATATAAAAGGGAGAAGAGAACCTCATTTGAGGGGGATAATTTGGGAATCAGAGGTGTTAAAGGTGCAGATCTGATTGTGAAAGGTTGCGTCCCTTTCAAAAAGGCAGAAATAATTAAGAGTTGCACTCTTTCAAAGGTGTTGATGGTGAAAGGGTGTGCCTCTTGCCAAAGGGCATACATGGTGAAGAGGTGTGACCCCTCCCTCACATTGAGGGATATAAAGGAAAGGAATCCAAGCATCCAAGGAGATCACCATCGATCAGATCAAATCAGAACTGTTATTAAGTTACGGGCAGTAACATCTTTGTTCTTGGTTGGGGATGTGCTTAATATGTATGCTTGATATATGAAGCCTGATAATGTTCTTATGCAGAATTCAGTAGTAATATTAATATAGACTGCAATATGTATGACATTCATACTTAATCCATAATACATGAATCAGTTGGAAAGAAATACAGTGCACTCAGAATTACATCAACATCACAGGTGGATCAAACTTAAAGATACCTTCAGAAAGCCACACCGAAATTGACTGATTGCTTATAACAGCATCTGGGTATGATTACCGGTGAATTCCTTATGCAGATAGAGAACACATACAAATAGATTAATATGCAGATAGAAAACACATACAGATAGATTAATATGCAGATATATACAGAAGTTTGATCTACACTCTGATCTAAATGAAAAAAAAATCAAAAGGGAGAATATTTTAGCAGAACAGAAAACATAAAGGGACTGTCAAACTGTTTTCCCTTTAAGAAGATAAAGGAACCCTCTCTCTAACCCTCCCTTATCAATTGGGAATAGTAATCTAAGGCAAGATTTAGGGAAATCCCAAAAGGGGACATTACAGTCCTGCTGTAGTGTACCGAAGTATGGGTATATTTGCTTCTTTAACCTTCGCAGTCAAGAGAGGTATATTTCACATAGAGAGATGATGAGTGAATAACAATGAAGTTTTACATTTACTTATATGTGGAGCTAAACCTTTAGATAGGTCGGCTTTCCTTATAATTATCTTTAATCATATTTTTCCTTTTTAGCAATTGCCTTGTGAATAGGGTCGGCCCTATTTATCAACAATTTGAGCATGAGGCGTGAGGTTTAAGTTGTGTGGCATGAGGCTTAATGTTGCCGTGAGGTATAGGTCCCTGCCCTACACGTTTGAGAAAAGGGGCCAGCCCCTTTTGGGCGGATTCCAATGTTGCCCAAGGCAATTGCAATCCGCCATTCCCTAATTAACATCAACAAAATTGAGGGAAGAATTTCCGGAGAAGAAAACTATTGCCGGAGCTCTGTCTGTAAGAAGCGAGCAGTTTATGTAACTCTTGATTTGCTGAAGTTTAATAAAATTCCTCATCTTCTGAACTGGTTTTCCCTTTGGGGTTTTTCCAGGGACAATTTGTCCAAAAAATATTGTGTTTTTGTTTAGTGTATTTCTTTCTCTGTTACTGTGATTCTATGTGGTTGTGTTATTTGCAATATTTGTTGTGAATTGATTTTCTGCAATCAAATAATCTATTTAGATAGGAGCTTAATAATCAATTATTGCAATAAATTTTTCACTTGGTATTAGAGCTGATTTGAGGGCAGAAAAAGCTCAACACAAGCACAGGAAGATAAAATTGAGGGTTTATAAAACCCAGTTCAGCCTCTTTCGAATTATTTTGGGTTTTACTTTTTTTGAGATGGCCTCAACAGGTTTAAGAAATCAAGACAAATTGGATGGAGCCTCAAATTTTGGTGTCTAGAAAGCCAGATTTTTTTAATTGTTGGAAGAGAATGGTGTCAAGGAATATGTGACTAGTGTTATACTTGCACCTACACATGCAACATAGCTCTCAACATACAAGAAGGAAGATGCCAAGGCGAGGAGGCTAATCCTTGACGGTGTTAAAGACCATATAGTTTCGCATATCGAAAAGTTAGATACAACGAAGAAGATGTGGGATGCCATTCTGAATCTATACCAGAATGCTACCACTAACCGGAAGCTGATTCTCAGGGAGAAGTTGAGGAATACCTGGATGAATAAGGGAGAAGACGTTACAAGTTACCTCACCAGACTTAGACTTGTCAAGGATGAGTTAGCTGCTGTTGGAGATAAACCAGATGATGACGAGCTAGTACAAATAGCCTTGAATGGGTTCACTAAGCAGAGGGATGTCTTTGTTCAAGTTATTAATGGACGAGACACCTTACAAGTTGGGATCGACTATGAAGTGATTTCACTCAGGAGGAGCTTAGAATAAGTCTTGTCAGTGGAACCAACAATAAAAGTCAGAAAAGTGAGGTGGAACAAGAAAACGTGGCTCTAGCAGGAAAAGGGAAAGCGAAGAAGGGGTCTAGCAAAGGATCGAGTCCAAAAGATGAGAAGAAGAAAAAGGACTTGTCTAAGATCAAATGCTATGGCTGTCACAAGTTTGGCCACTATGTCAGCGATTGCCCGCAAAGGAAGAAAAACGAAAAAGAAAGGCAAAAAGCAGATGGCAACTTCAACAAGTGTAGATGAGCTTTCTAGTAGAATGGAGGATAAGTTTGCTCTCATAGCTTGTCTGACTAGCTCAACCTCACAGGGTGTTTGGTATATAGATAGTGGGGTGTCATTTCATATGACAGCAGTTAGAGAGTACTTCTCTAGTTATAAGGAGGAGGACATCAGAATTTAGATTTCTATGGAAACAACTCCAAACTTAATCCAGTTGGGAAAGGGATTGTTTTATTTCAGAGGGAGAATGGCAAGTCGATTCCCATTCATGATGTGTTGCATGTGCCAGACTTGGGTATGAATCTGATTTTTGTATCTGTCCTTTAGGATAAAGGGTACAATGTACTCTTTAGAGGGGCGCATGTATTAATCAAGCATAAGGATTGGAAATCACCCATAGTTATTAATGGAGTTAGGAGCGACCGACTTTACAGGTTGCAGTTTGACACTCCTAAGGCAATTATGAGCAGCAATAATCCTAGAGATCAAGGAGAGCTATGGCATAGGAGGATGGGTCCTATACATCAGGGAGCACTTAAATTGCTTCATGAAACAATGATAGGTGTTCTAGAGGTGAGCACAAAGCATGATGATGTATGCAAGGGATGTGTGCTAGGGAAGTTTGCGAAAGCAACTTTTCCAAGGAGTGACACCAGATCCAAGGGTGTTCTTGATCTAGTACATTCAGACATATGTGGACCAATGTCGATGAAATCTCTCATAGGATACGAGTACTTTGTAACTTTTATTGATGATTTCTCCAAAGAGACCCGGATTTACGTCTTGAAGACAAAGGATGAGGTTTTTAGTCGCTTCCCAGAGTTCAAAGCTCTTGTGGAGAATTCGATAGGCAGGAAGGTGAAGGTTTTTCGATTAGACAATGGAGGCAAGTACAAAGGGAAAGAGTTCCAAGAGTATTGTACCAGTGCAGGAATCAAGAGAGAGTGGATAGGTCCTTACAACCCGTAGCAGAATGGGGTTGTGCTGAGAGGAAGAATCGTTCTATATCGGAGGCAGCAAAGGCTATGCTGTATAACTAGGATATGCCACATTACTTATGGGCAAAGGCATGCAGTACAACGGTATACATACAAAACAAGGTTCCACATAAGGTACCGGGGAAGATGACACCAAAGGAAGCATTCACTGGGAAGAAGATGTCATTCACTTCAGGATATTTGGGAGTTTGGCATATTGTCACATTCCAGGGGATACACATTCCAAGTTAGATCAAACTGTAGAGAGGGGGTATTGTGTTGGGTATAGCGAGACCTCAAAGGCATATCAGACATTTATTCCAGGGACCAAGAGGATTATAGTCAGGCGTGATGTCAAATTCATGGAGGGCAAGGCATTTAGAAGGTCCAGAGATTTGCCAACAAATGATTAGAGTGAGCAACCAGCAGAAGCTCCAAGGATTGTCCAACCAAATCAAAGGCAACAAAGCATGCATACAGTTACTAGAGGCTCAGGTGTTGAGAGTTCACAGAATATGGAGCAACAAATGCAGCAAATCCAAGAGATGCATCAAGAAGATATGGGGGTTGATATTTCATCCTCTACAGTTGGCAGCAAGAACCGTGAGGTTCAATAGACACATAGGGATACTCGGGAGTTTGCTCCTAAGACAAGCAGTAGACAACGGAGAAAACCCACCAGATATAATGACTATATGGCATTAATTAGTCAGTTAGTAGATGGCAAGCCTTCCAGCTATCAGGAGACTACACAACAACAAGTGTGGCAAGATGCAATGGTTGAGGAGTATACCTAAATAATGCAGAACGATGTGTGGGAGATTGTGCCTAGACCGATAGATAGGGCAGTGGTTGGATCATGTTGGATCTATAAGATCAAGCACGGTGCATATGGTAGCATCAAGAAATACAAGGCAAGGTTCGTGGCCAAGGGGTTCTTTCAAAAGGAGGGAATAGACTATGAGGAGATATTCGCTCTAGTGGCCAAGTATACTTCTATACGAGTTGTGATCTCACTTGCAACACAAATGGGATGGCAGATCCATTAAATGGATGTCAAGATGGCATTCCTTCATGGTGAGTTGAAAGAGGAGGTATACATAAAACAACCAAAAGGCTTTGTAGCACACAGCAGCGAGACCCACATGTGTAGATTGAAGAGAGCCTTGTACGAGCTCAAGCAAGCTCCCAGGGCACGTGGTATGAGCGCATTTATGATTACTTGCAAGGAATGGGCTTCGTGAAGAGTGAGGCGGATGCTAACCTCTACTACTTGGTGGTTGAGGGTGAGGTTCTCATTCTTGTTCTATATGTGGACGACTTGTTTCTAACAGGTTCACTGGGGCTCATAGAGAAGTGCAAAAGGGACCTTGCAACAAAGTTCGAGATGACGGATTTGGGACTTATGCACTACTTTCTAGGCATGGAGGTGTGGCAGACAGATGGAGAGATTTTCCTTGGGCAAGGGAAATACTGCATCAAAATCTTGAGGAGGTTCAAGATGGAGGATTGCAGAGCCATCTCTACAACCATTATCACGAATTGGAAGAAGGTAGACACATTCAGGGAGAAGGATGTAGACCCCACCTTATACAGGTAGTTGATTGGTTCTCTCATGTATTTGGTCAACACCAGGCCAAATATATCCTTTGCAATAAACTCTCTTAGTCAATTCATGGTTGAGCCAAAGAAAGTGCATTGGATAGCGACAAAGCATGTGTTGCGTTATTTGTGTGGTACAATCGAGTATGGGATTAGATATGCTCGAGGTGATGGAATCAAGTTGATAGGCTATACTAATGCAAACTGGGCAGGCAGTACAATGGACAGGAAAAGCATTTCAAGGTGTTGCTTTAGTTAGGGATTAGGAGTTGTCTCTTGGTACAGAAGGAAGCAAAAGTCGGTGGCTCTGAGTTCTGCAGAAGCAAAATACATAGCAGCTAGCATGGCGATGTGTGAGGCTATATGGCTTTGGAAGTTGCCGGTAGCCTTGTTTGGTCAAAGGGTTGAGACTACCGTGATACGTTATGACAATCAGAGTTGCATTAGATTATCTGAGAAGTGCCTTAGGCTGTCAGGAGATGATGAAGTCATGTCTCTCTCTTTGAATTGGTGTAAGCCTAGTTTTGCCTTTCAATTTCGATCATCTTCAAAGATGGATACAACGAGTACAAGTATGGAGATCAGTCATGAGAGTTGAGATGATAGATGCAAGTCAATTAGGATGAAGGCTTAAACAAAATGAAAGACTTTGATGATGATGAGGGAACCTTTGAGTTGGTGAGGTGAGTGCTACTGCTCACAAATTAGAGCAAAGTTGAGTCACTATTAGTGACCCCCCAAAACCCCACCTTGCCTCAACCTACTGTCAATGCCTCTTCAAAAGTCCTATGACCCTCTAAAAGTCCGATCAAGGTGAAGAAGTCCTTTCACTTAGTAAGATGAACATCTCTTGAGGTAAGTGCTTGATGTTTTGAGAAATAGAAGTGATTGAGCAAGTAAAATTGATATCTTTGAGTCACTATTAATGAGGGGTGAAAACCCTAACCACTTACAGTAAGTGCACCATCCAAACCATGACCTCATTGAGTGACTGCTAGAGCATGCTCAAATCCTTGCCCAAGGTTAGAGGAGACAATGTCTAAGGCGATGACTATGTTAATGATGATTGACAAAGGATGAATTCAAAGGATGAGAGAGAGAGAGAGAGAGAGAGATCAAATGGATGATCAACGATTTTGAAGGCATGTATGTCACGGAGATTGGAAGTTTTTACTTCCACCAAGGGCTAAACCACGAGCAAGGCATTGTCAATGCCTACCCAAAAGCCCGACCATGCCCTGTCAATGCTCATCCAAAAATTGACCTTATTTGAGCCACTGCCAGTGACCATTAAAAAGTCCGACCGTTTCCTATCAATGGGGTCTCAAAAGTCCAATCTCTTTTTGGCATAGTCAGTGCTCATCAAAAACACCAACCACTTCCAATCAGTGACCTTCCAAAACCCCGACCTGCCTCTTCTAGCATTGCCAGTTGGTGGTCAGATCTTCAACCTGCCTTGAGATTATTTCTAAGATGCTTACCTAAAGCCCGATCAGGTTGGGAGACTCATGAATTTACTGAGATCAGTGTTTTTGGAGTCAATGCCTTAGAAATTTATAGATAATGATGTTTCAAATGGGAGAGGTTGCATGGTGGTAGGTGGAAGCATGGTGAAATGCTAAGTGAGCAAGTTGCAATCACCCTTTGATGTCACTGCCAATGATGCATCAAAAGAACGACCTTCCTAGTGTCACTGTCAGTGACCCCTTAAATGTCCGAACTGCCAGGGCACATCCAAAAGTCTGACCTTGCTGATCGCATTTCCAGTTAGGCTTCAAAAGCCCGATCACTTTTTGATAACTGTCAATGCCCCCTTGAAAACCCGAACTTCCTATGCACCCCTAAAAGCTCGACCACTGTCAATGCATGGTCAAAAGTCCGACCTGTTCTAAGTCACTTCCAGTGACATCTCAAAAACTTGACCATGCATGTATCTAGGTAGGAATCAGGTCAAAAAACTGAGAGCTGAAACCCAAATCAGTAGATCATACCTTAAGGGTTTGAAATCAGGTCAAAAGTATCAAATCTGATAGAAGCTTATGCGTAGAGGATTAATCAGACCTTGAAACATTTCGAATCAGAAACTTAATCAGAATCAGACTTGAGACATAAATCAGACCTGAAAAGTGAAGTCTCGGACTGAAAGTATGACAAATCAATCTTTAGAACATCAGTGAATTAGACCTTGAAGATGAAAATCAGAAATTAAACAAAGGGAATTTATTTCAGATTCTAAGAATGATATTGTTTTCTTCTTTATCTTGATCAAGGTGTGTTTGCTTCTGTGGTTATGGAAGCAAAGGAGAAGGAGCTTCACCATGTAAAGAGAGATTCAGAATACAAGTTCATCAATTCATTCAAGGATGTCAGCATCAATATTATCAACATGAGAGATGGAGCAAATGCAACATGAAGATGATGAAAGTTCAGCACTTTTGAAGGTGGACTTAGAGAGAAGAGGAGCACTTCCGCAAGGCAAAGAAGACTTCATCACATGAGGAAAGATCAAGGTCCACATCAAATCCAGCACTAAGGCGGAATTCCCAAACAAGAAAATAAAGGGTGAAGAGATCAAGAAGAATTACAGTCACAAACTCTTGTGATGAGTTACAAGGGGCAAGTAGATGAGGTGGCGCCTAGTCATCTTCAGGCCAACTAACCTCATCATGTCACTCCAAGTTGAGGCGTCCGAATTCAATGCATCTGACTCATCCATCAAGGAAGATGGCCACCACATGTGGTCACAAAATTTTATGTACCTACCCTCACCATCTATTGGTCATAAATTCAATAAAGGACATTTGTCCTATAGAATGTAATTTTGTCATTGGTCAAGCATTAAATGCTTTGTAATGGGTGTAACAAACCCTAATTAGGGTTTTCAGCTTTCAGTCTTGGCCATTGATGTGGATTTGATCCTAGCCCTTCAGTAGCCCTTCAATGTAAAAAGAGCACTATATAAGGCTCTACTTCTTCATTTGTACAGGTTAATAGTTCAAGAATAGCAAATAGCAAGTTAATATTAGCAAGTAGCAAGCAAATAGCTAGAGTAGAATAGGAGAAAAGGGAGATTGTTGTCAAGAAATTGTTGCAAGAAGCATGTAAATTTCATTGAAGATATGGTGAACTTCATAAGTTGATTGAGCGGTTTGAATGGTCTCTACTTCTCATTTATTTTTATGTTAATTAGATGCATGGAAGATCTTTGTGCATGATTAATGGTGAAATTCCTATGTTCATACTACAAGTATTCCATTGATTGTGAAGTATCTTGTGTAGTCAACTGAACTCATTTATCCAAGCTTAACTTCAATTGCTACTTCTTCATTGATATCCATCATCTTAATGGTGTCTATGTCCATGGTAGTGATTTGAACATCATACTACTAGTATTCCATTGATTGTGAAGTATCTTGTGTAGTCAACTGAACTCATTTAGCCAAGCGTAACTTCAATTGCTACTTCTTCATTGATATGCATCATCTTAATGGTGTCTATGTCTGTGGTAGTGATTTGAACATCATATGCTTACCTTAGGAGATTGCACTAAACTTTATGGAGTTGTTGCTTTGCATGGCAAAGAAAAGTCTAGTCGAGTTTCACCAAAGATTGTCCATCACTCTTACACTCCTAGGATTGGATTAGCTTTCTCAACCCTTTTGCTATTTATTTAAAAATCAAGTAAATTTCCACGTTCTAGCGACATTCAAGCATTCAAGTTCAACGCAAGTCCCCCTTGTGATTCCAACAACATCACATCATACACACTGAGTCTATCCAAGATCACGTCAAAACCTAACATTCGGAACCTTGGAGTCATCCCATTTGATCACACAGTTTAGCACTTGTGAGGATTTTGTTCAAGAGAGGATAGAATACTTAGTATTTTATTCTGTGTTGCACAGTGCATAAAAAGACATCAACAATGTTAAGAAATTTTAGATTTTTCTCAAATGCTTCACAATATTACACTAAATTTTTTTTGTAATTTCAAACCTTGCGCAAAACTAAAAGTGAACATGGTATCCAAGTTAAAGTTGGAAGCAAAGTCTTTCCATGACCCAGTACTTGCACCGATATCAATACTCGTGATCTCCAAATTGATATTATCATCATTCCCAGTTATAGTAATAACAAAATTTGACATGAATTGCTAGTTTATTTTATCAGCTTTATTGGCTTTGATAATTACAAAATCTAACTAGTTTCCATTTTGAGTAACCACGAAAGTGAGTGTATGGACCATGGATTAGATAATAACTGAGAAATTGACATAAAAGTTATATGGGAATTAAACTAAAGAGTAAAATATTAATCAAAATCATAGCAATAAATCTAATGGGTGTCAAATTTGTGACTCTATATAATAAACTTAATTTGAAACTCTATTATTTCAAACCTCTTCTAAATGCTAACAATATGTTTTTTATTATTGAACCAAGGTTGCATTGAAATCTTCCATAATCATTAAAGTGGAGAGATTTTAGAATTGAAGATAGTCCTTCTGTCATGTCCCCTCAAAATTCTGTAAATGTATTATTGCACAAGAAAATAGTATTTATTGATAATCATAAAACAATATTCTATGGTTTTCAATTGTGTTAGCTAATTAAGTGTCGGTTTAACACTGATTACCCCTAATAGGAACCAATAATTCCATGGTGATAGAATGGAGTTAATTAATATTGTGAACCACTGTTTACAACCCGTTGTTGAGGGATGTTAATATTATAAACCGCTATTACTAACTGCAGGTCAATAATTAATTGATCGCGTGATGTTTTATTGGTCAAACAATGGGAAGGGTGGCGACTTTCCAAGGAGTCGCCACCACTATGTCTGAGCGCTCCATGAGCGTGACCCCTCAAAAGGACACAAAGACTTATATAATTGCAATCCGCTTTGGACAGGAGGACACAGAGACCATTTTTGTGGGAAATTATACCTTATGTACTACATAAATCGAAAGGGACAATATATGAAAACCATAGCGATCGGGAGAGTGATGAAATCCGGTGCATGGATAAGAGTACGAGCAAATTCCTCCAGGTGTTTGATAAATTCATAAACTAAAGAAGGATAATAAACTTAATAAGGCACAATATATCACTACAATGGGTATTCGATAAAACTAGTGAATTACGTTAATTATGAAGGAAATAGTAAATTAAGTAGTACGCTGGACAGTGGATTAAACTGAATTCATATCTTCTAAGTAAGGAGAATAGCCAAAAGTAACCTATAAGACACGTCCAAAAGGGATAACAGCCATAGGGCACCCCACAAGATACGTTGAGTAGGGAGAACAGCGGTAAAGGGCACCCTACAATTACACGTTGCATGAGGGAGAACAACTATAGGGCACCCTAGAGTGGCGTTGCATAGGGATAGGGCACCCTATTCTAGGAGATATGCATTCATCATTGCAATACTACATAAACTATCATAATTTAATAAGTTTAAATATACGTAGAATCGTAGAATAATTATTGGTTTTTCAGTTAATTTCAGGTGTTAACAATCAGGATATAATTTTGGGTAATCTTGTTGATCTAAAACTGCACTATTCATAATCAAATTCACTAGGGGACATTACAGCTTCAGGCTTGAATTTTAAATTCTTCATTTCTTAGTTGGTGTTTCTAATCTTGCCATGCCCGAGGTTTCTTGAAATAGTCTTTTAGTTAGAACCCTACCATGCTCAATAGCAAACCTTAGATCTTGGGTTTTTTCATCTTGGGATAATGTAATGTCCCCTTTTGGGATTGCCCTAAATCTTGCCCTTGTAGATATCGAAGTTTGCTAATTTTCACCCTTTTTAATTTTGATATTAGATATTGATCCATTGACTTTCTTGTCTTCTTTGATCTTAGGATGATTCCTCCAATTTCCCCTTCTCAATTGAATTAATCTCTTCTTTATATCCTCATTTGTGGGAAGTCACACCTCTTCATAAGAAATGAGTCATCGCTCTTCATTGCTGCCCTTTGAGAATTATAAATTATTCTCCAAATTGATCTGCCTTAGATGTCCTCCTCAAATGAGACTTTCTCCTTTTTATATCCTCTAATGTGAGGGAGAGTCACATCCCTTCACCATGTCTGCCCCTTTGCAAGGGTCACAACCTTTCATAATTACCACTCTTTGAAAGAGTCACAACCCTTCATCATTTCTGCTTATTGAATGAATCAATTTCTTATTTTCTTCTCATTCCTCTTACACATCTTCCTTTCTTTCTTTCTTTCTTCCTCTATCTTCCTCTATCTTCCTTTCTTTCTTTCTTCCTCTATCCTCCTCCCCCTTTCAAATGAAGTTCTCTTCTCCCTTCTATATCTCATGTTTGAGGGAGTCACAACTTTCCATCTCATGCCTTTTGACCATTCATTAAACTTAACTAAATTTTAGTTATGGTTATGTTTAATTTGATTCTTTTATATTTATAATTTAAATTTTATTTTTTTGTTCTTTTACATTTTAATTTTATCATTATTGTTTATTATTAAATCCTATTTCAAAAAGGGGATATTACAGATAATCTCTCTTTCGTAAGACACTTCTTCATTTTCCAAACTATGGTTTAATGCCTATTTTGGCTCAATTATGTGTAGTTAGTTTCATTGCACTCCACCTTATATCAAATACCTTGGACTCCAACTAAAGTTCTTGCCTAGGGTGCTACTTTCCTAGTTTTTGTTAAAGAAAGCTTATGATATAATATAGACATTGAAGCAATAATGATGATTATTCAACTCATTTGCCTTAACGAACACAAGGTTGGTTGACGATGGGCAACTAAAGGGATAAAGTTGTGATCGTTAAAGGCCATGAGATCTCTAGAATTATTTCAAGATGTGCTTACGAACAAGTGTTGGGAATGAAATACAAGAGGCAGTGTTTGGTAAATTCTCTTAACCATTAATGTTTTAATAATTGTTAGGATTATAATAGTTTTTCATGTTTGTAGTAGATTTGCAGAGTCATGCAATTTTTGACTAGTAGGGAACTAAATATGGTTTGTCTACACCTACCTACACTTATATCTATTATGAAATGTATTGCGATTTCCATTGCTAGATTGAGTACACAATGTCTTGAATTTGAGCAAATTGATCATCTCCATCATTATTTGTCATGTCCCCTCCTTGATCGTCATATATATGTCAATTATTATTATTAATTAATATAATAATTACCAAATAATGATTAGTTGAAATTTATTTATTTATTTAATTAATATTTATTAATGTTTATTACTAGTAATATCTTGAAACATTCAAATAAAAAATAAATTAATATTATATTATAAACATAATTTGATGGAAAAATTGTCATTGATGACAAAGAAGATTGTATGCTTACTATGTTCCGAGGATTCCTTACATTAGTATGCCTTACACATACATATGCAGCAGTCTGATTGTAATCCTAATCTAAACATATAGATGCAGACAGTACTACAGTGATCTATCAACAGTAATCTATATATCCAGTAATATAGATGCACACAGAATATGTATACACAGAATATATCATGAGGTTGGAAGTACATATGCAGTAATATATATGCAGTGATAAAATCAGTATACTGTATAGTGATAACAGCAAACAGTGGTCAAACTGAGTGATAAATATAGGTGACAAAACAAATAATAATAAATTTCATAATATTTAAAAGATATTCATATTAATAAGATTCCTCTTCACTTTCTACAGTGGATGCAAAGAGTGTCAAAACTGACATGGAAACAGTGGAAAGCCACGTCTTAAGAGTCTTAACATGGTCAAAGTTGGTTGAAGATCGGTGGTAACCAAAAACCAAAGTCTAAGATCTTCGATAAAAACAAAGGAAATATACTTATCGTGGTAAAAACATAAATCGCATAAGATTGAAGTTGCTTTTCTCCTATGCGCTAATAATTACAAATCATTCTATGAATCGATTTTTTATAACTAATAGTTATGAATAGAGGCGATGCATTTATGAAAAGAAAAGTTAGAAGGGACTTGACTATTCGTGAAAAGGTAAGGAAGAGTATATGTATATATTCAGATTTCGGTCCCAAGTAAGGGAGGATACAGAGAATAATATAATTCTGAAAAAATATAATTTAGACAGAGGAATAAATGAATCGAACAGCAGAATAAAAAGACAAAAGAACTATACAGATCAGATCAGAACTATCATTAGTTACAGGCAGCAACATCCTTGTTCTTGTTGGTATGCATGGGGTGTGCTTAATATGTTTGCTTAATATATAAAGTCCGATAATATTCTTATGCAGAATTTAATAATAATATAAATGTAGATAGTAATATAATAGTTATAAATATAGCTATTAATTATAATTATTATATTAATTTTTAGAAACTAATCTGCAGTAATGAATAATAATTCATACAATTAGTAATTAATAAATATGTAAATGATTTATAATGAATCAGAAAAAAATTAATTATCAAGTATGATAGAGTTAATTATCCATTGGGGTAGATGAACAATTTACTTAATAGCAAATTGACCAATTGAACTATGGAATATCACCGATTCGATTCACGCTAAGATAGATATGTCTCCTAATCAACTTAGTTTAAGTCATAAGTATATTGAAATAGCTTAATTATGGTTAAAACAAGCCTAAACCTAGTAGGGTATATTACATTATTGTGTTTTTGGAGATGTAATACACAAGTCTTCTCTATTATTAATTTCCTCAATCCTCTTTGTGATCTACATTAGCATCATAATTTAGTTTCTTCAATTGTCTTCATGGCACCATATTTCAAAAGCATCATAATGAAAACCTCAATGACTAGATGCCAAGAGATATCTACTCCTAAACATGTGCGGTAATTCCTACTACAATCAAATGATTCCATATTCACAAGCAAATAATAATCCAACAAACTGCCCAACATTAGCGATGTTCAAGTCAACTTTGAGATGGCATCCAAAAACAATCCATGACAAAGGGAATAATTCAAACCAAGAATGATCACATTATATTCATATTTGTATTTCTTACTGAGAAGGCTACTATCAACAAGCAAAGTTCATGGCTGCTAAATTTGGACATAAAATCATTAGAGAACTCCACAATATTTATAGGATTTTTGAAGGGAGTCATAAGTTACATGAAAACTCCAAGACATTCAATTCTCAAGTATCCTTAAGATTGGAGACCATCATAATGATAGGAGTACTAAAATAATAATGTAATATTTAGTTTATAATGGTCAATTAAGTCTTTAAGATAGACTTAAGGAATATTATTTAGTCTTATAGTTAAGTTCTTATCCTCTGCTTTCTTAGTTGTAGATCTTATCCTTTAAGGATAAATTGTTTGCATCTCTTATTTAAGGAGACTTTTTCTCTTTTGTTAATATCAAATATATTGATAATCATCATGTATATTTTTAATTATTTTATGGTATGAGAACCATGCTAGGAGCCCCAAGCATCTGCAATGTAACTTAAAGGGCAGAGGGCAGGGGGCATGTTGGAAATAAGCCACATATGGATTGACGATGGGCTGGCAAAGAGGTGTCAATAGCTCAATTGGTAGAGCACTCCAACAACAAATGGAAGGTTCCAAGTTCAAGTCCTAGCTGATTGATATGAGTGATAGCTCAATAAGGAGAGCAACTCATTACTGGAATTCCTTGCATTGAACTAATCTTTGTACCTTGAAGCAAATGTCATGCCCTAACACACTAGCCAACCATGGCATGAATTAGGAGAATAATAATATTTATCATGCCAACCATCCCACTACAAACCTTCCTAGGATGCTTATGAAACATAAAGGCACAAGGACAACTGAAGAAACGAAATCCAGTTGCCAATGCAAATCATAGAGAGGATTGAGGGAATTATTAGTAGAGAAGACATCGTGTACTCAATCTAGCAATAGCAATCACATTATATTTCATAATGGACATAAATGAAGATTGGTGGAAATGGGCCATAGTTATTTCCCTTCCCTACCAATCAAAAATTGCATGATTAATGCAAATTTGCTACCAACATGAAAAACCATTATAATACTAACAATTGCTAAAACAACAATGGTTAAGATAATTTAAATCATTGTCTCTTGTATCTCATTCCCAACACCTATTTACACCTATTTGAAAGCATGTCTTAAAAGAATTCTAGAGAATTCAAAGGCCTTCAACAATCACAACTTCATCCCTTTAGCTACTCATTGTCAACCAACCTTGTGTCTATTAAGGCACTTGAGTTGAATAATCATCACTATTGATTCAACATCTATATTATGTCATAAGCTTGCTTTAACAATAGCAATTAAGAAAGTAGCACCCTAAGCAATAACTTTAGTGGGAGTTTCGAGTATTTGTTATATGGTGAAGTGCAATGAAACTGGTTGCACATAATTGAGCCAAAATAGGCATAAGTAATAGTTTGCAAAATGAAGAAATGTCTTACAAAGGAGAGATTATCCAAGATAAAGAAATCCAAGATCTAAAGTCTTTCATTGAGCATGGCAGGGTTCTAAGTGTTATTTTGTTTCAAGAAACCTCACGCGTGGCAAGATTAGAGACACCAACCAAGGAATTAAGAACTTAATATTCAATCCTAAAGCACTATCTTCAATTCCAAAATCCCTCCATTATAATGATTATGGAAGATTTCAATGCAACCTTGGTTCAATAATAAAAAACTCACAATGTCAATGCAATGTATAAACAAAGTTTCAAATGAAGTTTATATAGAGTCACATATTGGACACCCATTTGATTTACCAGTATGATTTTGATTAATATTTTACTCTTCAATTCAATTCCCAATCTAGCTTTTTCTCAAGACCTCAGTTACTATTTAATCTGCAGTCCGTATACTTATTTTTGTAGTTACCCAAAATGGAAATCAGTCAGATTTTGGAATTGGTAAAGCCAAGAAAGCTAATAAAATAAGCTAGGAATTCATATGAAATTGTGTTATTACTAAAGCTAGGAATGATGATAAAATCAACTGGGAGATCATGAATATTGATATGCTAGTACTAGGTCTTAGCAAGACTTTGCTTTTAGCTTTAACTTGGATGCCATTCTCACTTTTAGTTTTGCACAAAATCTGAAATTACAGAATTTTTTCACTGTCATACTGTGAGGCACTCGAGAAAAATCTGAAATTTTTTAACATAATAATCTTTTCTTTTCCTAGCAAAAAATCATCATGACGTAAACAGTGCAGTAAAAGGTTAAAATAAAGAAATTATTAGTGTTAAGGTTTTAAGCCCACTGCTTAGACCCTTGCCAGGGAAAAACAACCATTCTTTTTCACATAATGATAAAATGTATTAAAAATAAAGCAATCCTTAAGTGATAGCCAAAGCAACATACCCTTCAATGAAAGTTCTTGAAACTTTTTCCTCATAACCCTTACAAACTTGAACAGATCATTAGTCTGATTCAACTCATCGAGCAATTCTCTAGTACCTTCAAAGCTGGGATCACAATCTAATACTGCCAATACAGCCAGGTATCATTATATTATTACAATTCACAGATATTAAGCAGAGAAAAATAGATTAAAAGCATTTAATAACTATAGAAACTGTAGCAGCAAGCAGAAAATCCTCTACAATGTCATTCAAATTGGGCTCTTTTTCAGAAATGATAGCTTGCACTATAAAAATAATGAACTGCAATTAGAATCAACATACAGGTATAGCGGTCATTCCTTCGGCAATGACGGATGCTAAATGAAAACTCACGAGCTGGACTTACTTGATCAACATTGACAAAAATGAATTTGATACCTACAGCAAACAGATAAAAAATTGCTCCGTGATTGACATACTTCTGATGTGAAACTGCTGAAAATGGAAAGTTACTGATAAATAAAGATCCATTATAAAATCAGGTTTGAGTCTTTCACCATGTCCACATTCAATACGAAAGCCAAGTGCTCTATTGTACCATGCCACAGCTTCTTGATGTCCTCTCTTGAATCTCAAATCAGGCTGATTGCTCTCCTCTAGCATTGTCAATGCTTTTTCAATGAAGAAAAAAGATTGTGGTTGAGAATGTGTTTAGAAGCCCACATAAGCAAAAAAATTAAACACAAAGTCCTATTCATAATCAATTTCTTTAAAATTCAAATAGCGCAATGTTTATGGTGCTACTAAATACTCGCTATGAATTGGAAAACCTCTGCTTTTACTCATATACACAATGGAGATGAAGCTAAGTTGCTAACAATGATGAACATCAGCCTCCGTGACATTTGGAGACTCGACTTTGTCAAATCTCAGCCCTATCATTTTCAAAAGCCTATTTTTGGGTGGAAGAAATTTTGCTTTAGATCCATTGAGATTGAGTCTTGCCGCTATGCATTAACTATTCAATGCTTGCATATTTTATTGCCCTGTGTCTCATACCTCTTCAAGATAATTTTATCCTCTTCTATGTACTGCACAATGAGATATTTCAGTAGAACTAAGGTTTGTTTTTATTCACAATAAAAAGATTGTTTGTTGCAGCCTTCATAATGGACAGGAAGCAAAAATTGTCTATAATTTTGTTTGTTTGGTTCAAAATATACATTGATAAGTTTAACAGAAAGGAAAAAAGATTTATCTAGATTTTGTTTGTTCAGTTCAGAATATATTATTTCGAGCCAAACTTTTCCACATTAGAATATTCTAGCATCCTCAGTCATGATACTGCCATCTTCACTACTTATCCCACCTCAACCACAACATGTGTCTAAAATATCGCTCCATTTAGATTTAGTGCACACTTCTTTAGTGTACCATCTGTGTCTCTTATCAAGTTATCACTGTCCTGTACATTAACTGACCAACCTGTATAGTTCCAACCATATTCACTATTTATATTTGCCTTGTTCTTTAATCCACTTCTCATCACTGTTAAATTACAGAGTACACATAATAATATGTTTTCAATTTCTTATTTTTGTTCCATAATATGTAATGTCCCCAATTTTTGAGGTGACAATTAATTAAATTGATTTCTATTAAGTCGTCAAAAAAATTAATAAAATATTCAAATGATGACTTAATGTTAATTAATTTAACTAAACAATAATAAAATATTATTAAATGTCACTTTATTAAATAAAGTTCTCCAAATATGATTAATATTAAAGTTGGCCTAATCTTCTAAAAAGTTCCTGAAAGTCTTCATGAGGAGGTTGTTGGGTTGTGGTGAGTCATACTTTAGATTTGATAAAAGTTTATGATTTCTAGAGACATAAACCTTAAGGAGTTGACAGAAGGGCTGGATGAAAAACCTAGTTATTCCGAAGAAGTGGAATTGTGTAATGTCCCCTCAGCCAATTTTGCTTACAAGGTCAGTCTATTAATGGTCCTCATAGACTAACAAGTTGGATAGAGAACCCAAGCAAGTTGGTCTCCATGAAAATGTGTCAGGAGGGTTCTTTCTTGTTTTGCTAGAGCATTTAATCTAATCACTCCAGTTAAGCCACATTGAATTTCATAATCTCTCCTTGGGTTGCTAAAAATACATTAATAGTAGTGAGTTTTCACCTATCCTAAGTTCCTATCTCTAGAGAAAGAGTGAAAGGGGAAGTGAGAGATAAAAGAATGACTTAAGTGGAAAAAGCACATAACATAAGGTAAGCACTCCAAAACGGGAATATTATAATGTGGAGAAAGTAACCAATATTAAATCATTAAATCTGATTGAGGTGCTAGGGTTCAACCCTAATTAGGGCATAACTTTGGATAAGTATTAAAAGGCAAACTTATGGGCAAAGTCATTATGTTGGATAAAAACTTCTCTTTCTCACCTTCCTTAGGGAGCTTGTGGTTTTAAGGGCTTTGGAGACGGAAACCTCCATTGCTGCACATCTACAGCTGTGAGAGACCAGCCAAGGGTGTGAAGAGGAACTCCCGCCATCAAGGGTTTCACTTTCCATGGAGCTTAAAGTGAATTAGTTTGGTATACAAATCTGAGTCACCTACTTGCTTGATTGTGTGGCTAAACTGTCTTGATTGAGAAGGTTTAGAATACATTTTTTAAGGATCTTTGCACAAGGAATGTATTGGCACATGAGTACGATTTGTGTGAAGGCTGGACAGCAATTTTGAAGAGTGTTTGGGACTGGTTATAGAGTTTTTAGTCTACAGCTGTAGGGAGGTGGCTGCTTGGTAGGCCAACTCTTTGAAGATCATTTCCACCCCAAACTGTGTTCTAATCAGCTGCACATTATAGTACTATCTTTCCCTACACAGCAAACAAGTTCTGGAAGGTTGCAGCAATGAAGGGGATATCAAAACACATCAAAACAGACCTACAGCAGGCCGTACCATCTAAAGAATTTGGAGTGTACAATAAACCCCAACTTAAGGGGAAACTTCAGCCTATACACTCTAACAATATCACCATCAGCAAACTATCATATGACAGCAGTTTGAAGAGAAGGAATCAGATTTCTGATCTCTGTGAGTCTTTTTCTGGGTAAGCACCTCATTTTCTTAGTGAGCTCCTTAGTTGTGTGCTACAACTGGAGTTCAATGTTTCCTCTTCAAAACTACCGGGTATGTTGGTAGTGGCTTAAGAATTTCACTTGCTTGTAATAGAACTATTTCCAGAAGATTGTTGTTTCCATTTCAATAGAATGCTGGTATAAGTATTAAGCTTAAATGTGATTTCAAGTTAGCTTTCAATCTATTTCTTGTTATCAGAAGACAGCATTTATCTTCCTCCTTTCAAAAACTTCAAACCAAAAACAACTACATCTTCTACAACTTCTGTCTAGCTCTGAAAGATCACATTCAAAGAATGGACATATAGTATTATTAATTTAATTAAAGAACCAGCAGGTGTTCTTCTACTATTCAGAAAGTTCAGTGTCCTAGATAGGGTGGGACATTACAATTCGCAACAGAGTCTACATCTGTGCCAAATTTGTGAGGTCTCCAATGGAGACAAATTTGTAAGTGTTGTTGGAGAAATAAAAGATATTTGCGAAGCTATAACAATTTGTATTTATTTGGAAATAAAAAGATTTTTTATTTTGAATATATTGGTGTGAGCTTTATTTGATTTAATTACTACAACACCTGTTGAATAAATAAAAGGAAAGATAAGGGTTGAATAATTATACTTGCCAATAGTTTATAATTAGCAGCGATATTGGCAAAGAGTCAATATTAATAAGTCCCATGGTAGATTGTAGTCGGTTGAAATATTTATCACACATATTGAAGGCCGAGTGTTACATCCCACTTGTGCCCTAGTGATTTTATGCAGTATTCTTGTCCCGATACATGTTAACCTTGGTGCATTTTGATATACTCATGTGATGTATGATGTGCCTAGTTTTATGCTTTAAATGATGGATTTGTTCAGATGATAATGTATGTGTGAATAATGTTAATTATGTTTTCTATGCGAATTGATGTAATTTGATTTAGTAAATTGAGGAATTCCAGCTAGCTATATGATATCATGTTTCACTTTTATCATGGTTTATTAATTGTCAGAACTAGACAAGATTTGATCTAACCGATTTCCCTGGGCCAAGTGTATGCAGGAGATTGTCGTCCTCTCCAAAAGGAGGGAAAGTATCATCAGGTCGGGAGGTGAAAGAATGCCAGAACTCAATGTCATTTGAAAACCCTAGCCTAGGCCAGGTAAACCTAGTTGGATCTTGTCAGACTTTGGTTAGCCTGTGTGTCGATTAACCTGGTAGGTCAGTGCATAGAATCTGGGGTTTGACGCTTCGTTATTTATTAATTAAGTTGACCAGACTAATATTACTTTTAATATATATGTTTATGAATATGTATATATATACATAATTGATATATCCTATACGAGTACCTGGGTACGGTAGCACGTATACCCGATCGTATACGTACTACCGCAATCAGATATTCGTAGGGAGTCTAGGTCACGTATATATAAACATAAATAAACATGTATTATTAAATTTAATTATGATTGTGTGACAAGTTTTATTTTAATTAAATAAATTATTTTATTGGCAATATCAATGGTTAAATAGATGAAATTATTTTCTTTCATAAGTGTTGAAAGAAATAAGACTTAAATAAAAACTTTTAATTCTTTTAATGATAACCATCATATAATTCCTATTTAATGAGCAAGCCTTAATATTTTATCGGGCTAGTTAGAAAGTAATAAGAGCAAAAAAAAAGAATAATGTAAAGTAAACCTAGTATATCGCCATCCCTTATTATGGAGTTATCGGGCATTGAAAAAAAAGGGAATAGATTAGAAACTTCACGCACCATTTTATATCATCATGGAAAGATATTTTTGGGGATGTTTTTGGAAGGGCGTGGGATGAAAGCGAAATGCAGTTACAGGAATGCAAGCATGCCCTGCGTGACTCCTTGGGGGTTTTGGATAATCCGCCTGGTATTAGGGCGTGGATTTGGGACTGCGTGGTTTATATAAACTAAAAGGATATGAGAGGAGATTATTATCTTTTGTTACGGCTGGCTTCTGGAAAGAAAAAACGAGAGGAATAGGGGTTGTTTGGTGCTTGCTTCCATTCACAGCTCTGCTATTTGGTATTCCAGAGGGTTCTCAGACAAGATACTTCAAATCACAGGTCATGTTGTCTTTCAGACCTGCGAATTCCTCTTCTTCTTACCGTTATTTTTCCCTTATGAAAAATAAAAAAAGAAGGAATTACATAAATGTTTTTGTGGTTTGTTAAATACTGGAAGTCTGGAAAATTTCATGGCAAATCACATGGGCTGGAAACCCTTCTGCACTCTTATGATTTATATTTGCTGTAGTTTCAGTTTTATCAGTGATAAGCAGCATGAAGAAATTTAATGTATTATGTTAGGGGTTCAGTGGTAGTCTGAAATTGGAAAGTGCATACATGCTTTTTCTCATGTTATTACTCTGTTATTATTTCAGTAATAATTTTGTTTCTGGAAATTAAGGAGAGGGTTAACCCTATGCAATCAAATGAAATACGTAATGTATCTTTAGCTTTTGTGAGGAAACATAGTTGGTACTGTTGAATCTAGGAAGGGTTTGGACAGTTTTTAAAATGGGCAAGAAGAAATACGTACCACAGCTGCATTATTTCATAGTTAAACCAGATTTCCTGGTTGCCATTTTGTAAATTAGGAAGTAATTATCCTTCCATTCTGCTTTTATTTCATATAAGAAGTAAGGGAGGGCATACATAGCTGTGACTGCATTGTTTATTTTGTTCCTATTGATGTGAGGAGTTGTAATAGGTTTTTATACATATATATTTGTATATACAGCAAGTATATATATATAGATATGTGTGTATAAGAACCTACACAACGGTTTCCTTAAGTTTGATGTAAAATGTGAAGGTATAAAAGAACTTAAACTATCCATGTTAGACAAGGGTTTGAACAGTTGGCAGACTTTAAGGAAATATAGTCATTATCTTCTGCTGGAACTATGTTACAGCTTCCTGATCAGCAAAACCCTGCTTTCCCCATTACATTTTTTGGCATACCATAAATATCTGGGTTGCTTATACGGAACTACTGGATCTTCTTTTATATTAATACTGAGTTAATGTGTCAGTCTCCTATAGGAGCAGCCCATTCCATTACTGTTATGGAAAGAAAGGGGTTTATTCATTGGTACTTTTATTCTTTTCCCATCTAACGAATAAGGTGTATGTAGTGTATATAATTACTTGCGTACATATACAATCTGTATAAGTACTTACATATACTAGGTTGTGTGTGTACGAAAGCATGAAGGTGTAATACTACGTACCAATACATGTACGATATATGGACTGAAACCTTAAACTGCAAAATTAATTGAGAGAAATTATAACCACTGGGCCCCTCAGAAATTTGTAGGATCTCATATTCCAGAAGACTACTGAAACCTTAATCAAGCTTACTCAGTTTTGCTTAAAACCGAACCATTGACTAGCAATGTTATTTACACCATTCAATTGAAACCACCGGGTCCTAGTTTCCCTTTTTGAGTTCAGTTGAACTCCCTAAACCTAGACTTATTGCCGAGAAGGGTGAGATCATTGACAGTGCGAAGACTCGTGCTTACAGTGTAAAACCTTGGCCAAGGTGGTGTTGCGTAATGCATGCACTAGTCTGATCTTTAGCACCAGATACAACCTTAGTCAGAGCGTCATACTAGTAGGGAGTTACCCTTAGTGTATCACCGACTAAGTGCGTAGGTCCTAACACCAAGTCTCAGATGGCATTGAGTTCTCGTATTCCTTTACCTTCCTGCGAAGGGCCGGGCCAGTCCAGAAGGATATGGCACGGGGGACTAGATAGTCCGTGGTTGGGCGGAAAAACGCCCTAATGATACTTTTCCTCCTCACCAACATCATGGCAGAGTTTGAAGTTCAGAATTTAGCATCAGTTTAAAAGTACTCTCTAAACCCTATCTCTCTTTCTTTTTATGCAAGTTAATTAGTTCTTAAATATTACATGTATGCTTAATTTTTAGTTTTATGCACTTAATCTTTCCATTATCGTTATTCGTTTTCCTGTTTGAATATAAAAAATATATATATATATATATCCTTTTGCTATGCATATGTTAACGGCTATTTTGCAACGGTTAGATTATTCGAATTTAAATTTCTTTCAAATTTCTGCATGTTACACCGAGGGTTAACATAGCGTGTAGTGCGGAATTATATTCAGCTTTCCCAAAGTTTGGAATTGTTGTGACTATAGCGTTTGGTGCATGATATTTCCAGAATCATGAATATAAATATCCTCCACTTAGGAACTATAGTCGAAGCCAGGAAAATTATATTGCTATGGGAGTCTTTCTGCAATTGCGGCTCATCTTTACTTCTCTGGCACAATTCATATCAGGTTGCTATGTAAAGTCATGGTTTTGTGTTTTGTCTGCATCCTCATTTCCACAGCATCTTTCACAAGGCAAGAGTCAGAAATGAGAAGTAATCCTTTCATACAAGTTCACATTTTCTGTGGAGATGTAGAAATACCTATGATTCCCATTAGCATATCATTCAAGGATTTGAGCAGTGGGACCATTAGAAAGCAGAAGACAGTCAGAAATACCAAGACTTCAACAGTAGTCGTGGAAGAGGTGATTTCAGGGAACATGAGAACTGTACAGATTGTGCCTTAGTTCCATCAGTCTATAAAGATATTGTTCAGTGTCAGACTTCCATTAATATCAGCGAATCATAACGCTCAATATTAATATATTACCAATAGGGAGCTTGGAGAGTTTCAATACAAGATTGGCGATCTAACCTTAATGACTGCCCTCCTGGTAATTGCAGCAAATTAAGGTCAGAGCACCATACTTTGTAATTTGTTCTACTCTGGAAATGAAAGCAAATAATCTCTATTATGATTTATTTGCAAATTTTGTGTGACATGTATATGCAATTCTGGAGCAAACATAAACAGCTGAGCTAAGACCATTAAAGAAACTTAAAATTGAATGCATTCTCTTGTAAAGTTTGAAGAATATTACTATTTTGTCAATTATCCCTATTTGGGGATATTACAGTGGTATCAGAGCTTAAGTCCTGCCAGCCGTGGGCTTAGATTGATGAGCGAATGAGAACAGGGTACCAGTATGGGTGACACAGGTGAAGACAAAGCAAAGGCCTTCTTTAAGAGGTATGAAGAACTTAACATCAACATGTCTAAAACATGGAAGAAAGTAGCCCAACTGTTGATAGGTCTCAATCAGAAACAGAGTATTGATAAACCTGCATATGACAAAGGTGAAGGACAACCTGATCAAGCTAATGAGATTGACCGACTTCATGTTGAATATAATGCTTTGAGTGCAGCAGTTCGTAATGACATGACCTTCAATGAATACTATGGACTGAAAACAAAAGGAGGGCACAGGAGGAAGGGGTACCATCTTAATAACTAACTGGATAGAGAGACTGATATGAATGAGAAGAGTAAAGAGCAGAAGCTAGAAGAAATCTCAGAAGTTACCATTGAAGAAATTGCTATCCTGAAGTTTGCCAAACCAGCATTGATGGATCAACTATGTGGATAAATTCAATCATCTATGGCAGCCATAATGCATGAGGATAATAGTGGTGTGAAGTCTTCTATTGTTGACAGTCAAGATTTGAAGGAAGAGCCTCTTATAATGATCAAGCACGAGGAGCACTCAGATTTGCACGGACATGAGGAAAGGTGTGATTCAAAATTTTTTGCTTGTACACAGTTTGCATCGTGGGGATTATGAGTCACCTCTTTTGGAGAGCCCTTTGAAGGCTCAAGTCATTGTTATGGATGAAATAGTTAAGCACACACTTGATGGGCCAGCTAACGGTGATATGCATGCATGTGAAGATGGAGACATTTGTGAATCAAATTTGGTTGGGCATTTAGCCATCCCTAAGGAGTTCAAGGAGTCTACTTGTGTTGAGACACAACCCCATCATAATGAAGATTTCTTGGTGGAGTATGAGGGTGCCCCAATTTCAGAACTTATGACACATGTCATGGAGGCATTTCATGGTGATTGGTATGTACGTGGAGGTGTGGAGTTGCAGCTGGTATATGATCCAAGATATGAAGATGATGTCATAAAGGTACTTGATTTTGAGTGGCATATGCTGGAGTTTCAGATGGAATATCGTTTTATGGTATGGAGATGAGCATAAGGGTAGAAGTACTCGAGCCCTAATCCACTGCTTTCAGCCTCATACAATGTTGATAGATGGCTGTCCTACCTTTGCTGATCCTGGAGTTTTTAGGGTATACTTTGAAGACAGCAGCTGTTAGGATGCAACAAGAGATCATGCAATATGTAGAAGAAACAACACATTCCACCATATCTTCAATGAAAAGAATGTTTATTTACAAGCTTGGCAACAATTTTTGTCTTCTCTTATTCTACTCTAACTTTTGGCTAGCTACCTACTGCTCTCTACTGTCTATTGGTCAACTATTGTCTATTAACCCTTACAAATGAGAAGAGCAAGCCTTATATAGTGCTCTCAATACAATTGAGTGGCCAGGATCAAATCCACATCAATGGCCAAGATTGAAAGATAAAAACCCTAATTAGGGTTTGTTACACCCATTACATAACATTTAATGCTTGACCAATGATAAAATTACATTGAATTGGACACATGTATGTTGCGCGTATTGCACACATACCTCGTCTGAGACAAGGGACCCCCATCGCCCAGGAGAGATGAGAGGCTTTTGGCGGTAGCAGAACCAAAATGGATGTGTCTTGTGCCTCCTAAAAACCCGAGAAACCCAACCCTCTGCAACACCCATCAAAATCCCGAAAATGAACTAAAAGCTCAAAATCGCACAATGGGGCTCATTTGCCCGAAGATCTCAAAATCGCAAAATAACCTCATTGGCCGAAAATGTAAAATCGCAAGGCAACTTGGTGGAGAATTGTGAATCTAAGCCTAAATGCCCGAAGTTCGATTCAAGGGCAAAGACCAAAGTCGCACATTTTCCTGTGAATGTTGAAATGCGAAGTTCAAAAGCTCACAAAATCGGTTTTTAGGCCGAAAACGACTCTAAGAATAAAATCGAGCAAAATGGCTCTATAAGCCGAAAACCATAACAAAGCCCAAATTTGTAGATTTGACCTCTAAGGCCGAAAAACATTTAAACCACTCAAAATCGGCTTAAAATGCCGAAATGCAAAGTTCGAAATCTCACATTTCGATCTAAAGAACCGAAATTTATAAAGGGCATTCACACAGGGAGTCAAGTTCGCAAAAAGGGCCCTCATTAAGCCGATAAGCATAAAAGATGACCAATTCACAAAATCGCCTTAAAGGCCAAAAACACTAAAAAAAACAAAGTTCGCAATTTCACTTCATGAGCCGAAAATCATAACATAGACTAAGTTCACCAAAGTGTCCTTCAAGCCGAAAAAGAATAATGAAGTTTAAACTTTCAAAATCGGCAAGTAGGCCAAAAATTCCAAACCCTAAAACTTCACACAAAATAGCCCATTAAAGTCGAATTTCATAAAGTCCAAAGGCATCTTGCATAAGGTCGCATTTTTTTGGTCAAATGGCCGAGTTTTGTGGCAAGTAAATGGCATCTAAGGTGAAACAAGAAAACGAAAAAATCGCTTATTTACCCGAAAATTCATTTAGCCGAAAAGTCAGGAGAGCAAATAAACATAAGTTAAAGATCATCTCTCATTTCACCTGTTGAACCCGAAATTGCCAAAAGGGGGGTTATAACCTAAAAAGTAAATCTCTCAAAACCCCCCAGTATGCCCAAAATTCCAGGACTTAGGTGATTAAAAAATGTAAAATCACACGAAATTTCACCAAGGGTGGTATTAAAATGGAAAGCCAAAATCTCACATTTTAGGTGAAGCGTTCGAAATTGGATATGCTTCTTAAAAAGGCTTGAACTTAACATCTCGTAGTTCACCTCTCAGGCCTGAATTTCATCTAAGTTGGAGAGTGAATCAAGACGAAGGATCGGATTTCATGTTTGAGGAGAGACATTTAAAAGATACATTTCACAAAGAGCTTCTTAAGCTTGAACTCCACCGAGACAAAGCCAGACGTTAAATAAAATTTAATCTTTGTCAAATTAATTTATTTAATTTTTCAAAGTGATTAATCCAAGTAGAAATTGATTATTTGCAGATAAACGACGCAAGGTGAAGACCTGATAGTGAGCGAAGCTAGGAAGCGAGGATGCAGAACGCACCACAGAACGCAAGACGAAGCACAGGGAAGCATGCCACCAAACCACAAGTTGAAATCCACCCAATGAGATTGAAGACAAAGAACACACATAATGCTCAAAATATGCATTCTCAGAAGGATACACTGCTGGATTTAATTCCAAAAGTTCAGTTTCTGAAAACTGAATTGTTTATTGTAAAAGAGAGCTGCTTGTGGGCCCCACCTAATGAATTTAAAATGAGGGGACACAAGTCAGTTATCCCCAGCTACCAAGTGGACTGAGTTAAAGCCAAACTGTTGTAGGTAGTTGGAAATGTGGTTGAAGGGATAACCGAGAATTGAGTAGGCATGGGTTAAGGCTACCAAGGTTCTAGAAGGCAGATTGCAACCCTTGGATGTAGTCAATCATGGCCTCTGATTCAATATGTAAAATCTATAAAAGGCAGAGGCCTTTCTTTTGTAAAGGGTTAGCTCTTTAGGTTTGGATAGTTAGATTTTGGTTAGAATTTAGTAGTTAGAAGTAGCATAGAAATGCTGCTGAAATTGTTGTAATAGCAGCTGAAATCAATATATGGACATTGATTTGGTGTTTATCATCTTGGTTTCATTTTGTTTGCATGGTTTCCTTCAGCAATTTAGATGGATCTTTTGGTGTGCAAGTATCTGATGGATTCGGGCTCATACCATTGAGGATATGTTGATTGTGTATCCTTGTCTATGGTTAGCCTGAGCCTTTAAATCGTGCTTAGTTCAATTGCAGATGTCCGTTTGAGCTGCACCAGAATTGGGTGCTTAGCCATGCTCCTGCAGTCTGAAAATCTTCCAAGTCCCCTTGAAGATTGCACCGTTCCTGCGAGGTTGTGAGTTATTTTGGCCAAGCCAGGATTGGTTATGTCGAATCCGTCTACCCGCATACCAACCTGGTTAATTTTAGGTTTCCTAAACCCTTCTCTTTTGCTTTTATTTCCCAGTCCGAGAATCGCAGCAGACTAGCTTGTTGCAAAACGTAAGTCCCCTTGTGCTCAGTCAAGAACTGACATTTGGAACCTTGAGGTTCTCCCCTTTGATCGATTAAAAGCAGCATTAGGGCTTCCTTATACAAGACTTGGCAAGAACATTCTATTCTGCGTTGGCCGGATAGAGTTGCAGCGATGCGACTTTAGACACGTCAACAATGTCCATCATTGAAATTCGACCAATGAATGATGAAGTTAGGTACATCAAACTTTGTGCCTTCATGTGGTAGTTATCCTCTTCGTTGGATGGGTCAAGTACATTGAATTAGGATGCCTTGACCTGGAATGATGTGATTGGGTTGAAGATGACTAGGTGCCACCTCAACTACTCCTTGTAACTCATCACAAGTATTTGTGATTCGGGCAATATCTCTTGATACTCAATATTTCTAAGCCTATAATGTGATGATAGTGGGAGATATTTACAATTTGCATCATCTTTGGGGATCAAACCTTCTAACTTTGATTAACTCTTTTGGAACTATCTTCTACCTTGATCACATTTGCATTCTCTTTCTCTTTTGTGGAAACTCCTTCCTTATGATGTCTAGAACTTGTCCTTGCATTGCTCTCCATCTTGAATTTCCTATCTTAGATTACTCGCTTGTTGTAATAGCAACAATTTCTTGGAATTCTAGAGGAAATTCAAGATAGTTGTAAAATTCATCTCTTTAGCACTTTCATGATATTGATCTTCACTTTGTGATGATGAGTCCTTATCTTTCCTTTGCTTGGGAATTCACCTTTGTGTGTTTCACCTTCAACCTTGAAATCCTTCACCTTGAAGTGTGTTGTGATCATTTCACACATCGCCCCATCACAAATGGGGACCCCTCTTTTGCTTTAGTTTTAGGGTTTTGGTTTTAGATGAAATGAAGTTGAGTGGGTTTGTTCCTCAACATCCTGGCTATGAGCGATACATGATGACCATTTCATTTGATCATCATCACCTGAGATGAAGATATTAGAACCAAGCATTGGGATTGCTATGATATTGAAATCATTGATGCAATATGGAGACTTAGACTATGAAGAAGGCTTCAAACAACAACTAAGGACTCTTTGAGTTGGCAAGGTGAGCGATTTTCGCTCAAAATTTGGCTGTCAAATCCCCCACCTGGCCATAGCTACTCAATCAATGACCCCTAGAAAGTTCGAACTTTTTCAGCTAACAGTCAATGACCCCTCAAAAGTCCGAAACTTTTCTAGTCAATACCTCCTCCAAAACCCAATCTCTCCCTTTCTCAGTCAGTGACCCCTCCAAGGTCCGATCTAAGGTGAAGATGTTTTTGCTAAGCAAGATGAACATGTTAAGAAAACAATCCTTGATGTTTGACGAAGTAGAGGCAATTGAGTAAGTGAAGGTAGCTATCTTTGAGCACAGTCGGTGACCTAGTGAAAGTCCGAACTTTCACAATCAATGCCCTGTCTAAACCACGACCTCACTTAGAGCTCAGTTAGTGCTCGATGAAATATCTCACCGGAAGTTGGAAGAAGATGTTGAAGTCGATGATCAAGACAACAATGAAAAAAGATCAATACAAGGCATTTGAGCATGAAATGAAGATTAAGGGAACTTGAACAAGTTTGCACTACAGTCAGTGACCCCCTGGAAGTCCGAACTCTTCCAGTCAGCAGGGTATCATAAGTCCAAACTTTTCTTATGCCTATTCAATGACATATCAAAAGTCCAACCTGCCTTGGCATGATAGTCAATGACCCCTCCAAAGTCCGAACTTTCTTCCAGCTCTGTCCATGCCCTATCAAAAGTCTGAACTTTTCAAGTTTGCTTAATTTGGCGATAGAGATGACATTTAAAGCTCTCATGCCTAAGGAAAGGACCCACCCAAGAGGCAAACAATTTTATTTGAATTTGAAAGGGTAAAGAACAAGTTGGCTTTTGAACTCCAAATGCAAAACATTAAATGAGAATATCAAGTTGGCCTAATTTAGTTAAAAGTCGCACCTTTGCAACTCTATAAAGGAGGTGATTAATCCTTCATTTGCAGCGATTTGACATTGTCAAACAACAACGATTTTGATCAAGGAGAGGCGAATTCACCAAGGCTAAGCGAATCCTTTATTTGCCTAGCGAACCATCTTCCAAGGATAGCGAATTTGCTATTGTTAGCAGCAACATTGTATCCATTAAGGATCAGCGAACTGAACTTCAGCAATCATGACCTTACCACTAGTGACCTTCATTGCATATCAACGAATTCATCACTACAATCAGCAATTCTACATCAGCATTTGATCAAGAGTGCATTAATATAAGGGTCAATTTTGCCAAATAAGCGATCAATTTTGAAGTTACCAATCCATTTAGAAGTAGTTTGCAGGTAGAGCATGGCAGCCCCAAAGGCAGGAGCGGTCTCCAGGCAAACTCTCATCAAGGAGAACTTAAGAGGAGTAATGCCCAAAACCAAGATCACCACATTTTGGAGTGGTGTAGGAGACACCAATCTCAAACAATTCCATATGAAGAAGTTTCAAGGTCCCCTATACACAAGCAAGCCATCTGGATTCTCATAGAGGATGGTCGAGAGCGGAATAGTGAAGGCGGCAGGTTTCCTACCGGCCATCCAATGCAATGAATTGATAGTGGAGTGCCCCAAACATTATGATGCCGGCAGTAGAAAGCTGGTAACACCCAATGGAAGATGTAATGCCCCACCAAGAAAGCCTAAAGGACTCAACTACAAAAACTCAAAAAGAGTGTAAAATATTTTTTTTAAACAATTTTGAATGCATTACGTAAAAGATAAACATTGCAATAGAAGATGCACAAGCGGAAGACTTAACTCAAACTCCTAAAGGGTTTCCCAACATAGATTACTTAATTAAACTAATTCTTACTTAAGGTCAATTAATCCACTTAAGATATATATCTATCCATTAGGAGCTTAATTATACTAAACAATGATTGTTTTTTTACTTTACATGAGATAACACTAACATTTCTATGCTTCATTCATGATAATACATTCAATTACATTACAACAATGATTTTAATTAAAGATATAAATCCTACCCTCTAAATCTCATCATAATACATTGCTTTTACATTGCAAGGATAACATAATATTACATTGCACTTAAAACACCAAGTCTTATAAAAAAACATAATGGTTACATAAAATTACAACTTGCCATGAAGGCATACCAATAAACAAATGATACAACCGACCACATAGGGTCCAAGAGATACAAATATGATCCGAGAAGAACAAAGAGGATCCAACCAGTACAATGGAATGGAGTGAATCCAAGAGATACATCTGGAGCCCAAACAAAATGCCCGATGGAAAGTGGCACTACCACCCAACCATGTGGCCCAAAAAAGACCACCCCTCCGTGCTAGGAGATAGTAATAAAGCCCTCAAGCAAACCACAATAAAGCATCACATGGTCTAACATGTACATTGAGTACTCACATAAGGCATAAGCATACAGATATGACTCACACAAGAATGTTCCAAGCAAGGCCAACACAAGACTACACACTAGTGAACATAAGGGAAGAGTGTCATTGCATATCTGGTATGGGTTATCCTGGCAGGCCTCCATAGGCCCCGGCCCCCATCCTTGGTTATCCTGGTAGCCTCTCCCGAACCCCCGATCCCCATCCATGACTCATGCGGACCCAACAAACCTTTCGTGAAGACAAGGTAGTTGGTTTGCCAATCCAGGCCTTCCCACTGCATCCTGAGTCTGTACAAGCACTCAACCATGAGCAAGGCACAATTAATCTTGATTAATGTTTGTAAAACCCAACCCAAGTTTATTAATTAAGTTATCACTTATTACTCAACTTCCAAGGGGTTATCCTGGCAACCATTTTGGTCCCCGACCCCCACTCAGAAGCCACTCTTCCTTATGACACTACACAACCTCCGAAACTCCAAGGCAAAACACAAAAGCCAACCAACATAGGGAGTTCAAAACAAAACTGAAGAAACAACTTGGTTATACAAACCCTCTACCAAGGTTAAACCAATTGGAGGCGTGAAACGGACAACTAGTCTATTCACAAGACAAAACCACAACCAGAATAAAGCAAGTACAGCCACAATCAACACTAAACCAATTATCTTGCATGACAAACTCGCATTCAACAACATACCAACATGAATCACAAAAATGACTCTTTTCAAATCAAACACCAAAATCCTCCAATCAGAGTAAATACTCAAAAGGGTTCACTAGCACACTATACATATCCATATTAAGGAATCATAAAGACCATTCAAAATATAATTAAAAGCTATTGTTATCTAATAGTAGCTCTTTCAATAAATTCATTCCTTCATGGTAAGAAAGTCTACCACAGGGAAAACGCAAGAAAAAGGGCAAAAATAACATATTCTCCAAGAGATTTGCACAATGCCTTAATTAAAATTTCATACCCACACACATGAAAATTTCCCTTAAATAGAATTAAACCATTAAGTTTCCAATCCAAAAATGGCTAAAACACGCTTCATTTGCGATAAAAATACCAAGTAATTTTTAACAAAGTAAAAGCTAGTCACAGTCTAAAAAGGCCATTATTTAATCCAAATATAGGTCCTTTCAATTGAAGCCATATTGGCTAAATTAATCTATGATTGCTATAAGAACTTTATTTTCCAAGTTATTATAATAATATCCAGTCAATTATAACATTTAATTGATATTTTCTAAATTCCAAACTTCACACACACACACACACATATATATATAACATTACAATTATATTTATTTTTCTGTTTTAAAAAAAAATCTGATGATCATTTTAAAAATCATAATCCCACTAATCCACATATTCAATTTAAACATACGAATATATATATACATACATACATACATACATACATATATATATATATATATATATATATACACACACACATATATATATACACATATACATATACATATATAAATCGCATTAATATTTATACCAAATAACCCACTAATGCCAGGAAGTAAACTAAACAGCAAATATTAAAAATATGAAACTGCAACATTTGTTGGCGGCCTGCAACATACCCCATGCTGGGGGGTTTACCTCCCAACCCACAGCGTGGGGTGAGAAGCGCCCACCATGTGGGTTGCCTCCCCCACACAACAGGGGTAGCCTCTCCCCACAGTTGTGGGTAGAGAGGCGCCCACAACCTTGGGTGGCCTCTCCCCACAGCGTGGAATTTGGCTCCATGCCACCCCCCACAACATTTTTTTATAAATATTTTTTTATTTTATTTTTTTAATTATTTATTTTTTAAAACTTTTCTCTATGAACTCAAACAAAGATATTAATTAACCAGGCAACAGAGCTATATCAAAACAGCAAAATCCTCAAATCCATTCTGATAAATCCTCTGTCCAGCTAAAATAAAATAGCAGGATAAAAACCACAACAACAATTTCATAAAATTAAGTTGTCAACCTGGAGATTATTAAAATTTAAAATCTTATTCTCTATCTAGCCTTCCAAACCAATTTTTTTTTTTTTTAAATAAACTCACAACACAAGCTGGATATAGCAAAACCCCATTTCCTCTGCTCCCAAAATTGGGAAAATTGAAACCCCCATTTCCAAATTTACAAAACACAAAACAAAAAGACAAGAAAGAACAACATATGAAATGATAATCAATTTCCTCCATCAAATATTTCTTCCCAAACAGAGAGGGAAAGCAGAAAAACAACTGACAAACAAAAAACAAATAAACAAACAAAGGTTTTAAAATTCCAACCTTCCATTGCTTTCTTGGAAGAAAAATTGGAGAAGAGCACCCAATCCTCCCAAAATACCAAAACTTCCAACAAAACCCCCATAACCATCAAAGAGGAAAAATTTCTCCAGAATGAAAAAGAATCCTTCTTTTGGAAAAAATTTCAAATTATGAAGGAATTTTCACCCAAAAATCTCTTTGAGGGCACAAATTCACTTTCTCATGAAAATTGAGAATCTATTTTTTTATTAAAAACATTTACATGACTTATATTTAAAAATTCTATTATATTTTTTAAAACAAATACTCGAGACAAAATATAATTTCCACTAATAAATCAACAATCACTTTAACTAAACAATTAAGAATAATGATTAACTATTTAACCACAAAAGTGCTCTTAATAATTTAGTCTTAATTTAATTTAATAAAAGCAATACACATTAATTATTAATAACCATAAGGTATTAATAATTAATTTCACATTAACTAACACTAGAAGAGAATTAATAAAGTCACAAAACGCATAACACGCAAACTCAACTAAACAAAGCAGAGACATGACCCACATACCAACGTCGGAAAGGTGGCCTACTTGGCGATCCGACAGGGTTGACAAATGACTGACAATGCTCACAATCAAGCAAGGCTAGGGATGGCATTAGGCCCTTAAAACCATCTCCTCCACTTCCATCGAGTTAATTAGGTACGCTCAAACCTGTGGAACCAGGTGAAATCAGTACCTTGTACGTGCAATTTTTGCATCACCGAATCACACATACATAAATATACAAACACAGTAAACACACCTGTGAAGGAAAATCATGATTTTCCATGTCTCACCAAAGTGAGTGATGGGAAATCTTCTCCTCGCACCCCATACACTTTCCACACATACATGATGACATAAACATAGTGCAACTCTCACATGAAGTAAATGTGTTAGTCCATCGTTAGTAACACATGAACAAAATTCACATTTCATCATTTATAAAATACCATGCATAAGCAGAATTAACATCTACTCATTCAAAGAAATAGTGCCTAATCAACATCTACTCCTCAATAAGCAATAATGCATAATCATATTCACCAAATCACACTCCAAAGCATAATACTTGGATAAAAACATCACAATCATATTGTATCTACCATCCACATAAGCCATTGAAAAGTCAAACATGGTCAACGCGGTAAAAAAGAGTCTGATTAGGGAAGGGGTATTACAGAAGAGCACTTGCTTACCTATCCGAGACAACCATCAATGAGGCTTTCCACATACCCAAACCCAATGGCATGATCTACAAAAGCAAAGGGGCGTAAGTAGTCTATGAGGATGATCCCGACAGATGTCTAGGTATAATCAACAAGTATTGGGTATTGAAGACTGTTGACGTGTATTTTGTACACAATCATACACAGAATAAAATACCCAAGGGTACCTTATCCTCTCTTGAATAAAGCCTCTGATTGCTGAAGATGTCGCAAAAAAGGATCAATCAGGGTGACTCCAATGTTCTTTTATGTAGGGTCTCTACGTGTGGATAAGCACCAGTGGTCGTTGTGATTGTTGTTTCATCAAGGGGCCTTACGTATCCGAATTGTAGGAACAAGATTTCCTAATACTAATGAATTCCAAAAAAAAAGATCAAAGGGGTAAGGTTTGCAAGGGATAAATTCTAAACTAATCCTAAGAATGACCCAACGTAGGCTAGACTTGGCAAGATTCTACCAACTTCAGTATCGCCAAGGAATTACAACTTTACTGAAATTGATGCGATCTTCTAAGGTGAATAATAATTTTTCAAGTCATCAAGAATCATAGGCACTACCATGAAGGTACATATCAATGACTCAATAATGAATGAAGGTTTATGCAATCCAAATATTTCCAGTCGACCACACAAGGCGTCCTTACAATCAGTAAGAAGCTAGTGGTTTGGAATGTGAATCTCACCAAAGATCAAGCCCAACACTTAGTCCTTCAAACTTAAATACTACTTTGACTGAGAATGATTCAAGAAAGTAAACAACCATGAAGATAACCACAAGAATTGCAATAAAACACCATAACTTCAATATTTTATTGATCTCAAAGCCATCATAAACAACAATTGCTTGAAATTCCTTCTTCAAAGCTCAATCTTGCTACAAAATAACTTGCTTGTCAAAAGCTCTAAACTCTAACTGCAAATCCTCTAATCTCTCTATTTCTAATTTCTCCTATTATGACAAAATGAAAAGGAGTGAGGGTATATATAGAATCCTCAATTACAATGAACGGTCCAGATCAAAAGAAGATCAATGGCCAATATTATGACACCTAAACCCTAATTAGGGTTTATTACAAATAGCCCCCTTTTTATTGAACAATATTAAATGCATAGCCAAATATTAAATTTGGCACAAAAATCTAGGAGACATAGACCAATGACAATTAAGGTGCCACATCATCTATAACAACCTTTCTTCTAGAACCTTATTCCCTTTCCAATGCTCCTTTTTAGCATATGCAATGAATCTGGACACGATTCCTTCAATCTCAGCAATTGGAATCTCGGGAAGATTCCTCATTCGTTCCTCCAAGTGGATGACCTGATCGAAAGCCTTGAGAAGAGCAGTGTCCCATCCAAGTTCAAGTTCTTTAATTTTCTCAATTAGGAGCATGGTAGCAAACATTTGATCTCGTTGCTCATCTGTAATAACATTCTCATCTTTGCAAAAGATGACCTTGACTCTTTCTTCTAATTCTTGCAAATCCACATCTGTCTCAACTTCGATCCTCTGCCAAGAATAGTACATAATACTTCAAACACCTTGTCCTGGATCGGATGGATAATCTCTTCAACTTGATTGCATTTGCTACTGATGTCCTCAAAAAGAACTTCCTTCATCTGAAGTAAAGTTGACCATTGGAGTAAACTATGAGATCCTCCATCCATTATCTTTTCTTGTGCTAGGATCTTCCTTGATGTTTGTCTGATTACTTGCAGGACAGGAATGATAACATCCTTAGTATGAGAAAAGGCAGCTACCGTTATCATTAGGTTGTGGATGATCTCAAGAACCTGGATAGCTCGGTGAATGGTCTGCATCATCCTTGTTGCAAATTCAATAGCAATTGTATGGGATTTGTCAATCCAAGAGCTCATAAGCTGGACCAAACTCCTGACTCTCTCAGCCTCACCAACTGATTCAAGGGGAAGTGCCTGTACAGGAGATACTGTTGGATCCTGACGCCTCAAAGGCTGATTGAGATGGCTAAAGTAGCCTCTCCAAGCACCGACCTCTCTCTCAAGCTTTCTATTCTTTTCCATTTCTTCCTTAAGCTTGTCCTTAAGTGCCTCAAATGAATCAGTGGCCTCATCCAATGTCTGCTCAGCTGTGAGTGGACCAAGCTCAAATGTTTCTACATCATATTCCTCTGCAAGGATTTCACCTTCATACTTGTCCACTGCTGGTGTAGCTATCTGCAATTTCCTGGATCCTGTCTCATCTCTTATCATCTTGGACATCTTAGTGGCCTTCCTCCTTTCTGTCACTTCTTGAGAATTTCCAACAAGGCTTTCTAAATCAATCACATTATCTTCGTCCTCGATCACAATTACCCTTGTTAGTCTCTCCTTCAACCAATCTGGAATGGCAGATCTCGTCTCCCTAACTTGTATCTCCTTAGGCAATGTTTCTTCTGCTCGGAGAGGAGATGTCACTTCGTCACCATCCTTGTCTTCATGTAACTCATTAACTTGGAGAGATCGACTTGATGAACGTTGAGGTGCCTGTCCTTCTTCATGCTTATCATTCTGTACCATTGATTCCATAGATTCCTCCATTTCAAGTGTCCTCTTCTCTTGTCGAGAAGATGTGCCGGATGAACGGTCTCGATTGGCCTCTTGCTTCTTCTTGGAGGATTCTCTTTTCTCAGGTCTTTCTTTTCTCTTTGAGCCTCTAGGATGGGGATTGCCTTCACTTGCGCTTCGAAGATTGCCTTCGCTCGTACTCCAGGGATGAGGATTACCTTCACTTACACTTGCTCCTCCTTCTCCTAGCCTTTCCTCCAAAGTAAAAGTCATGGATATGCCCTGCTCTCTCAACTTTTGATGTTGCACATCAACCCATCTGCGAGTACAAGACAATACTGGAGCCATCAAAGCATCTAGATCCAAAATCTCAGGTTCATTCCAATCTATCCTTACTGCTTTGCTTTCTCAGTCATAAGATGATTGCAGATGTCTACCACTGTCCTGAGCTTGGTTGGCCACTCTGTAAATTTTTGCATTTCCTGATGAAGTCTAAAGACAATCTGGAATGCATCTTTCTTTTTACTTCAAAATCATCTCAGAGATTCATCACGAAGTCCTCTACCTGAAACTCATGCTTGTACTTTCTACCGACTGTCTATTCTATATACCCATGAGGATCAAAACTCTCTCTCAAGGCAAAGAATGAAAATGAATATAAGGCCAACTCCTTTTCTGCATCATCCATGGCTAGAGCATTAGGACATACCTCAACTGAATTCCCTAGTATGATAGGCACAGGAACTCCATTTCCATGCCTGTGTCTGAATGCCTTCGCATAAGCTGCCAACTGTCTAGTCACCTCAAGTAACACTATTTTGTCTGTCGGATATCTCGGCAACATGTAGGGAGGTGAAGGACATCCATGAACTCTAATATATGTAAATTTCTGGAATTGGATGAACCAAGCACCATACCTCTTTACAAGCTCTTGTGCGTCCTGAGATAGCCGATTGTGAATCCCGCCTTGCAATGTCCTGGTGATGTTCATCATGAAGGTATCATTGACTAACTTGTAGTCACTTCCCGGTGGATGATGCAAATGAACATAGGAATCACAAACTCTGACTTCCTCGGGCCCTCTTCCGATCACTCCTCTGTGAGGTAGTCCTGCATATTCATAACTCCTGATCAAGGCATATATGATGTATGAACTCATGTGGAAAGACTTGGTAGCTTTCAATCTTCTTAACTGTACGTCCAAGCAATGGCTAATCATTCTAGCCCAATGAATTGTTCCTTTTCCTTGAACTATCACTTGGATGAAGTAGAACATCCACTTCTCAAAATAGAAGGCTTGAGGAGCCCCTGTGACTCGGTTGAGTAGTGTTATCAAATCTCTGTACTCCTCCTGGAAGTCAATCCTATGTGGTGTGTTTGGAATCTTGCTCAGGCGAGGACGACTCTTGAGTAACCAATTCTTGTCGATGATGCTCAAGCAAGTGTCTGGATCATCTTCGTACATGGACCTGGCTCCTTCTAAGCTTTTATAAATCATATCTCTATGCTCTGGAAGATGGAAAGCCTCACTTATAGCCTCCTCTGAAAGATAAGCCAAAGTGTTTCCTTCCTTGGACACGATCGATCTTGACTGTGGATCATAATGGCGAGCACACTCAATCATCAACTCATGGCACTGGATTGCTGGAGGAAAGCCGGCCGCCTTGATAATGCCACTTTCAATTATTCTCCTGGCAACAGGTGATGGCTTGCCAATGTAAGGGACCTCTCGAAACTTCTTCACACTGAAGTTTCCCAAGTTGGTATCTCCAATGTTGCTCCATTTCGATACGATCTTGGTCTCCAATTCTTCATTCTTTTGATCTTCCTTCATGAGGGTTGGACGACTGGTGGATGCTCCTGCCTCTGGGGTCGCCATCGTTACACCTACACAACATTTCATAATGAGTAATAGATTTTGCAATGTAGAAATATAGATTAGATTAAAGTTTTAATTTTAGGAAACTTCATGATAAATCTTTGAATTATCATTTCCTAAATATAGCGATGCAATTTGGAATTTAAATTTCAAAATTCAAAATTCAAAATTGAGGCTAGGACGATTCAAAATTCAAAATTTGGACAAGGGAGATCTTGCCATACCTTTCCTTGAGAACTAGCTCTAAAAAACGATGCAAAATTAGGAAATTTGCTAGGCAAAAATGAAGATCGAAGTCTTCAACGTGAGCTTCTTCTAGCAAATGCGCCTCCTTCGTCAACTTCACCACCCTTGGGGTCTTCAACGTCTTGAGGGAAACTCGCTCCACCTCCAACAAAATTCGCGCTCCTCCTTGGATTGAAATTTCGCACTTTCCTTGGATCAAAATTCACTTCCTCTATTGCTTCTCCAAATTGCACTTAGATAAATGATTGAATGATGGTTTAAACATGCTCAACATACCTCCATATATAGGCGCTCATCTTGATAATTGCCCATAGGCCGACTTAGAAAATAAGGCAAAAAAAAATAAAAAGGAGGCCGACTTTTATAAAAATATAAAAATGAAACCCCAAGCGCTCTCCCTTTTTATTTCATTTAATAATTAATTAATTTAAATGCCTTTGTAATTAACAATTTCGATTTTTTAAAGGGCTAAATTAATTATTAAATGCCTTGTGCGCTATTTTTAAATGCCAATTTAATTAAATATTTCAAAGTTTTATCGAAATTAGCATTTTAATGTAATTCGAGGATATTGGCGCTTAAGCATGGGAGGAATTTGGGACATTAATCAATATCGCTCTGGTCCCTGGGAGAGGGACAGGAGCGCCCATGCATTTTGGTCCTCCATCTTTCATTTTTTTATGTTTGAAACTTCATCCTTTACGTCCAAAATGGGGTTCTCGCTTGGCATTATGAGTTTAATCTATTCCATCTTTGGAATGAATGCCTTTTAAACCATTTTGGCCCTGGTCCTTGACTGAAGGACAGAAGCGAATTCACCCTTTTAACGTTGGCCCTTGTCTTTTAAATCATCAAATCAACTTGCAAGGTAAGGAATGATCATCCTTGCTTGTTCTACGCATGTTTAACTCGTCCTTTGTAAAGCAAACTTGATATTCTGGAGATTTTCGCCCTGGTCCCTTGAGAGGGACAGGAGCGAACTTTACTTCTTGCCTTTGGTCTTCACTTTCCAAATTGCCAAATCGAGTTGTGAGGGCAATTGATGATCTTCCTTGTTTGCTTTATGTACGCCAACTCGTTTCTTTAATGCCAAATGAGTTCTTCTAAGGATATTCGCCCTGGTCCTTGACTGAAGGACAGGAGCGAATTTTACACTTGAGCTCAAAATTGTCGACTTTTGACGTTAACTCTTTGTTCATCATCTTCCTAAAGACATTTTGGACCTTACATGACCTTGCCTTGGCGTGGTTTTGGAAAGGAATGATTGTTTTTATAGAAATCGCCCTGGTCCTCCAATGAGGGACAGGAGCGATTTTGCATTTATGGCACAAAATCTTAATCATATCAACATCAAATTCTCTTCAAAGCGTAAAACATTGTTTCTTACTCCATCTTGAACGTTTGAAACGAAAGAGTCATTTAAAATTTAGGCATACTTGACTATTTCGCTCTGGTCCCTTGGTGAGGGACAGGAGCGCCTTGGCCATTACTCGTCCAGTCTTGCGGTCTTTGCAACTTTGTTTTCCCTTAAAGCATTCCAAACATCATTTTGACTTCGTGTCTTGACTTGGACTCGACCAAACTTGGAAGGGGAGGCTGGATAACCTAGATTTCGCCCTGGTCCCTTGGAGAGGGACAGGAGCGATTTTGCATTTATAAGTCCACTTGAGTTTCGCCAACTTTCGAAATTATCTTCAATGGGGCGATCAAGCCTTCCTTCATTTATCCCAAACTTAAAACTCGCTTTTCCTTTGTCCAAAACTTGTCCTTTGAGAAAATCGCTCTGGTCCCTGGGAGAGGGACAGGAGCTTCATTTGAAAATCGCTCTGGTCCCTGGGAGAGGGACAGGAGCTTCATTTGAAAATCGCCCTGGTCCCTTGGAGAGGGACAGGAGCGAACTTGTGTCTTGGGTAGATTTTCTCTTTCGCGATCCATTCAAATTATATTCAATCAGCAAAACGTACTATCCTTGCCCTTCTCAAATCGCGAAATCATTTAAATCTTGCAAGGATAAGGCAAACTTGGAATTCAAGCTCCGGTCCTTCAGTGAGGGACAGGAGCGATTTTGTCATCAAGGTCAAAAACTCAACTTTTCATTGCCAATGACTAAGTCCGAGTGCTTCATCATGTTGATTTCATCTCTTATTGCGTCCTTGATGCTTTAATTTGATCAACTAAGGCCCAAAATGTCCTAAGTAAGCCATTTCGCCCTGGTCCCTGGGAGAGGGACAGGAGCGATTTGGGCTTAAACCTTAAAAACTTGTCATTTTTGAGTCTCAAAATCTTCAAAACCTTCAATTCACGTTCGATAGCATCTCCTGGCGACCCTGCACAAAACAAATAAAACAAGTCCATAACCAAGATGCATAAAATATCAATTTCGCCCTGGTCCCTGGGTGAGGGACAGGAGCGATTTTACCTCTATAGGCCAAAGTATCCAAAATTTAGGCTTTCAGTCACCTCACAAGGCATAATTAGGTTATTTCCAAGGCCAGGGATCAATTATCAAACCTTCCAAAATTTGGTCAAAATTCACCCGGACAAAATTGCACAATTCCATCATTAACACTTAGGTAAAATTTGAACTTGCCCTCAAAATCTTGACTGGACCTAGACAGACATACCTGACTTCCTGACAGACTCATCCTATTCCAAAATTGCAACCCTCGGGAGGAGGCTTAATAATCCTTCAAAATTCGACTGGACTGAGGCTTGAAAATATCAACAGGAAACTCCTAAGGCTTAACCCTAGTCCAAACGACTCACTCACTTACTCAAAACCCTAAAAGCAGAGAGAAGAACAGGCAAAACCGAGCAAAAAAAAGAGGGGGTCCCCATTTTAATGGGGCGATGTGTGAAATGGTCACAACAAAGACTAGACCCGGCATCTCAAAGGTTCCCAGCTAGCTACATAAAATTGATTTCAAGGAAGAGTTTGGTGATTTGATTACTCTACTCAACCAAGTCACAAGAAGTCCTCAAGCATATTAGTTTGAGAAAAATGTTCTAATTCATGGAGACAATATCGAATGGAAAGGAAAAGATCAATTGAGCGAGAATCATAAGCAACAACATTGACATACAGTTGAAGAGACTCCAGCACACTAAAACATTCTACATGAGTTCATACCTCATATATTCACTTGCCTTAGCTCATGAGTACGTTGGATTAATGTATAGAGGTCCAGTTGGAATAGGAGCTAAAGAGATGAGAGCATGTGAATCATATACACAACTACAGTACCCCGGAAAAGCACACTACAGGAGGGTGAATGATACTTTTACCATGCACTTGACAAGAACGTTGCAAGGCGGCATACATCAAATGTTATCCCTGCAAGAAAAGGAGTTAGTAAAAAAATTCGGTGCTTGGTATATCCAATTTCCCAAGTGTGACCTATATCAAAATTCAAGGATGCTCTTGTTTGCCCTACATGCTACCAACATATCCTACCGACAAGATAGTATTGCTTGAATTGGCAAGACAGTTGACTACATATGACAAAGTATAGAAGAACAGACACACGACAAGAATTGCTTTTCCCATTTCAGTTGGGCAATCATTAAAATGTGTCCATCCCTACAGGCAACATAGAAAGCAGAAGAAGAGCTAAGATCTCATTTCCTTATTCCATACTTCACCACAGACAAATTTGATCCTTACGGCAACATGAGAAGATCTAACGGAAGGAAGCATAAGCATCAACTATAGTTAGCAGATCATTGGATGAATACTCAAGATGATTTTGAAATAAGAAGAATGTACTCAAGACTATCAATTGACATCATCAAGATGTGCAAGGTCTTCAACATTCCAGATCAGGTACAAGATAGTAGAAGACGCCTTCAGCCAATATATGAGCAAGAGAAAGATAAGGAGGTGAAGGTCAATTGGATTGATGTAGAGATCACCAACTTGAAAGATTTGATGAAGCCAATTTTAGCACACACACAACGATGGGTAAACATTCAAATTCATAAATTGAAGAACCAAAATACGCAGCTGACTTTCAAGTTGATGGGAGAGGCAGAATTTTCTAATGAAGATGCAGAAAGTGCAAGCATGAGTGGAAGTGCCACCCAATCAACTCATTATAGAGGATATGTTGACGTGTTTTTTATGACAACGTCGAACACAAAATAAAGTTACCAACAGTTACCTTACTCTCTCTTGATCAAAGTGCGATTGTAGGTTGTAATGTCCCCATTTTCACCATGCATCAGAATTAATGGATTTAGCCTATCACTGGGTCCTTGTAGGCTAATACTGGTGCTTAGAGGACCCTGTTGTGGAGTTGTTTTGGCTCTCCAGAGGACAGTTGTTGGTGTTTCATCTCCAGACCCTTCATATGTTTTGAGGCATTGATATTCAGAGGTCAATTTCCATATGTTCCTGCTCTTGTGAAGCCTCCATTTCTCCAAGGATTGTTTCTACGAAACTATCCTGCCGTGGTTCCTTTGAATGAGGAGGAAGTTCTTGCCTCTCCTCTCCTGGCTGAGTAGGCCTATGTGCAGTGTTGATGCTAAGAACATCCTGTGCAAGTGCATTGGCTGATTTCCCGAAGCCCCTTGTGCAAACATTTCCACTTCTCGTACACTGGAAGAACTGGTTGGGGATTGAGTTTCTTCCACCCTTGCTCTTTTCTATTGTGGTTCCTCTTGGTGCACTTCCTGCTGAACAGCTGACTGAATTTCTAGTTGACTACTGGGCTGAGCCTCTTTCCTTTTCTTTGTCCTAGGCCTCTTTGGAGGGCTCTTTCCTTCACTAGATCTAACTTTTCCTTGCTGAATTTCTCCTTCTTCAGCTTGAACCTGTGACGATCCTTCTGTAGCCTCACTATGGGAATCCAAATTTCCCATTAACTGGTAGCTCAAGATAACATTCTCTTCCTTCAATGCCCGCACATGCCGATCAACCCATTGCTTGGTAAACTTTAGAACTAGCTTGGCTAAAATGTCTAAGTCATCAACCTCACGTTTTGACCAATTCGGCAATTGGATGGGTCGGTCCTTGATCTTTCCAAACTACAACTACACCATGTTTGTATCTTCTTTCACCTGATTCAAGACTTGTACTATTTGTACTATTTCACCAATCCTAATCATGTTGAGGAGCAGTCTGCAAAACATTCTCTTTATGACCTCAAGGTCATCCCCAACACAAGCCCAAAAATCTTCTAGGTGAAACTTGTGCAAAAACTTCACTCCAACAACTTTCTTGATTTTACGATATGGATCATAGCAAGACCTAGATGTGCAGAATGGTAAATGGTAGAATGCCAATTCCTCCACTGCCTTTTCAGCTACTACCAGGTTGGGACACAATTATGCATAGTCATCAAGGACGACAAGGAATCCAATGGACAACTTTCTTTTCTTTTTCTACATTTGATCGTAGGTTGTCAACTATCTCGTAAGTTCCAACAACACCAACTTATCTGATGGATATCTTGGCAGCTTATATGGCTGGTAGAAAAATCCTTGTGTCCTAATATAAGTAAACTTTGGAAACTGTAGGAACACAACTCCAAACTTCTCCCTCAATGCCATGGCTTCAGGTGACACTCTTGTATGGAGTTGATTTTGCATCAACCTAGTTAAATACATGGTAAAGGTATCATTTACCAACTTGAATGAACTAGTATTGTGTAGGTGCAGTTGAGGATAGCACTCATGGACTTTCAACCGTACCGATCTGCATCCCATGGGCACATTTCCTGGCAACCCATCAAAGCCACCCATCCTCACAAGTGAATAAATCACATAAGAGCTCATATAGAAGGATTGAGTCTTCTTTTCCTTTAGATCTTTAAGTTGTTCATGCACATAGTGGCTGATTAACCTAGCCCAATCCACTAATCCACTGGCATTGATGACTTCACTAATGAAGAAAAACATCCAGGTCTCAAAATTGACGGTATGTGAACACCCCATGATTCTACTCAACATCATCATCAAGTCCACATACTCTTGCTTGAATTCAAAAATGGTGAGTTGCTTGGGCATCTTGGAGATGTGAGGCCTTGGCTTCTACAACCAACTCTTGTTGGTAATTTTGACACATCTATCAGGACCTGCCTCATATACTGCCTTAGCTCTCTCCATAGTCTTGTAAGTCATGGAATGATGTGATGGAATCCCAAAGGTTTCGCCAATAGCCTCCGGAGTCAGGTTGGCCAAAAGCTTGCCATTCTCTGCTGAAATAGTTCTTCTCTCTAGGTTGTAGAGTTTCATGCATTCTAGGATCAACTTCGGACATTGAATAGAAGGAAGGAAACCTGCTGCTGCAACAATTCCACTTTTAACAATCTCAGCAATGATAGGCGATGGATTATATCCAACTGTCCCAAACATCCTAATCCAGAAAGCAGCTAAGTTGAAAGTCCCTAGATTTGTGTCCTTGATTTCCTTCCACCTAGACACCATTTTGGATTTCGGAAGGAATCCTTTCATCTCAGCCTTGATCTGTGTCTGCCTGGAAATAGCTGTTGCTTTGCTTGACTCTGCCATTCTTCTGTGATCAACTTCTGAAAAAGGAGTAAGAAATTCTTCAATCTTGACTCTTGCCACTTCTTTCTAATTTTAACTTTTCTCCAAACCTACATGTGAGGAATGAATCGCATTTGCATGTTTATATAGAATTCCTCCAACATGTTGCTAAGTTGGCAAGGATCAAATTTGGCAGTTGTTTTAATGACGAGTCATACTTTCCTCTCCAAGACGCCATGTAAATGGGTCCCGCCTTCATAGTTGAGTTCCAAAATGGAATTTTCCCTTTATGCCTTGAGGTGTGCATCATAATTTGGAATATTCTTTCTTGTGTCGCCAACTTTCCATTTTTTTGAATTTTGGAGGGATTTTTGAAAGATTAACTTAAAATTCTTATTATCCATCCACTTGGTGGAAAAAACACCAGGAGAGAGAAAACTTCAAGAGAGAAACTTAATTTATGAAGAAATTTCTTGAAATTTTGACTTTTCCTTAGTCCAAGGAAGCTTTTCCATCAATTTTGCACAACTCCTATTTTTTAGGGATTTTTCCAAATTAGGGTTCTAAGGTTCAGGAGAGAGAAAATTATCTCACGAATCCAAATCCGAATTTTTAAAAAAATTTGGATGAATTTTATGCTCGAAAATGGATTTTTTAAATTTTTCCTGAGGGGATTTTCCTGTTTACTTCATCCTTGACCTTCAATTTCCTTGCCTTAGAAAATTTCATCCTTTTGAACTTGGGCGTGGAAATCATGCTATGGAGGAAATTTCAACCTTTGTGGATTTTCCCTGGCATCTTGATTTTGGCACCCTCTATTGACCTTGGGCACTAAATCACCCACATGGAGGATTTTTCATCTTGGCTTAACTTTCCTTGGCTATCTCATTTTAGCGCCCCCAACCTTGCTTGAGCACTATTTTCACATTGTCAAGGAATTTTTTAATTTAGTAACTTTCCATGACCACCTACATTTGGCGCCCTCAACCTAACTTGGGCACCATTTTACCTTGCTGAAGGAATTTTTCAAATTCATTGATTTTCCATGACCTCTTGATTTTGGCGCCATGGCTAGGACTTGGGCATTGTTTCCCTATCTTGGAGGAATTTGATTTTTGAGTATTTTTCCTTGCCCTCCTTCATTTGGCGCCCTTCTTGGGAAATGGGTGCTATTTCATTGCAGTGGTGGAATTTCAAATTTGTCAACTTCTCCTTGGCACTATGGTTTTAGCGCCCCCCATTGACCTTGGGCGCCAAATTGCTATAGAGGAGGAATCTTCACATTTTTTAAGTTTTCCTTGTTTATAGAGAGGGAAATGGACTAGCAAATGAACTTGCCAAACTAGCAACTGAGAAATCAGAATAGATGAGGTGGCCATGGCATGTGGCAAGATGAGTGTGAATGGGATCAATCTATGTAGAATGAGGCATTAATTGCAAGTTTCATTTAAAGGACGTCATATGAGGATTGTAGACTCATCATTGCTCTTGGGCTTGTGTATTGTACATGCTCGACTCCAATGGTGCACATCTCACAACTGGTTGTTAACCATGTGATTGTGGATGAGGTGGCCAGCTACCATCATATGAAGGGTTTGATGATATAGTGTGAAAAAATTAATGGTTAGTGGTACTTTCTTTTTGGGAACTCGATTTCCTTGAACCAAAATAGATTTGAAGAGATTTGAAATGACTAGTCGATGTATGTGGCGTGATTTCTTGGACTCGCTGATGTATGTTTGGTTTGTTATCGACAGATAGCATATTGCTATTTATTCTATTTGGCGGTCATTTGTGACTTGCTCGAAAATATAGAAATAGTAAGGAGGAAAATAGATATCCCCATTAGGTTGATATTTCAAAAGCAGCAAATGTCATTTTGGGGGGGGATAACGGAGAAAAGACTCAAGGTCGTGCTCTCTTCATCACACTGGCTGGTCATACATTTAGTGAAGGCCATATTGGAAGATGAGTTTGTCAATGCCAACCACAGGCACCGGGTCAATTTTGACATCCCCGCTATGTTTTTGGCTCTGGTGTTGAAAATGGGCGAGATGAAGGAGGGGGTGCAAATCTTTTATGCAAGAAAGTTTTCCAAAATACATTTCTTGGTGAGATAGAGGTGGTATTGGAGAATGTAGACAAAGATTTGAGGGCTCCTCTACCTCGGGATCACTTTGTGACCCGACGTCACGGAGTGGAGGTTTCTAGACTGCCAGTAATCACTACATTTGATCTGGAGGGTTTTGAGAGTTGAAAGCCAATCATTGCCAAAAACTTGGTCTTCCTCAAAAAATTGATGGGCATTATGTCAAATGAAGGTGGTGAATTGATCAAGATTTTTTTGATGGAGGAAGACCTCGAGGAGGATGACGAAGTGGAATTTGGAGTGACCATCAAAGAAGAACCGCCAACGGTCTCTACAACATAGACATAATTGGCAGGGCATGAACAATGTGGAGATGAATGTCGAGTCCATGCAGAATATGCGAGGAGGAAGCAGCAAAATGCGTAATGGCTATTGTCATGCTACCCCTCTTTTGTATACATATAGAAGATAGCAAATAGGATGTATGATGTAGGGATTTTTGTATGTAAATCCCAATATTCTAAGGGCACCATTTTGAATTGGGTGTTCCTCATATTGTTGAATCAATATCAGTAGGGGGGTGGGTTTATATGTTGTTTGGTCGAATGAATAGTATACACCAGCGACAGCTGGATATGAATTTCTATGTAAGTTTTTATAAGAGGTAATATAAAGGGAGCTTCCCTATGCAACTATAAAATTATCTAAAAAATAAATAAAATAATAATATTATTAAATGTCACTTTATTAAATAAAGTTCTCCAAATATGATTAATATTAAAGTTGGCCAAGTCAGCCTAATCTTCTAGAAAGTTCCTGAAAGTCTTTATGAGGAAGTTGTTGGGTTGTGGCAAATCATGCTTTAGATTTGATAAATGTTTATGATTTCCAGAGACAAAAACATTCAAGAGTTGACAGAAGGGTTGGATGAAAACCTAGTTTTTTCAAAGAGGTGGATTCGCAATAGAGTCTACATTTGTGCCAAATTTGTGAAGTCTCAGATGGAGACAAATTTGTAAGTGTTGTTGCAGAAATAAAAGATATGTGCATGTGATAATTTGTATCTATTTGGATATAATAAGATTTTTTATTCTGAATATATTGGTGTGAGCTTTATTTGAGTTTACAATTATGGCACTTGTTGAATAAATAAAAGGAAATAAAGGGTTGAATAATTATACTTGCCGATAGTTTATAATTAGCAGCGATATTGGCAAAGAGTCAATAATAATAAGTCCCATGGGAGATTGTAGTTGGTTGAAATATTTATCGCACATATTGAAGAGGTTAACATAGTCTGTGGTGCGGAATTATATTCAACTGTCCTAAAGTTTAAAATTATTGTGACTATAGTGTTTGGTGCATGAAATTTCCTAAATCATACATATCAATATCCTCCACTTAGGAAAAACTATAGTTGAAGCGAGGAAAATTATATTGATGTGGGAGTCTTTCTGCAATTACAGCTCTTAGTTAATTCTCTAGCACGATTCATATCAGGTTGCTATGTGAAGTCACGGCTTTGTGTAATGTGGACATCCTCCTCGTTTATGTGGCATCTTTCACAAGGCAGGAGTCAGAAATAAGAAGTAATCCTTTCATACAAGTGTGCATTTTCTGCGGAGATGTAGAGATACCTGTGATTCCCATTAGCATACCATTCAAGGATTTGAGCGGTGGGAACATTGTAAAGAAGAAGACAATCGGAAATACCAGGGCTTTAACAACAATCGTGGAAGAGGTGATTACAAGGGGACATGAAAACTGTACAGATTGTGCCTTAATTCCATCAATCTATCAAGATATTGTTCATTGCCAAACTTCCATTAATATCAGCAAATCACAACATTGAATATTAATATATCACGAATAGGGAGCTTGGAGAGATTTTTCAATACAAGATTGGTGATCTAACCTTAACGACTGTCCTCCTGGTAATTGCAGCAAGTTATGGTCAGAGCACCATACTTTGTAATCTTTTCTACTCTAGAAATGAAAGCAAATCGTCTCTAATATAATTTATTTGCAAATTCTATGTAACACATATATGCCATTTTGAAGCAAATATAAACAGTTGAGCTGAGACCATTAAAGAAACTTAAAATTGAATGCATTCTCTTGTAAAGTTTGAAGAATATTGCTATTTTGTCAGTTATCCCTATTTGGGGACATTAAATAATACATCACACATATATAAGATTTGCATTTACTATATAATAAGAAGGTAGTTCTACCTCCTACAATCACTCTCTTATATTATCAGTTGCTCTAACAACGCGTATCACTGCATACACTTGTACAACAGACATCCTAACAAACACATATGATGGTCTCGCCCTTATTACCTTTGCCATGGCCTTCTTATAATAAGGAGAGAAACCACGTGGAATGAAACGCCATTGGCAAAGAGAATTCACCAATGGCACATCTACCTCACCTTTCAATCGCACATTGAATAAATTTACTAGCAAGGTTGGAGCATCACTAATCACCCTACATTTCCCCTTAAACTTTGCTACCTCTAAACTAGAAGAAACTAAAATATGTGCATGTGACCTTTGCAAAGTAGTAGAAGCAAAATTTTGATAACCCCTCCCTCTTAGGGGCAAAGAAGCAGATGTAGATGTATTTTCTTCACTACCACCCCATAATTTACTTATCTCAACCCTCTATTCAAGGTTTGTGTCAACTTTTTACATACTTCTACACCTTTGCCTCGAATATAAAAGAGTTGTGCACAACTCTGCCAATGCTGCCTAAAATTCAAGCTTACAAAAGTGGCACTTCCACAACTTAGTGCCCCCAAATGCCCTAGACTTTGTTTGTAACTTAGTTGTAAATTATTTTAAAAGGGAACTTAGGATCAAAGGGACCCTCAACATATCTTTGTAGCATTTTGAAAGTGCAACTAACATCACCTCTCTTTGCTTCTATACTTTCATCAAGTGAATAATTGGATTCAGTGTCAACTTCTTCAACCTCTTGAGGCTCAATCTCATCCTCACTCATGCTATGAAAACTCATAGTGACACTACAATCAACTCTATAAATTTGTAAGATTATAATTCAAATCATGCACAATGCAAGGGATTGAAACACAAGCATTTTGTTTTTGTTTTTCTTACTCCAAATCACATGAGGTGCATAAGCAATACTACACAAATAAGAATCATTGTTCTCAACCTTTGTCAAACAAGGATTCCACTTTTGTTTTTCTTACTTCATGTCATACAAAGCATAGAAGTGAAGAATACGCAAAAGTTAAAATCCTGATTTGACAAAAATTCGAACATCTAAAATATAAATTATTGTTGTTATAGAATTAAAAAATATTAAATTTGATCATTAATCATTTCTAAAACTAGAATAATGAATTGAAATTGAAATTTGCAACAATGTAAATTATAAGCGTTTAAGTTGAGCACTAAATTTGTCAACTAGAAGTGGTAATGACTAATTAGTTACTAAATTGAACAATTAAACTCATGAAGGCAGCCTATCTTGAGGCTTGAACAATGCTTTGAATCCTCTGATTCGGCGATGGATTGGCATCAATCTTCCTCTTGCTCTTCCTCGATCCTAATGCCTTCACTTGAAAAGATATTCACTCTTACAGTCTGCCGCTACAATTTTCAACTTTGGAGTGAGTTAGAATGAGGCTTAGGTGTGTATTTGTAATTTTTTTTGTGGATGTTTAGGATTTGGGTGGGGCCCATATGTCATTAAAGTTAGGGCCTATGGCACACATTTCAAAATAACTATTTTTTTTAATTTAATTTTTACAATTATCTACCATGTGGGATGCCTAGTACTCTCTAGGACATTCGAGAGACTCTTGAGAGTCCCCTAGGTGTCTCAATGATGTCTCAAAGTCCCCTAGAAGTCCTCAAAAAAAGGGTATGTCCTCCAAGTCCATACATTGAGGGGATTTCCTCATCCCAAAAACATGGGGGTTGGGTGAAGTGAGACATGTCTGTATGGAACATTACAAGCAAGATAAAGATCAAAAGTCAAAAATTTACCTGAGATAAAATCATAGACAATATTAACATTCCTAAATTATATAATATGATTTTTTGGCATTTACTTGTATAGTTTCAAGTAAATCTGCATTGATCAATATTTTATAAGTAATATCCCATCTCTCATGAGTAAGAATGGCTGGCTTCGTATTTGTTGCATCTAGGTGATGCTCACAAGGGTAAAGCCCTAGACTTTTCAAGAGGTCATTCAACCCAACATAGGTCTATCTCAAGCACCTAGAGTTCTACTTAGTTCTTTCTATTTATAATTTTGGTGTTTACATAGCGCAAAATTATAAAAATATGATTTTTTTAAGATTCCATTACATAAGTTTGAGTCAATCTACATTAACCCATATTTCATGCATCGTGGTTCACTATAAGCCATCTCTCACAAGGAAAAATGGTCCACTTGACAATCATTGTATCTAGTTGATTCCCATAAGGGTGAAGCACCAAGCTTCTTAAGAGGTTGCCCAATCCCAATACTACTAATATTTAAATGCATTTGACAATGAAATTTCCCCCACAATCAAAACCACTTAGCTTGATAAACCTTCAGCAAGAATTGTACCTTATAAAACTTTCATTGTGGGGCTCCCTAGCAAAAATCAATGTCATTAAAATGTATCATCATTATGATATTGTAGGATTCAACTTAATAGTTTCAAGGCAACCTACATTGACTCCTATTTCATGAGTAGTGCTTTGCAAGAACCCATTTCTCATGAGCAAGAATGGTACAGCACTCATTGCATCTAGGTGATGCTCACAAGAGTGAAGCACCAAGACTTCACAAAACCAATTAGCTTGCTACGCCATTTTCAAAACCATCCACAAGTATTTTTCCTTATAAACCATTTTTGTAATACTTCCTAGCTGTTTCAATTTTATACACTTGGATTTAAAGGCAAAACTTGAAAGCACATACCAGTCAACTGCTCAGAAATAATCATTTCGCGCTCATGCCTCCTTTCACTCAATATTTGCTTCATCTTCGTAAGGTCTTCAGTTCTAGACTTGGTGGAAGATAGTAACTCTGCATTAGCCACCCATTCTTGATTTTTGCTTTCTTTCACTACAAAGCAAACAAGTTACAAATCAAAAAGCCTTAGCATGCTTTCCTCATTAATACAAAATGCAATTCCATTAACTCAGTTCAATTTATATTTGCAAATACACTCCAAATTAAATGAAAAGGGGTACCAATGAAAACTTTAAAGGACCTGCATGGGAATAAGAGAAAATGAAGATTTCATTCTATGTGTCATGCTGAAGTCCTTGGGAAACAACAGAGACCCTAACACAAAAACTATAATGTGAAGATTATGAATACCTAAAACCGGGATCCAAAAAACACAGTCATTATCTTTATCCTTATTTATGGCATAGTTCTTTCAAATGTGGAGACAATCTTAGATTAGCATTGCTAGTAACATTCCCAAGGCAAGAAACTAAAAGAAAGACTTGGTGTCACAGGAACATATCATACAAATCTCTTATCATTTATCCTTTCATAAACATAGAAGCTTTGCATATCAGGCAACAGGCTTTTAAAGGACAACTGATGAGCAAATAAGGTTAATATCAAGGTTGGACCACCAATTGATTTTAACAGACAAGTCACCTCAAGAAAACATCCAAATCAAATTATCTTCTATAAAATCCATGCATCTGAATTTCAAGGTTGGATGAACAGTCAAGTTGAATGGCTAGCCACCTTAGGCAAGCATCCAAATCAAGTAACATCCTATTAAATTCAAGAACCTTATAGGCTTATCCTAAACAAAAGATGCAATTCAAAGATCGTTTTGGTATTTAAAAAACATTAAATGGCATCTAAGATTCTAAAGAGAATTCTAGAGTGTTTCAATAACATAATCATAAATGGTTAGGGATCAGGTTAAGAGAGATAATATGCTCATAAGAAATCAATATATGAACTTTTAATGACATTTCATGGAAAGCTGATGATCAGACGTAAACAATATCTGTAATATGTAAGCAGCTTGAACCAGATAAAATTGGAGATAGCCAGATGCTTTTGTCTTACTGCAGGTGATAGAAATGCCTCAGGAATGCTCAGGTTTCGGGAATTGACAAGTTTTGAGAAATGATAGTCGACAGTCCATAATAATGTGAATGATTTTTGTTGTAACTGTGTAAGATTTTTTGCACCCACCGGAAACAGTGACAAGTTTTGAGGCCATCAAGATGACACCATATTATGCCAGAAACATAAGGATATTGATGACATCTGAATGTATTTGGAAACAAAAAACTAAGCATCTCAAGTAGGTAGGTGGCAATTGAAATCATCCATTTTTACCTTATGTAGGCACCATATTATGCCTCACTTTCTCAAACAGTCTATAAGAAGTAGATCTAACTTGAAAGCTATTTCCATGGGCGACAAATACTAGTTCAAACTCACACATTGAAAATTATTCCTCTCCGGTATCATTTCTAAATGTGTTCTTGTGGTAGCTTTTAATGAAACAAGACTCATTGAGCAAATTGAACTAGTTCAAAAAAAAGATGCGCATTTTCACTATCACCTCTAAATGTGTTCTCTTAAAAAATTCACAGAAACTACTCTACCCAAGGAGTAATAGCTCTGCTTGCTCTGTTTTTATGGTTAACATATAGGAGTCTCATGGTTAATCCCCAATTTATCAATTTTGAAAGTAGTGACACCATGTGAGACAATGGTGCTCTTCCTATTTGCTTAGATACAAAGCTGTGAAGAATAACTATTCTACCAAAATCCACAAACACTTCGCAGTCGCACTAAGGATGGTCCCCGTAGAGAGGGTTGTTGATTCAATTTTCATTGTTCAGGTGACCACATAAAAGCTGTCCAGCAGTGTCACGGGAATAAATGGAATCTTGAGCAATTATTTCAAAAGTTTAACTTGTAAAACTTGCTAATTTTTAATAGGACCATTTTAATGCAAAAGAAGCCCTAAAATCTCTCGCAGCATCCGCTGAGGCCTTGGGTCCATTGCATAACCTCCTTTTATGTCTTCGAAGACCTAAGGAGTGAGTAGTCTACCAAATCTTCCCAAGACTAGCATGCAGTCTCATCCTCCACCTTCTAAGATATGTGAAGACCTGGTATTCTGCGGGAATTGCACACTGGTGGGTTGTGTAACAGCCAAGTGAATTGACCGGTCGACTGTATAAAAGCTTAATAATTATTCTCGAATTATATGCAAATTCTCTCACAAAGAGATTTTAAGGGCATGTAAAAAAATTATAATTTAATAGATCTGACAAATTTCCAACACCCAGAGCAGAGAATTATTAAAAGGAATTCATGAATCAACTAGGTTACAATAAAGAATCAGTATGATAAATGAACTCTGTATTGCTTATTTGACTTACCTGCCTTAGTGTGAAGGTAAGCCTCGTCCAGTTCGCGAAAATGGGCTTCAAGTTCTTCTACCTTTCCTGTAGAAGTGCAAAAAAGGAAAGAGATAATCACATGTACCATGTTAACTGGGGAATTGAACTCATGAACACCGGTCTGACAGTCAACTCTTCAGTATCAATCAAAAACCGAGTAACTAATGTACTATTTCTGTATTTTCTTTTGTCCTTCAAAATCAACGAAATGCAGAGGGTAAAAGGGATAAACAACCTTGATAATGAGCGATGTCTCGCGCTTTAGATCTACATTGTTCCAAGGAATGGATCGAGGTGGACTCCCAGGAATCTGTGCTTCGACCCACTTCTTCCATGTCTTTGTAAATCCTTTGATGATCCATTCTCAATCAATGAAGTAATGATTACTTTGGAGTGCATGAAGTTTTACAGATTATATAGTTGAATCTCTGTAAATTATCACATCATTCTCCATTGACGCATTTTGAATTTTGTAAGGGGAGGGAAAAGCATTTTTTGTAAATTTTGGTAATAAAGTTGAGGCTGGGTTTTTTTCGGTTTCATAAATTTTGTAGTGCAATTTAAACTCATGAGATTAAGTTTGAAAATCTTATGAATTTTGTAGTGAATTTTTAAGTTTTGAAATTTATGAAAGTTGATAGTCTTATAGATTTTATTATTTAACATCACTGGTCAGGTTAGCGGCACTCTAGTTTATAGGGGTAGTCTAAAAAAAAATATTAAAAAAAAAAAAAGTAAAATTTAAGGTTAGGATCTCCTAGAGGGAAAAAGAAAGTAAATAAATATTGAGATTGGGATCTCATGAGGGGGCTTCCTAGTGGGTTTTGTTGAGATTTTTTAAATTATTTAGAGCAGTTAGTCTTATGAATTTTGTAATATCATTTAAACAAAAAGATTAAGCTCCAAAATTTATAGAAGTGGGTGGTTTCATGAATTTTGTTATTTATCACATATAATTCAACAAGTAACTAAATATAAAATAAGAGAAAAATTAATTGATAAAATTTTGAAAAACTCCACATCATTGTCAAGTGGTGGATAAAAAGCCTAAACCGCAATTTCTATGCTATTCTTCAAAAAAATATTCTAATTATCCTTGTAGCGATTTTTTTTCGCTTCATGGAACCTCCTAATCCTTAAAAATAGATCTTGAAGCCACCCCATGGGACCTCTCGAATCTTTAAAAATAGATCTTAAAGCCACCCCATGGAACCTCAGCCTAATTATGTCAAAGGTGTTCCCTTATTTTAATTAGACAACATGTTTGATTTACATTGACTCTTGAAAGTTGAAGAGATGCAATGCAATACGATTGAATAAATCTCATTCGTTCATCGTTTTTACCCTTTTCCATCACTTTTTGTTATTTTTCATCATTGGCATTTTCCACATACCTATGTGTCATCCCTTGAATGTGTTGTCTTTTGAATGGAGGACTAACTTAATATAATCGTTTGTTCAACTTTCATTGTCTGCTTTAAATAAATAAAAATTTAATGAGTTAAATACACACATGCATATTTCCAAAATAAAATATTGATACGGATTAAATGAAAAAGCATGAGGCCTTGAGCACTGTCTAAATAACTATCACTTGAAAACGATGAATGAACATAATAGAAATTAGGGAAAAACAGTGAAATTTGAATGACTAAAATTTATAATCCTTCTACCATTATTTAATTGACGACATAAAATGCCAAGGCCATTTCCACATATAATTTACTTAGCTTTACATGATATGTAACGACTACACAATTTAAGAGAAAAGACTATGAATGTATGTGTGTGTGTGTGTGTGTGTGTGTGTGTGTGTGTGTGTGTGTGTGTGTGTGTGTGTGTGTGTGTGTGTGCAAGACCACGAGGGTCCAAATTAGGCCCTTATGTGGTAATGAAAATTCAGAAAATCAGAGTTAAGTAACTTGACATAAAAATTTGAATAGGTTATTAACATAATTTGAAAAATATGTAAGATCAAATTTGTAGCAAATTGAATCTAGTTTCTAAGCTACTAGTTATTTTTTGAAAAATAATTAAATCTATCTGGTGAAAAATTAAAATTTTGATGCAATAGTACTAAAATTTCAGGGAAAAAATAAAAAGCAGGTGTATGCCTATGGAGTATAAGTATAAACAAAACATAATATTTTTTCTGAAATTTTCAAAATAAGTAGAAGACACGTGCGGATGTGCCACATTTTTTTTGTAAATTTTTTTGGCAAGTAAATAATTAATTATAATTTTTTATTATAACTTATTAAAAATTAAAAAAACGTGTTTGTCTGCAGAACATAACTTGGTCAAAAATCCATTAAATTCAAAAAAAAAAAATGTTCCTATAGTAGACAAAGCATAGGATGTGCAACATTTTTGGGGTTTGAAAAATGTTTAACCGTGTTAAATTTATAGATGTTTTTCAATCAGCCTATCAAATAGGGCTTTAGACATAATGTATGAAAAAATCAATCATAATTATTTATTAAATTCAAAATAAGGCAAAATTTATATTGATAGAAATCTAACAATCTCCTTAAAAAATTCTTTTTGTTTCATCAATTTTGGGTTAAAAAAGTCATCATCCACCACATGGGCAAAATCTAGGAAACCAAGGAAAACTTGTAAACATGTTTTTTGTGTTGAATTTCCAAGTTTGGCACTTCTAAGCCAAATCCCAAAGCAATCCCAATGGGAATCTCAAGGCTGCAATTATTTTGTAGAAAAAACAAATATTCATTTAGAGCACTATTTATTTAAGATTCTTTTTAATAACTAATTTGTTATGTCAACTAAATATTTTGATAATTATTTTGTTAGTCTATGATATATAATATAGTATAATATCATATATAATAAATGATATTACTATATAATATATATTAAATATCATGTATATATGCTTGATATAATATTATATTTTATAAATATCTCTTTATATCTCTAAACCTCTCTCCCTTGGACACTTTCTTTTTTGGTATCTCTATCCCTCTCCCCCTCTCTATTAGGTCTCTAACTCTCTCTAGTCTTCCCATCTCTCTCTCTCTCTCTCTCTCTCTCTCTCTCTCTCTCTCTCTCTCTCTCTCTCTCTCTCTCTCTCTCTCTCTCTCTCTCTCTCTCTCTCTCACATCACTATATGTATTATTAAAATAGAAAAATATTATTATATATTAACACTTTACAAAATATCCTTTCCTGCTAATGGGCAAGCTAGGGTTGATCCTAGGACAAGGAGAGAAGGAGTGCAATTGACCAAACCAGAGCCAAGGTGGGTGAACGTTAATTTTGATGGTGCTTCAAAAGCGAATCCTGGACCCTTGGGGTCAGATGTGTTGCTCGAGACTCAGAAGGTAATATTCTTTCTATTGACTCAAAACACTTGGAGATAGGAACCAACAATGAAGCAGAAGTAAAGGCGGCTATGTTGGCAATGGATTTGGTGAAAAGGCTCAAAATCAATTAGTTGCACCTAGAAGGTGATTCCCAAATAGTGATTACTGCAATTGTAAATGGGGAAGCAAGGGTATGGAAAATGGATAAATTGGTGTGAATCATCAAGAAGAAATTAGAAGGATTCAAAAATTTCAAATTTTCACATGTGTATCAAGAGGGAAATGTGTTGGCAAACTCTTTGTCCAAACCAGTCACTGTGGCAAGATGCAGAGTTGGTGATTTGAGTTGGAGTTGTATGTATACCTCGTTTATTCATCTCCATTTTTGTTGGATGTCGTGAAGTAAGCAAGGACAACGTGTTGCAAGGTGGCATATTTTGGTGTTTTGCACGGATGGCTCGATTGATATGCGTACTCCAATCTTTATTACCATTTATGGCAGTTGTGGGAGATGTGCAAACACGATTCTCAATATATATCCAGGGTGGCATCCATTTGATTGTGGCTGGTGAGAGGTGAAATTGTCGTCTGAAAATAGAGGCAAACTTTAGTTTGAAGGCTTCAAAGTAGCAGTTGTAGTTTTGGGGAAAAATCACAATTGAGAGACTGAAAATTGTTTTCACCATAGATGACCCTTTCTTCCTTCTACAGGTTTGTTAGGTGTTGTAATACCACTTGGACACTGCAACTTTTTTTATTTTTAACATTTAGAAGTACCAACTTAATTAAACAAACTTCTCTTAATTCCTTTATTTGCCTTAGTGGTGAAAGTTCCACACCACCACTTATGCTTGCACTCAAAGGTGGTAAGCTCTTGAGGTTAGGATCCCTATTAGACCTAGCCTTAAGCCTCAAGGGTTCATTCCCAATGACCTTGCCTACGTATCCCTTCGAGAGAAATCAGAGGCTTTGTAGTTTGGCACCAAAGGTTAGAGGGAGATCCTACTCTCCTCTTGTATGAGATCCTTGATCTCTCCTTGACCTTGATTATTAATTTTATGCAATCAAATAATCTTAGTTTGTATCAATAGAAGACAACCATTGCCATTAGGTAGTGTACATGTGTACACAATCACACAGGGGTCAAATCCTTCCAAAAGCTTCCATTTCCATAAAGAGTGATATGAGCACATTACCCATTAACACGTGGGACTAACTCATACACATCACACATGTGATGACTAGCTCTATCTTATGTCACATATACAAAGCAACTAGCTCTAGCATACATTCAATAATCATAGGGACTATATTCAATATACATTTCTCGTATATAGTGACCAACTTTGGTAGGCATCACATAGCTTGTGACTAGCATTTACACAATGAGGAATTGACATATACATAACTCTAGCTACCACTTGCCCATAGTGCATCTCAGATAAAGAAATGTTGGTGCACTGCGCACTACACCGTGGGACACATTCTTTTGTTTAGTCTTTTGCACTAATGAGCAAGTACTGGGAACAAGGTTCGATGTATCCCATACTACACCGGGTATCTATCCTCATCCTAACAAGTCAAGTATATCATTTCCATATCAAAATATACCCAAGATATACAATGAGATTAATCGAATCATTACCTACCTATTCTTCATTAGAAATTCTCTTCCCTACAATCCATCGAACAACTAAGAAACAAGGATATCCATCATCAGCATGTTGTTGGCCATAAGACCCACATGCTCCTAGCGGAATTTGTCCAAAACCTAGATCTAAGAGGGGTATCCATCACATGCATGCAACTGGCGATAACCACCTGCTAACTAGGGAGTACGGTTGATAGTCTACCAACATAGTACACTCCTTGACTATTGTCAATATCAAACGGATAAGCTTATCTTATGCAGGTCATAGGATTTCCATCGGTGATCACCTCAGATGGAGAAGGGTAGCCTATGCAATGAGGTATACAACCTCTACCTATGCCCTCACAGGGCCCTTACTCCATCTGTAGCCATAAAAGGCAACACCTATACATGGCTTAGCACTATAACTTGAAGAGAGGTTTCTAAGTCAAATCAAATAGATCATAATTGTCTACTCTAGGAGTATACACAAAGTCTTATAGTTCTAGGATTAAATTACACATTCGCCTAAGATCACTTGAACCCATCATAGGATTTCCTTTATTCAATAGGTAAGCAAACTAACCATAAGGTGGTCTACCCTTCATTTTATAAACTAATCATTCAAAACACGATAAATATTAAATACAAGTTATAACACTTTCTCAATTCTTTCATATTATTCTAATGCATATTCGGCCTCCTTTGAGGCCTACCAAAGAGGAAGGGTCAACAAGTTAGGAACAACCCCAAACCTTGGAGTTATTCGCCCCCCCAGACCCTACCCCTACGGACTTGAGGTCACAGGGGCATCCTTCGCCCAAGGACCACCTACGTTCCCACTTCCAAATGGGTCAAAGTCATACGTAGTTCTCCTACCCAGGTCTCTCAAGGACACCTACACTTAGGTTACCATAACCAAGATTGTGTTAATGTTTCCCTTAGTTGCTAGATCTCACCCGAATAGAGTTCCCTTAAATTATTCACAATAGTCATTAGTTCTTAACGACATTTATAGGAAATTATAATGCCACTTAGCAACACTCACTACAACACATATCTTAAAGATATTGACATCTTGAATCGAACTCTTCCTAGGGTTATTCATAAACCTACCTAAATGTCCAAGGTTTATCTTATCAACACTATAAGGAAGTCAAGTAGCGGAACAACTTCCTACACTAACCTTGAGAGGAGGGTAATACAAAAACTTTTATAAATCGTCACAATGGTTATAGAAAATAGAAATAGATATAATAACATTCAAACCATAACACAATGATTTACGTGGGGAAAACCCTTTTGGGAGAAAAACCCCACACTCCAAAAGTTGGGTAATATATTATTTAGCAATCAAAAATAGATTACAATATACTTGCAGAGCAAGCTCTTCGCAGGATTACCACTAATTAGAGATTCAGAGGTAACTCAATAGCCATAAGACTCTTACACACAAACTCTATCTCACACACCTCGTATATACAAGAAACCGTCAAACGGTATTACAAAACCATGGGATAAAACCACCCAATAAGGTGTAACTGACCTTATCTCCCTTCTAGATGACCTATGACCTGTCCCTCCATTTTTACAGCTCGTTTATGTGTCTGATGTATTTTATATTTCCTATTTCAGGAGTACAAACTTTTGAAGGCCATAACTTGAGAGCCATGTGTCCTATTAGCGAACCATTTGAAGTGCCATAAATCTTGTGAAGTGCTCTATTACCTTGTAAACCGCTACACCATTTACACCCACTTTTTAGGGCATTTTGGGGCCTCTAAAGTCCTCAAAATAAAATTTAAACATTTCCTTGGACCCCTCCAAAGTGGAAAATTTAATATCTTCAAAAGTAGTTATGATCTTGTGACGTAACTTTACCGAAATAGTTATCTATCCAACCAGAAGCTTCAGGGATAATTTCACACAATTTTGTGCTCAAATTAAAACTTAATATAAATATTAACTCATGTAAATGAAAGGTTGAGACACCATTTTCCCAACAAATCTCCCACTTGTCAAACACCTTGCAAGAGAAAAGGGAGTATCAACACAATGAATCAATTGCTAGGGGCCATGAGGCCCATAGACTCCAAGCACCATCTGATCTTCTTTGTACTCACAACCTTAGTTAAAGAATCTACAACATTCATCAAAATTTCTACCTTGACTAGCTTCAACCTACCATCTTCGACCATATCTCTGACAAAATGATATTGAACATCAATTTTCTTGGTCCAGGCATGAAATGTCAGGTTCTTAGATAGGCAAATCGCACTCTGACTGTCACAATAAACTATCATGACTCCTTGTTTTATTCCAATTTTTGAACACAATCTCTTAAGTCAAATGGCCTCTTTACAAGCATGAGTAGCTGCCATATACTCTGCTTCAATAGTGGACAAAACAACCACAACCTGTCGCTTACTCATCCAACTAATTATACCACCAAATAAAGTAAACACATAAGCACTGGTGGATCTTTTGTTATCAATATCACCTACCCATTCTGAATCCACATAACCATGAATATCAAGGGAAATCACATCTCCAACTGAATTACCATGATAACACAAAGAATACTCTGAGTTACCCTTCAAATATCTAAACTCTTTTGACTACATCCTAATGAACTCTACCAAGATTAGACATATATTTGGACAAAACTCCCATTGCTTGGGCAATGTTTGGTCTAGTAGCGACCATAGCATACATCAAACTTCCAACTGCACTTTGGTAAGGCACTCTTCTCATTTCTTCCATGTCCGATGGGGATGTAGGACAATCTGCATCATATAATTTCATTCCAACTATAAAAGGAACACACAATGGTCTACAATCCTGCATGTTGAACCTTTGTAACAGTGAATTCACATACATACTCTGTCCTAGCTATAGCTTTATGTTCACTCTATCTCTTTTAATTTCCATCCCAAGAATGTGTTTTGCTACACCAAGATCTTTCATTTCAAATTTAGTAGTGAGTTGAGACTTAAGTCCTGAAATCATACCTTTCCCTTTACCAATGAATAAAATTATCATCAACATACAATGCAATGTACAGGAAATGATCACCATTAGATTTATAATAAACATAGTGATCTGATTTAGAATGCTCAAATCCCAAACTCAACACATATGTATCAAATTTTGGGTACCACATCCTAGGACTCTGTTTAAGGCAATACATGGATTTCTTTAATTTACAAACCAAATTACTTTAACCTTTCACAATATAGTGCTCTGGTTGTGTCATATAAATATCCTCCTCCAAATCACCATGAAGGGAAGTAGTTTTCACATCCATTTTCTCAACTTCTAAATCATAAGTAGTAGCAATAGAAAGCAAAAATCTAATGGATGTCATTTTGGCAATGGGAGAAAATATCTCACCATAATCAACACCCTCAACCTGAGAGTAGTCTTTTGCAACCAACCTTGCTTTTATACTTCTCAATGCTTCCATCTGAACCGATCTTTTTCTTGAACACCCATTTGCAACCAACAAGCTTCCATTGTTCAGACAATGGTACAAGACCCCATGTATCATTCTTTTTCAAAGCTGCCATTTCTTATTCTATAGCAATCTTCTAAGATTTTGCATCATTCATACCTAATGCCTCTTCTACAAATTTCAGTTCATCCACATTAGTATTCAAAGCAAAAATACATCTCCAATCATCAGGTGAATACCTTTCAGGTGGTTGTCTATGTCTTGTAGACCTTCGAACAAGCTGAGTTGGAGGTTCTTCCTCCTCTTCCAAAGATTCAGAGCTAGACGAGCTCTCCTCAACTGCTTTCCTATCTAGGGGTCTCGATTCAACTCTTTCAGGTGTAGAAGGAAATTGAATCACATCTTCCTTTATAGTCTGTTCTGGCTGCAATGTAACAAAAGGATACTTAATTTCTCTAAAAATAACACTTCTACTATGAATTACCTTTTGTGCAACATGGTCCCAAAGCTTGTATCCTTTCACACCATAACTATACCTGATGAAGATACATTTCACAACCTTGTTCTCCAACTTTGTCCACTTCTCCTTTAACACATGTGCATATGGCTCACAACCAAAAACTCTAAGATGTCTCAATGAAGGCTTGTGACCTGACCATGCTTCCATAGGTGTTTTATCAACAAGGGTTGATGTAGGAGACCTGTTAATCAGGTAGCAAGCAATGGCAACAACTTCAGCCCAAAACTTTTGTTCTAGACCGGCACCACTCAACATACTCCTAGCCTTATCCATTAGTGTCATGTTCATTCTTTCTGCAACTCCATTATGTTGTGGAGCATATAGAGTTGCCTTCTATCTATTAATGCCACAGTCTTTACAGAATCTATCAAAATCATTAGAGAAAAATTCATTGCCATTATCAGTCCTCAAACATATAATTTTCTTTCCAGTCTGCAACTCAACCATTGCTTTAAATTCTTTAAATCGACTGAAAACTTTATATTTACTCTTTAGAAAATATACCCATGTCCTTCTACTAAAATTATCAATTAATGAAACATAATATGTAGATTTTCCAATCAAAGGAACATCTATAGGACCAAACACATCAAAATGAATAAGATCCAAAACACCACAAGTTTTATGAGAAATCAAGTAAAACTGAACACGGTTTTGTTTTCCATAAATGCAATGCTCACAGAAATCAAAGTCAAGATTACAATCATTCAAACCTTCAACAAGGTTTTTATTTTTCAAGGTCCTTAGACCCTTTTCTCCAATGTTGCCAAGCCTCTAGTGCCATAACATAGTCTTCTCTATAGGTAACTTTGCTTTAGAAGAAAGAGCACCCTTAGGTACCCAAAAGCCATTTCTATTTGTTGAAGGTGAAACCCTCAAATCTTCCAGAGATTTACTTTTTACGAAAGTGCTATTACACTCAACAGTGTATGTGTCTAGCTTATACAAAGTGTCAAACTTGACACCTCTAGCAATTACAATAGCACCCTTAATCATCTTACATCCTAGTTTAGAAAAGACTATCCGCACACTCGCATCTATCGGTTTGCTCACATATAATAAATTTTGTTTTAAACCAGGGATATGTAGCACACCATTAATCCTTTTTATTCTACCATCAAAAAACCTAATTCTAACTTTACCTTGACCAACAATGTCTAAATGTGAATCATCACCCAAGTACACCTTACCTCCACTAAATTCTTCATATTCAGAAAACCAATCTCTATTGGCAGTCATATGAAAAGATGCACTTGAGTCAATTAACTGGGCATTACCTACATGAGTCATCAAAGCTGCAATAAATGCATCACCTTCTTCCTTCTCGGACTCAGAATTAGAATCAATCTTCTTCTTTTTCTTCTTCTTTTCTTCTTCGTAGTCCTTACAAAGGTGACCTACTTTACCGCAATTCCAACAAATGACTTTGGACTTTCCAAGAGATTTCAATCTCCCTCTCAATTTGGACTTATCGCACTTCTCATTCTTCTTGCCTTTCTCCTTAGGTCTTCCACAAACAGTTAGGGCTTCTTTTGAACTAAGGGATATGTTCCTCCTCATCTCTTCACCAAGTAGGGCACCCACCACATCTTCAAACTTCAAAATAACAGAAGTACTATTGATAGCCATAACAAGAGAATCCCACAAAACGGGCAAAGAACAAAGCAAGATCTGACATTTCTCCTCTTCGTTCATCTTAACACTTACCGATACTAATTAAGCCACCAACATATTGAATGCTTCTAGGTGGTCTACAATTCGTCCACCCTCTTCCATCTTAAAGGAATACAATTTCTTCCTCAAGAAAATCTGATTTAATAAATATTTCGCTTGATACATTTCACCAAGCTTAGTCCATAGCTTCTTTGCATTGTTTTCTTCATGGACATTGATCATAACATAGTCTTCCAAACATAGTTTGATTAGACCCTTGGATTTTTGGTCCATAACATCATATTGAGCCGCTGTAGTAGGATCTAAGGGCCTTTGGACATTCACATCAACAACATCCCATAGATCTCGATCTATTAGAGATCTTCCATCTTCAACTTCCACATCTAAAAATTTGTTCCATTAAATTTCTCCACCTCTATTTTCCCTGACGAACTTGCCATCTAAAAATTCCTACAACAAGATCAAAAAATGTCTTCTACACAAGCTCCCACTCAAATCTAGATTATTTCAAAAAACCCAACAACCCACAACTGAAACCAAAGGTGATCAAGCTTTGATACCGCTTGAAAGGAATTCAAGTAGCAGGACAACTTCCTACACTAACCTTGAGAGGAGGGTAATGCAAAAATTTTACAAATTGTCACAACGGTTACAAAAAATAGAAATAGATATAATAACATTCAAACCGTAACATAGTGATTTACGTGGGGAAAACCCTTTCGGGAGAAAAACCCCACACTCCAAAAGCCGCACAATGTATTATTCAACAATAAAAAATAGATTACAATATACTTGCAGATCAAGCTCTTTGCAAGAGTACCACTTATTAGAGACTCAAAGGCAACTCAATAGTCATAAGACTCTTACACACAACCTCTATCTCACGCATCTCATATATACAAGAAACCGTCAAACGGTATTACAAAACCATGGGCTAAAACCACCCAATAAGGTGTAACTGGCCTTATCTCCCTTCTAGATGCCCTATGACGTGTCCCTCCCTTTTTACAACTCGTTTATGTGTCTCATATTTTATATTTCCTATTTCAGGACTACAAACTTTCGGAGGCCATAACTTGAGAATTGTGTGTCCTATTGACGAATTGTTTAAAGCATTGGAAAGCTCATGAAGTACTCCATTGCCTCGTAAAATGCTACACCATTTACACCCACTTTTTAGGATGTTTTGGGACCTATAAAGTTTTCAAAATCAAATTTAAACCTTTCATTAGACCCCTCCAAAATGGAAAATTTAATATCTTCAAAACTAGTTGTGATCTTGTGACGTAACTTTATCAGAATGCTTATCTAGCCAACCAGAATCTTTGGGGAGAATTTTGCACCATTTTGTGCTCAAATGAAAACTTACTATAAATAGTAACTCATGTAAATGCAAGGTTGAGACACCATTTTACCAACAAACACAAGGGCTAGGCTTATTGCTCAACATAACATTACCTTGGTTTACCCCAACACATAAGAACACACTTCCATTCAAAATTAACGTATTAGATTCATTATAGCAAGTGTTATACTCAAGGAATCAATATTTGTAATACTGTAAAGTTGTTACAAATATTATATACAAATAATTGAAAGACTTAACATATTAATTACCAATTTTATTAAGGCGTGAGTAATAATTGAGTTATATACAAGATAGTTAGTATCTCTATATCCCTTGGAGAAACATGTAAATCTATACATAATAATATTGATAACATCAATAGCATGAAACCTAATAATTTTATTTCGCCAATACTCATACAACATGGGTAACCTACAATTGCTAGTAACCCAAAATAACACCAAGCATGTATCTATCATTTCCCTTCTATATCATGATAACATATCCTTGCAATCAAGCTTAACATACATATTCATTTACACATAAGTTATAGGTATCATTTTATCCAACTAGGTTAGAATATAGTATAAGCTCAAAAGATAGTTTAAATTTACACCAATATTTTACTAGGTAGGGTCTGCTAGTTCTCACTCTTAGGTATAAACTGATAAACCATAAATAAAAATAATGTTGTGCTATTGCACCCTTGTTAGAGCTTATCCTTGCTAATGACTTGAAGGTTGCAACAAAACATCCTAAGCATTCCATCATGTTGAGGGCCTAATATAAATAATGAATTGCCACCTCCATAACTACTTTAGTTGCATGCCAAGGTTAAAATGATCTTCATATAGTAATTAAAATTGTGGTACTTCATTTCCTCCCATGATTAACAATATATTACAAGAACTGTCAAGAAAACATATTACTATTCATTTTATTTCACGATCTCTCCCCCCCCCCCACTTTTCTGCATGTTCATCTAAGACCATGTTCACAATTAATCTCTTCTTAACTCGCAAAGATTTTGATAACAAAGTATATATCATTAAATAATATTATTCATGATTAAAAATAGTTCCAAATATGAAAATATATGGTCTTACATATAAAGACGCCACTAGATTTGGTATTTTCATGAGGTGTGAATGTTCTTCTAATTATGAAATAGGACCTATAAATCCTCTAAGACTTAAAGTTGAGGGGTAGGAAGGAAAATTGAACTCAGGTCATCCCTGATATAACTTCAACATTATCTATTGTTGTGAGATAATAAACCACAGGTTGAGAGAATTTGACCACCAATCGAAGATTCTTCTTCTCCATACATGGCTATAGAGTTTGTCATACAAATGTTGCTTAATACCATATTCAACAAACATCAATTATCTTTAGGTATTTTGTCAAGTACCACATACGTATTGGGTTTTCTTCTACATTTTTAATTACTTATAAATATTCATTTATCGAAGCTTCCAAACTCGAGAGCTCTTGCATGTGACAAATATTAACTCTAAATTTAGATGTAATACTAACCAATCAACTTACATAATGAATTCAATTGCAATATCATAGTTATCTTTATACTGGTCATTGATTTGTTTAGCATTATTACTTAAAAGATCAAAAGTGTAGAATGGGGTCATAATACATCTCAATGAATAATATAAATGGAACCATATATAAAACCTATAAAACCATACATATTCTTATGGGCCTTGATGTCACACAAATCATTGAGAACTCATCTACAGTTTCCATGCAGAGCTTCCTCCATACGCTCCTCTTACACTTTTCCATTAGCTCTCTAAGATTGGTGTCTTATTCCACCTTGTACCTCCTCTCCAAACCCACAATCATGAATCTCTTCTTATCTCAAAACAATAGACTCAAAGGTTGAAATGTCTCAGAGTTTGTAATGTTCCATGATATGCACAACGTGGTATTGCTGGAAAGGATTTTGTAAACTTCCCAATAAATGTTGTTGGTTGAGTAAATCCCTCTCCTCAAACCTTAACTAACATCTTTTCGCCTGTGAAAATATGGGATCTGTCAAATATTGAGAAGGCTAAGGCTTTAGAGACTCTCAAGCAATGCAAATGGGTGAACGCACGTCCACCATTAGCAGCCATGAAGGTACTTTGTGGAGGCACACACCAAGCTCCCGGATAGTTTCCTTTCAGGTTGACTCGTTTTCTTGCAGCCTAAGACTCTTAGAAAAAGAAACCAACCTGGGGTTGGAAGACAATGTTGAGAGAAGAGCGTTCACTCTCCTCGTGTGTGCTCCCCTATTTTTTCTCCCTCCTTGCTCTCTCACAGTGCATTCTCCTCTCCACCGCAAACATGCCCTTCTTTTCACCTTCTCCACCTGATTTCTTCTTCCTTCCAAAACCAACTCAGAAAAGAAGAATCCAATTTAGGGGGCTCGTGAGATATTTTTTTGTGTCCCCAAATTCATCTCCAGATTGTCATTTTAGATTTTTAAAAGGCATAGATGCCATGCCCTGCCAACTGCGTGGTCATTCCTACCATATTCTCATTGAATGCCCTGACAAATGGTCATGGTTCTTTTGCACGCCTTAAACTTAATTTTTGGTTTACCTGTTCATGCGAATGATCAAGGAAATGATAAGGGCATCATTCCTCATTAATGGTGTAGTTTCCCTTCATGTTGATTATCATTCTTAAACTTGTATGGAGGCCCATACCTCCCGTCAACTCATCCATCCCGTACTTTTATGAATGTCTTTTAATTATTTATTTTCTTTCTATTCATCCTCAGTGAAAGTGGTGTATGCAAGCATCCTTCCCCCCTTAGGATGGGTTGTCCTCAACTTATTTAAATATTTCTTTTGTTAATTTTTTTTAAATTATTGGGTTACTAGCCAACTTAATTCCTTTTGAACCCCTTAACATTGTTATTTCAATTGGTCCCATCTTCCATAATCTAACAAATTTTAAACAATTTACAAGATTTAAGAGGAAGCATACTAAATTTTTACTCTTAAGTGAGCCTTTTTGTTCAATTGCAATCTTCATTTTCAATTTATAGGTTGATTTTCTTAAGTGTAATCAATATACTATCATTCAATACACCTATTTTAGGTTAATTCTTGCAAGGTTCCAAGTACAAATCATTAAGGAGTCATACATTTTCCTAATAGGGTCACATGGCCTTAGACCAATCACTCACTAAGTGGGTTCAATTCACATACCATAGTGATCCAACATTAGTGAAATTTCAATTCATGCGAGTTTAGTTATTTTTTAGTGGATACAAATGTAGGTCCACGTGTTCTTTGTAGAATATTATTCATATGGCTTCTTATTGTGCCAATTACAATGCAATCTTATTCTCAAACTCATAGTATGTCATTTTCAAGGGCAATGAATTTAGTGGATACATAATAGTCTCCATCGACCTATCATTCCTCCTAGGTACTTTATTACTATGGATAAGCATTTCTTATTGCTTAATAAATTGCTTAATTACAACATCTAATTTTAAGGTAGCTACAAACTACCCATCAAAGGTGCTACAAACTCCATCCTAACACATACTAATCCAATAAATGGGATAGAAATTTATGTCCATATCATGAGAAAGATTCTTGATATTTTATATATACCATAATAGTTACCACACTTGACAAGCTTTCAACTAACACATAACAAGGGGGGGGGTTATTGAATAATAATGTTAATTAAATACCACAACTTCCCACGTCACACTCTAGTATTCATTTACAATTTATATATTAAAAAATCCCTTTCAAACCCCCTTAGGTTGTCTTGGTCAAGACTAGCCAATTATCCTCACAAGCTTAAGTCCATTTAAAAATTTCAAAACATTATATATGCATTACGACTCGAACTTAATCATGGTAATTTCGTAAAATAAGTCTATAACCTTAATCCAAAGTTAAGTGGGCTTTGAAGGTCTCTAGTGTTTGAATCCAGTTGCTCTAATACCTATATAATATCCACCATTTGGACACTATAATTTTTTTATTTTTTTTACATTTACAAGTACCAGTTTAATTAAACAAACTTCTCTTAATTCCTTTATTAGCCTTAGTGGTGAAAGTTCCACACCACCCCTTCTGCTTGCACTCAAAGGCGGTAAGCTCTTGAGGTCAGGATCCCTATTAGACCTAGCCTTAAGCGTCAAGGGTTCATTCCCAATGACCTTGCCTACGTATCCCTTTGAGAGAAATCAGAGGCTTTGTAGTTTGACCCCAAAGGTTAGAGGGAGATCATACTCTCCTCTTGTATGAGATCCTTGATCTCTCCTTCACCTTGATTATTAATTTTATGGAATCAATTAATCTTAGTTTGTATCAATAGAAGACAACCATCACCATTAGGTAGTGTTCATGTGTACACAATCACACAGGGGTCAAATCCTTCCAAATGTTTCCATTTCCATAAAGAGTGATATGAGCACATTTACCATTAACACATGGGACTAACTCGTACGCATCATGCATGTGATGACTAGCTCTATGCAAAGTGACTTGCTCTAGCATACATTCAATAATCACAAGGACTAGCTTCAATATACATTTCTTGCATACAATGACTAGATTTGGTAGGCATCACATAGCTTGTGACTAGCATTTACACAGTGAGGAACTGCCATATCCATGACTCTAGCTACCACTTGCCCATGGTGCATCCCAGATAAAAAAATGTCGGTGCACTGCGCACTACACCGTGGGACACATTCTTTTGTCTAGTCTTTTGCACCAACAAGAAAGTGCGAACAAGGTTCGACGTATCCCATACTACATTGGGTATCTATCCTCATCCTAACAAGTCAAGTATACCATTTCCACATCAAAATACACCCAAGATATACAATGAGATTAATCCAATTATTACCTACCTGTTCTTCATTAGAAATTCTCTTCCCTGCAGTCCATCGAACGACTAAGCAACAAGGACATCCATCATCGACATGTTGTTGGCACCAAGATCCACATGCTCCTAGCAGAATCTGTCCAAAACCCTAGATCTAAGCGGGGTATCCCTTGCCTACATGCAATTGGCGATAACCATCCGCTAACTAGGGGGTATGACTAACAGTCTACCGACATAGTACGCTCCTTGACTACTATCAATCTCAAGCGGATAAGCTTATCTTATGTGGGCCATAGTATTTCCATCAGTGATCACCTTAGATGGAGAAGGGTAGCCTATGAAATGAGGTATACAACCTCTACCTATGCCCTCATAGGGCCCTTACTCCATCCGTAGCCGTAAAAATCAACACCTGTACATGGGTTAGCACTATAACTGGAAGAGAGGTTCCTAATTTAGAACAAATAGATCATAATTGTCTACTCTAGGAGTATACACAAAGTCTTATAGGTCTATGATTAAATTACACATTCGCCTAAGATCACTTGAACCCATCATAGCATTACCTTTATTCAATAGGTAAACCAACCAACCATAAGGTGGTCTACCCTTCATTTTATCAACTAATCATTCAAAACACGATAAATATTAAATACGAGTTATAATACTTTATTAATTATTTCATATTTTTCTAATGCCTATTCGGCCTCCTTTGAAGCCTACCAAAGAGGAAGGGTCGACAAGTTAGTAACAACCCCAAACCTTGGAGTTATTCGCCCCCCCCTAGACCCTACCCTATGGACTTGAGGTCACAGGGGCATCCTTCACCCAAGGACCACCTACGTTCCCGCTTCCAAACAGGTCAAAGTCATACGTAGTTCTCCTACCCAGGTCTCTCAAGGACACCTACACTCAGGTTACCATAACCAAGATTGTGTTAATGTTTCCCTTAGTTGCTAGATATCACCCGAATATAGTTCCCTTAAATTATTCACAATAGTCATTAGTTCTTAATGATATTTATAGGAAATTATAATGCCACTTAGCAACACACACTACAACACATCTCTTAAAGATATTGACATCTCGAATCAAACTCTTCCTAGGGTTATTCATAAACCTACCCAAATGTCCAAGGTTTATCTTATCAACACAAGGGCTAGGCTTATTGCTCAACATAAAATTACCTTGGTTTACCCCAACACATAAGAACATACTTCCATTCAAAATTAACATATTAGATTCACTATAGCGAGTGTTATACTCAAGGAGTCAATATTTGTAATACTATAAAGTTGTTACAAATATTATATACAGATAATTGAAAGATTTAACATATTATTTACCAATTTTATCGAGGCATGAGTAATACTTGAGTTATACACAAGATAGTTAGTATCTCTATATCCCTTGGAGAATCATGTAAAGCTATACATAATAATATTGATAACATCAATAGCAAGAACCTAACAATTTTATTTCATCAATACTCATACATCATGGGTAACCTACAATTGCTAGTAACCAAAAATAACACCAAGCATGTATCTATCATTTTCCACCTATATCATGATAACATCTTGTTGCAATCAAGCTTAACATACATATTCATTTACACATAAGTTATAGGCACCATTTTATCCAACTACGTTAGTAGTATAGTATAAGCTCAAAAGAGAGTTTAAATTTACACCAATCTTTTACTAGGTAGGGTCTGTTAGCTCTCCCTCTTAGGTATAAAATGATAAACCATAAATAAAATAGTGTTGTGCTATTGCATCCTTGTTAGAGCTTATCATTGCTAATGACCTGAAGGTCACAACATAACATCCTAATCATTCCATCATGTTGAGGGCCTAATATAAATAATGAATTGTCACCTCCATAACTAGTTTAGTTGCGTGCCAAGGTTAAAATGATCTTCATTTAGTAATTAAAATTGTGGTACTTCATTTCTTCCCATGATTAACAAGATATTACAAGAACTATCAAGAAAACATAATAGTATTCATTTTATTTCACGATCTCTCCCCCCCCCCTCCCCCCACTTTTCTACATGTTCATCTAGGACCATGTTCACAATTAATCTCTTCTTAACTCACAAAGATTTTGATAACAAAGTATATATCATTAAATAAGATTATTCATGATTAAAAATAGTTCCAAATGTGAAAATATATGGTCTTACATATAAAGACGCCATTAGATTTGGTATTTTCACGAGGTGTGAATGTTCTTCTAATTATGAAATAGGACCTATAAATCCTCTAAGCCTTAAAGTTGAGGGGTAGAAAGCCAAATTGAACTCAGGTCATCTCTGATATAACTTCAACATTATCTATTGTTGTGAGATAATAAACCATAGGTTGAGAGAATTTGACCACCAATCGAAGATTCTTCTTCTCCCTACATGAATATAGAGTTTGTCATACAAATGCTACTTAATACCATATTCAACGAATATCAATTATCTTTAGGTATTTTGTCAAGTACCACATACGTATTGGGTTTTCTTCCACATTTCTAATTACTTATAAATATTCATTTATTGAAGCTTCCAAATCCGGGAGGTCTTCCATGTGACAAATAACTCTAAATTTAGATGTAATAGTAACTTACATAATGAATTCAATTGCAATAGTATAGTTATCTTTGTACTGGTCACTGTTTTGTTTAGCATTATTACTTAAAAGATCAAATGTGTAGAATGGGTCGTAGTACATCTCAATGAATAATATAAATGGAACCATATATAAAACCTATAAACCATACCTATTCTTATGGGCCTTGCTGTCACACAAATCATTGAGAACTCATCTGCAGTTTCCACGCAGAGCTTCCTCCATACGCTCCTCTTACACTTTTCCATCAGCTCTCTAAGATTGGCATCTTATTCCACCTTGTACCTCCTCTCCAAACCCGCAATCATGAATCTCGTCTTATCTCAAAACAATAGCCTCAAAGGTTGAAATGTCTCAGAGTTTGCAATGTTGCAGGATATGCACAACGTGGTATTGCTGGAAAGGCTTTTGAAAACTTCCCAATAAATGTTGTTGGCTGAGTAAAGCCCTCTCCTCAAACCTTAGCCAACATCTTTTCGCTTGTGAAAATATGGGATCTGTCAAATAAGGAATGGACATCCAGCAAAGCATAAGGGTAGGGGTTTTTTTATTAGATTTTGCAGTTGGACATTACACAAAACGTGGAATCATAAACACGACATGCGAATTGTTTGATTTATTGAGAAGGCTAAGTCTTTAGAGACTCTCGAACAATGCAAATGGGTGAACGCAGGCCCACCATTAGCAGCCATGAAGGCACTTTGTGGAGGCACACACCAAGCTCCTACACACTTTCCTTTCAGGCTGACTCGTTTTCTTGCAGCCTAAGACTCTTAGCAAAAGAAATCAACCTGGGGTTGGAAGACAATGCTGAGAGAAGAGCGTTCACTATCCTCATGCGTGCTCCCCTGTTTTTCCTCCCTCCTTGCTCTCTCACAGCGCATTCTCCTCTCCACCTCGAACATGCCCTTCCACCTTCTCCACCCGATTTCTTCTTCCTTCCAAAATCAACTCAGAAAAGAAGAATGCGATTTAGGGGGCTCGTGAGATATTCTTTTGTGTCCCCAAATTCACCTCCAGATTGTCGTTTTAGATTTCTAGAAGGCATAGATGCCATGCCTTGCCAACTGTGTGGCTGTTCCTACCATACTGTCATTGAATGCCCTGATAGATGGTCACGGTTCTTCTGCACGCCTTAATTTTTGGTCTACGTGTTCATGTGAATGATGGACGCGTCTATTCTGGCTCCAAAACGACACTACCGATTGACTAACACGCGTGTTAGTCGCGCGTTTTACACTGTCGATTTGACAATTAACGGCTGTGATTGACTAACCTGTCGCTAACACGCTGTATGAAAGGTCCGTTTTGGAGCTAGAATAGACGCAGCCGTGAATGATCGAGGAAATAATAGGGACACCATTCCTCATTAATGGTGTAGTCTCCCTTCATGTTGATTATCATTCTTAAACTTGTATGGAGGCCCATGCCTCCCGTCAACTCATCCATCCCGTACTTTTGAATGTCTTTTAATTATTTTAATTATTTATTTTCTTCCTATTCATCAAGTGGTGTATCATCAAGTGGTGTATGGAGGGATGTGACAGGGCTTGACTATGACTACATTCTTGCAACCATAAATACCGCACAAATACGAACATTTCTTCTATGTTCAGTGCTTGGGGGTTGGAATGTGGTAGTATCCAGGAGGTGAAAAGGATAATGGAGAGGTGTGTGAAACTTGAATGGAGGCAAGGATTGGATGAGCTCCTTAAATATGTAGAGCTAGGTCGAGAGTTTGTGATGGTGTTGGAAGATTGGGTGGCGAACTTGGGATACCCTTCGCAGGTACATGCTTTCATTCTATGGCATGCCATTGAGGATAAAAATGCAAGGAGACATGAAGCTATGGAAGGATGGCGATCGGTTTCGGACTATGTAAATGACTGGGAGATAGTGCTTAATTCTGGTTTGCCACATGAGATGATGGACCTGACAAAGCTTAAGTTCAAGCTGGCAGACTATTGGAGAGATGGACAGTGAGAAGGGAACCGCAAGGGCCGAGCATGGAGGAGGGACGCAGTGGGTGGCCAGGGTGCCAGAAGGAGACAAAGGCGAGGCAAGGTGATGCAAGCAAGGTGAAGAACACGATTAGTAATTTGGGAGGGTTTTTCTTTTTGTAAATTTTGTATGAAGCCGATACTATGAATTTCATATATTGATTTTTTGGATTGATAAGATAATCATGGGTAGAATTTTGGGTGATAATCTAAATGCCCATACGAAGATGTGTATTGGAGTTGAAGAAAAATCAACTCTACAACTCCCAAAGATCACCTGCATGCAAACCTGTCACAGAAAGAGAGAAGCAAAAAAACTATGGAGGCCAGAATTCAGAGATCCAGAAAAGAGGAGTCATATTGATTGTGTAACAAGAATGCAATTCAATAATTACAGTTGTAATGAAAATACAAAGAGAGGATCTTTATAAGAGGATACTCAAAACCCTAAAGGAGAAAACCCTAAAGAATTATAAGATTCCTAAGTTTAGCTTAAGCATAGATTATAATAGACTAATAATTAAATAAATAATTATTTAGCTAATAAAATATAACTCTAACACCCCCCCTTAAGATGAACTTAGGAAGTAGCTAAAAACAATTAAGGACTAAAAAAACATGTAAAAAATGCAGGAAAGCAACAATGAGTCCCAACAACTAGGCCTGATGAGGTACCCAAGTACAATAAAATCTTTGTAAAGTGGAGAAAAAAGGAGAAAACCTTGTGAGAATAAAACTCCTCTCCAAGAAGAGATGGAAGCTCAAGTGAATGACTAAGAAGCCTCCAAACAAAAGTGTTCTAAAAGATAGGAACAAAAAGAAGAGAATGAAAAACACCACTGAAATATGAAATAGTTGCAAACACTATCAAAGAGTAACTGCTAATTTGAAGAACCTCCATTGAAATAGAACATGACCAGGTAGAGAAGACTGTAATCTGTATGAGTGCCCTCTAATGACACTACTTGAATCAGATGGCAAACAAAGGCAAACAACTAAATACTTGAAGATACAGATGGCATGAAACACCATAGCCTAAAGAGTTGATCAATCGAACCAAGGAAGCATTAGAACAACATGACAAACCTCCCCATAATGCTGAAAAGGGAGAGGGACAGGTACAGTGAAAATAACGGCCAACAAGAACTGCATGACGAAGAACTAGGAACATTGAAGGTGCAAAGAAAGTACATAGTTTCATGGAAGGAACACTCACTTGATACACATCATGAGGCTAATGTGGTGGAAGGAACACTCACGTGACAAAAGTAGATGGCAAACAAAGGCAAACATCAACCCCCCATGACACTTAATAAGTAGTGCATGTACAATAAGGCACAAGATGTGCAAGATCCCAAGTATACAATACATGCTGGCACTTTATCTCAGTGTGTTTGCATAAATAAAATGCTACAATGATCAAAAGAGACAAAAGACTGGAAACAAAAAGAATAGACAAATACGAGACATCCTACTCAAAGAAAGAGATCCCAGGACCTGAAACATCCAAGATATTCACCAGAGTGCTGAAAAACAAAAAACTGAATAAAATATACCTGGAGCAAAATCTGGAAAGAAAAGTCAAATGAATGGAAAGAACACAGAACAATCTTTCCAACAATATAAAGTTTTCGAAAAATGAAGCTCGGATGCTCAAGTTATGTCTCTCGTAGTGCAAAAAGGAACCTATAGCTTTGACAACAAAAAACGCCATCAAAAAAGAAAAATCAAAAGTTCAAACCTCCAAATCTCAATAGAGCTCAGAATTTTTTATTTTATTTTTATTTTTTTAATGAAAATTTTCTGACACATTTGCAAGTACAGCTGTACGGATTTTTGTGCCTCGAAAAATGTGCCAATAAAAAATCATGCCCCTGTTATCGAAAATAGGCAAATTATATATCAAAATTCATGGAATCAGCCTTCTGAATACAACTATGAGGTCCTTTTGGCATCAAAATTGACCAAAAAATAAGCTACCCCTAGAAATGAAAAAAAAAACTGCACAAACCCCCAAATACACAGATTTGAAGAACAAGGCCCAAAATCTCTCATGAAGAGAATAGAGGCATGAAGAGAATAGGGGCATGCAGATCTGGAGTTCTGATACCATATTGGAGTTGAAGAAAAATCAACTCTACAACTCCCAAAGATCACCTGCATGCAAACCTGTCACAAAAGGAGAGAAGCAAAAAAGCTATGGAGGCCAAAATTCAGAGATCCAGAAAAGAGGAGTCATATTGATTGTGCAACAAGAATGCAATTCAATAATTACAGTTGTTATGAAAATACAAAGAGAGAATCCTTATAAGAGGATACTCAAAACCCTAAAGGAGAAAACCCTAAAGAACTATAAGATTCCTAAGTTTAGCTTAAGCATAGAGTATAATAGACTAATAATTAAATAAATAATTATTTAGCTAATAAAAGATAACTCTAACAATGTGTAGGTGAGAAGGGTACGACAAATTTTGTGCTTTTTTGAACTCATACTGAAGTTGAATGTATTTTGCAGACTTATTTCTAATAATATAATATAACTTTACCGATCAAAATAAATAAATTTACAAAATATTTATAATGTGAAATAACGGATATCCGTTAGTAGTTGATATATTATTTTCATTTTTTGGCAAAAAACATCTTTGGCGCCCTTCGTGCTGGCTTTGTTGTTGAATTCGATTGATAACAAATATCCATTTGCTGCTCCATATAAAAATGGACAACTCGACCGTTTTGACCATTCCAATAGTTCCCACATTCTTTTCTTTATCGAAAAACTCATGATCTTTGTCCGTATCAAACAAAATTCACCTTTTGGAGCACTTGTTTACACAAAACTCAAGTTTACAATCATTTTTGGAATCTTTTTGGCAAGTGTAACGGGGAGCAGTAGTCATAAAAAATGAAAAAGCAAGATAAAACCTACAATAGAAGAAATTGAAGCTTGTAGAGAAAAAGATAGAGAAAGACATAAGAAGAAAAGACAAGGTATATCAAATACTTATCAAGATGCTCAATCTTCTTCCTTACCCATAAATGTTATTTCAAGTGAAGAGGACATTTGAATTTAAAAATGTGGAGCATGATATTCAAATTGAAAATGAAAATGTTGAAATTGGTTTTGAAAATATTGATATTGAAAATGAAAATGTTGAAATTGGTTTTGGAAATGTTGATATTGAAAATAAAAATATTAAAATTGTTAATGAAAATGTTGATATTGAAAATGAAAATGTTGAGATTGATATTGGAAATGTTGATATTAATAATAGAAATGTTGAAATTGTTAACGGAAATATTGATAATAAAAATGAAAATGCTCAACATTATGTATTGCCGAATTACATGAGAAGATAAGATATTTGTGTGGAAGAAAGAGAAATTGAAAATCGAACATATTCAAGAACCCCAAAATTGTTAGTTGAAATTGATGAGAATATAATTGAAAATCTTGAAGGGAAGAGATAAACTCGAACCATTCGATTATGTGCTATAAAAATTTGTGACAAACACTTTAGCAATAAGACATTGACTAAACAATGTCAACTTTTTGTGCAATTGCTAAAGAAATGCAATATGAGACCTTTGCTAGATAAGTTGAAGATTTGTATGAATAATTTTTTTGAGAAAAATACTATTATTGTCAAAAATCTTTTCAATGTGCTCAATTCTATTGGAAATACTAGTAAGGTAAAAGATAAGAGAGATGCCCAAAGAGTAACCACAACCCCACTAGTAAGCCATCATTTGAGGAAGGCTCATTTATTAAGGCAAACTTGTCTTAATATGAACCTAAATTGTAAAACATTGTTTCGAGCACTCAGAAGAAGAACAAGACTAGATAGTCCTCTACAAAATGATACATGGGCTTTTAGTCGGAGGCTTACATGTGTTGGCAAGAAACTAATCGAGAACGTAAAGGATGAAATTCAACAATTTTGGCACTCTAATTATTTGAAGGATTTTTTAAAGTTGAGAATTGGTAAGAAAGACCACATGCCACATCATAAACATTTCTTGGAATCTAACCAAACAATTTTGTGAAAAACACCCAACTTTGCAAATATCTCAAAGGGCTTTTTAATCTTGTAAGCCATTTTATTGTGTACCTCTCAAAATTATTATTACATGTTGTAAATACCATGTAGAGTTTTCAATGTATCATGATTTATTATGCTATGTTCGTTCTAATTTGCATACTAATGAAATGTTGTAGGATTGTGGTAAATTAATGCAACTCCCTAAGTCATCCAAGGACTTGTTGGATTTTATTTTTATGTGCTAGATATGATGGTTGTTTTTTAATAAAAATGATTGTTTAAATGAGAAATGTTTATAATGTGGTGGGTTGCCAAAGTTCATATCATGTTTTTTCATGAGGGTGGCGAACATGAATTTGGAAATCAAATGGTTCAAAAAAAGAGATACGAGGCAATGAAATACAATTTGAAGAGTGGAAATGAAGGTTCTCGGTGTGAGTTGATAACAAGAGAAATCAGTGTTGTTGATTTTATATCAGATTTTAAGAAAGAAAATTTCTACAAGTATGCAAGGTATTGCCACAAGTCCTGGTGGTTGGATGAGCAATTTAGTATGTATAAGGAATCTTTTCTGATTAGTACTATTATATTTGTGATCAATTTTGCTAAAAAATACACAATGCACCCACAAAATGAGGTATAGTCTTAATACTAAAATTCTACTCAGGTTGCTATTTTTGTGCACATGACATATATACATGCCTATGACACTACAAAAGAGGGCAGGAAGATAATCAAGGATTACCATTTTTACATCACTAATGACAACTCATTCATCAGAGTATATGCAACATTGTTTTCATAATTTTTTTGAGTACTTGCAAGAAAAAGATATTGCACTGGGTCAACATCTCATTTGGTCAAATAACTGCATGGGTCAATTCAATAATGCTTGTATGTTTTATTTGTTGAATAAAATGCATGTAGAGAGGGGTGTACCTCATTTATGGAGTTTTTTGGAAGTTGGACATAGTAAAGGAGAGAATGATGGAGTAGGTACATGTGTGAAGAGAGCTCTAGCTAAGGAACAACTGAAGATTATAAGTGGTGCTACATTTGCAGATGCACATTCTGTTGTTGACTGGTGTAATCATGCATTGTCACAAGGAAGGTGGGCATGGAAAAGGGGAGCATGATGGAGTAGGTGCATGTGTGAAGAGAGCTCTAGTTGAGGAATGACTGAAGATTATAGGTGGTTTTACATTCATAGATGCAATTTTGTTGTTGACTGGTGTAACCATGCATTATCACAAGGAGGGACACCTGATTCACAAGTGTGTAGGTTCTTTTGGTTGGTTGATGAGGGCATAGTGAGGGACATGTTATATTGTAAGAGGATTAGAGAATCTTTAAAGATGCATTCATTTCAAAGATTAGATGCAAGTACATGGACCATTTGGACATGAGAGTTGGTTTGTTTTGTCACAACTGTATTCAATGTTAGGGATTGATGTGAATCAAGCAAGTGGGTAGATACATGGATTCAATAATATCTAACTCTTTTATCTCAAGCCAAATCCTTTTTACATGATGGAATGAGAAGTTCACTTGACTATTGTCATCTTTTAGATTTTGTACATCCAAGACATGTTTATGCAATTGTTGTGTCGGAAGGGAATGAAGAGAGATCAAAATATTGCTTGGCACGATGTGTACTAGGAAAGAATAAGATAAATAAATCGGTGACAAATGATTGTAACCTCATCTATCCTCTAGGTTCAATTGTTGTTGTTGGAACATGGTTGTGAGCATATATGATTAGGAAGAATGGCTTACTTACATTTGATGACTATGATAGACACAAAAGCATTCTCATGTTATCACACCTTGTTATAGCAACAAATGTTAAGTTATTGAAGCATCATGCCAAACCAAGGACAAAATAACTATGGATAGTTAGTAGTGTCAATCATGAAGCAATACTTGATATGATGAGAGTAAGAGATGACCCTTCAGGCACACTTGAGTATCATATGTAGCTCTTACCATATGGTAAAGGTAGGATAATTATGACGATTATGAACTGTACAACTTAAGAAGATTCATATTCATGTTTATGTTTAATTTTAACCATTGTTGAGTGAAATGTATATTGGAGTTTATGTTTTTATTAACAATTATTAACAAATGTAGATCTTTTTGTTGGACAATAGTATTCATCAAAGTTTTGCTTCAACATTGTGAGTACATTCGATCTAATTTATAAGGAAGTATCTTCATGGTATACTCCTACCTCTTGATTTACTATCACCTATTTCATTTCAAAGAATGATCATATAAAACTTTGTTGTTCACTTTTTTTATGTTGATTAAGAAGATTCGATAAAATTAACACAATCCAATTATTCGTTTGGTTAAGAAACTTAGTTTTTGTAATGGCTTGGGAATGTTGGGCTTAGGAAAATCATGTCAAAATCTTATTCAACTACCAAATCAAAGAAGTGAGGTTGTTCTTTTGGCTGGAGACTCTAGGGAATGGAAGGTACAATGCATTATTCATAATAACATGTCCTAATTGTTCATTAGGGTTGTCCTATTTTCATTCGAGTTGTCCTAGATTCATTAGGACTGCCCTAGATTTTCATTATGGTTGTCCTAGGTTCATTAAGACTACCCTATGTTCATTAGGACTGCCCCATTTTCATTAGGATTGCCCTATTTTCATTTCAAATAATGATCATAAAACTATGTTGTTCACATTGTTTATGTAGGTATTTACTTATATGAAGGCACTATGCTACACAAGCTTGGAGTAGGATGTGAGGATATAAGAGGCACATGTATTAGTTGTGTATCTAGGATAGCTTGATAGTAGGATGCATTGATACATACTTGTACATGATGATATTGATGTAGTTGTATTGATGATATACGATGTATTTGTACATGAGTACAGTGATGTAGTTTTATGTACCTCAGATGATGTAGATGTAGTTGTATTGATGATATACACAATGAATTTGTACATGAGTACATTGATGTAGTTATTTATACTCATGGATGTTAAATGTATTTGTACGCGAGTACATTGATGTAGTTATGCATATTCATGGATGTTAAATGTATTTGTAAATGAGTACATTGATGTAGTTATGTATGTTCATGGATGTTAAATGTATGTGTAATGGTAATATAGGTTTCCCTACATTCATTAGGTAAGAAGTTGTGTGTATGTGTAATGGTAATGTATGTATGTGTAATTGTAATATATGTACCTGGATACCTTACATTTATTAGGGCTATCCTAGGTTCATTATGGCTTAATATAGGCTTGTCAATCTACATTTATCATTTTCATACTCATTATCATTTCCTATACCTGCTTAATATAGGTTGTCCTAGGTTCATTAGAATTGACAATTAGGTGCCACGACAATGAATAGGTGACAATTTTTTGAACTTAGGGTACTTAAGAGACAACAACGCTATAGTATGGCCCTAATAATTTAAGCAAGTTCAAAGGCAAAATAGGAGCATTCCTAGCATAAAATTGCCTACCTAGACTTGCTCGTGTTGACAACTCATGACCACAATGAATAGAACGAAAATTAGGCTACCTTGCAAGTTTGCATTGCATGCATCTGACAATTTTTGCGTCAACAGTAAAATTGCTACCCTACAAAAATGGTTTTAAGTCTTCAAAATCCAAGATAGGTTATTGTAGAGGGTTCTCATGTGACCCTTCAAACAAATAGTTTATATGTGCCCTATATTTCGAGATACAGGTCATCGAAGTTTAACAATTTTTGGAACATAGGGAACTTAAGAGACAACACCACTACAACATGGCCCTAAAAGTTTGAGTCAGTTTGGAGGCAAAATAGGACCATGCCTAGCATAAAATTACCTACTTGGACTTTCTCGTGTTGACGGTTCATGATCACGACGAACAAAATAAAAATTAGGCTACCTTGCAAGTTCACATTACATGCATCTAACAATTTTGCATCAACAAAAAAATTACTACCCTAAGACAAATGGTTTTGAGTCTTCAAAATCTAAAAGAGGGTCCTCACATGACCCTATAGGTTCAAACAAATCATTTGTATGTGCCTCGCATTTTGAGATACAGATCATCAAAGTTTGACATTTTTAAGAACTTAGGGAACTTAAGAGACAACACCGCTACGACATGGCCTTGGATATTTGATCGAGTTTGGAAGCAAAATAAAACCACCTACTTGGACTTGCTCACATTGATGATTTATGACCATGACACACAAAATAAAAATTAGGCTACCTTGCAAATTTGCATTGCATGCATCAGACAATTTTTGCATCAACAGAAAAATTGTAGCCCTATGAAAATGGTTTTGAGTCTTGAAAATCTAAGACAGGTTTTTGTAGAAGGTCCTCACATGACCTTGTAGCTTCAAACGAATCATTTTTATGTGCCAAGAATTTTGAGATGTAGGTCATCAAAGTTTGATAATCTTTGAACTTAAGGAACTTAAGGACAGTGCTGCTATGACATGGCCTTGAAACTTCAAGTGAGTTCAAAAGAAAAATAGGAGCATTCATAACATAAAACCCTGTACTTGTAATTTCTCACACCAATGGTTCATGACCATGATGAACAGGAAAAAAACTTAGGCTACCTTGCTAGTTTGCATTGCATGCATCTGACAATTCTTACATCAAGAGAAAAATTATTGCCCTATGAAAATGGTTTCAAGCCTTCAAAATCTGAGATAAGTTATTGTAGAGAGTTCTCACATGACCTCATAAATTCAAACAGATCATTTGTATGTGCTCTAGATTCTGAGATACATGTCATCAAAGTGTGACAATTTTTTAAACTTAGGGAACTTAAGAGACATCATCGCTATGACATGGCCCTAAACGTATGAGCAAGTTTGGAAACAAAATAGGACCATGCCTTGAATAAACCTACCTACCTAGACTTTCTCACGCTAATGGTTCATGACCACGACACTTTTTGTAATTTTTTGTGTACTCTATGCATCACTATTTTGCAACTTTTTTTTAACTCTCCCTGAATATTATCGATATTTTATTTTCATTCAATTTTTTCAATGCATGGTCAATGTCATGATGTTATGGGCTCACAATTTCCAAGTATTATAGTCCTATTAGCTTAGGTATCACTTGTCTCCATGGTGCCACTTAGTGTAAAGGTAAAATTATAATTTTTTTATGTCATATCATGTCCATACATGTTCAATAGTTATGTGATTGAATAGACAAAATAAGTAATCTATACAATCATCTAGGCATACCAAGTAATTTGTTTGATAATATCATGAAAATTTAGAAAGAGTAAAGAAAGTAGAACATGAAATTGAATCTAATTTTCATTAATTGTTATTCGTCATTACTAAGAATCCATGTTGTGATAAATAATGTTAGAAAGATAGTCATAAAATTTGGTGAAGTTTCTCGAGGCAACCACATGTAACACTTAGAATATATAGATGGATTACCAATTTTAATTCATAAGTTGTATGTATACAAATTAATTATATTGAATATCAACTTTTCTATATCAAAATTTATAATAATAATTTAACACGAGGAACAAATTAGATAGAATATCAACCTTTTTATATCAAAATGTATAATAATTGTGCATCTACATATACAAAAATGCCATATATATTGCAACTCAATAAACGTTATACAAATTTTGGCATATCCCATAGAGAGATCTAAATACAAAATGTGGCATATTCCATGTAGATCTAAATGCAATATGTGGCATATACCACATAGATCCAAAAGTCATGCTATACATCTCTAGTGAATCCTAAACTGTTGGTGGATCAACAAAATGGAGCCTCTTTGAAGTACTTTATGCCTTTATAGATGACTGCACAATAACAATACAAGCCACAAATTAGATTAATTATGAACTAGATAATTTGTAATTGGATCAAATTAACACCAAAATCAACATGTATGCTGAATTATAATTTCTTTGAAATTAAATTTTAATTACCTCATCTATCGGTATTTTCCCCAAAAGACGACCCATAGGTGGTGATCCCCTACGGCGATCAAGAGTGCTTTGATATACTATTGACATATGCTCCACAACAGTGTCAACTTGGGTATAAGACTATAACACATAAACAAAAAGAAATTAATACAAATTAGTATATAATTTTAGTGACAACGAATCTTAAACTAAATATATATAGATACTTTTATCTAAACATATCAAGAATATAAATTAAACACATACCTCTTGTGTTGTGAAGTCAATTGTGTTGGGAGCATTCAACATTGATGTAAAGCCAATTGTTTGCTGCATAAAAATAGGAAGAATGTGAGACAATCAATCTATGTACACATGTATAATCATTTAATAAAATTAAAAAGTTAACATCTAAATTGAATGCTACAATAAATTTCGTAAATTACATGTAAGCTCTTCAAACTAATAATTCAACAAAAGTTGTGTTCAATTACCTTTCCTCAGTTAGTAGTAGTGGTGTTAGAGGCTGGGAAACATGGCTCCTCACCCACACTAGGAGTTTCCTACAAGAGTAAAATGAGATTGACATATATAAATAAATATATAGTTTATTCATTGACAACTTAAATGAAATATGCATATACACAATATAAAATATGTAAACATGTATGTGCAAAAAACAATACCATATAACTCTCTAGGCCAAATGAATTGGCCCATATAATTTGATGTACCTATCTCAAATCTTCCTCAGACATCAATTGTTAAATCTCACATAAATATACACATTAGTATAGTAATATTACTTATAAATATTAATTTTAAATATAATTTAATGTACTATGAAATTACAAGTTAAATCTTGCCATTGTTTCATCTCTAGTACCCGATGACTCTTCAACATATGCTCTCGCCCCTGTTGTCTCATCTCCTACATGTGACATGTAATGAACCTCGTACTTGGTTATGTCAATAGGAGGCTCAGTAGGATTTCCACGTGGGATTAAACATGTTTGATTGTAGTAGATACTGCAAGTATGTGGCACACAAATATGTGGAGTTGACGAGGGAACACTTCCATCAACCAATTCACCTAACACATCAAGGTCAACTGGCTGAGCTAACTGAGAGAATTGGGTGATCAAATTGTGGGTTAGAGAGTGTATGGTCGTGATTCTCTCTCTAGCTACATCGCCAACAATGCGTGGATGCTATATAGGAGGTGGAGGAGGAATAGAAGGAGGGGGAGCATATGGACCTTGAACCACTTCAGTTGCCCCAAGTCTCTACTAAGGCATACCTCCACCAACACCTTGGAAACTTCTCACGTCAAAGTAGTTGACATGCTTACCCAAGATAAATTCAACATATAATTTACTTAAGGAAATATTAGGGACATTAAGATTGTTATGGGGTGGTTTATCAAAAACCATCCACCAACGATCTCAAATATTATCTATCATACCCTGATGTGTGCACCATTTAATTGAATATTTGGGCTTACATACATCACATGGTTGTGCAGAGTTGAGATTCCTAAAAAGTGCAACCAATTCGGCTTTCAAAATTTCCAAATCCTTTACCCGGTTATATGATGAGCCATTAGCATAATATCGCCTCATAACATCTTGCCACTGTAGGAATGCACCATGTTGGGATGTGAGGGTTTCTACATTAGAAATGATGGTGTCTAAGACGCTTATCATTGGAGACAAACGACGCTTCCTACGGTAAATTTGAGAAATATCTCTCAATTCAATCAAATTTTCATTTATTAGGTCCTGAATTGAAGGAGGATGTTGTAGGGGAGGGTTTAGTGGTGCAAGAGGATTTGGTGGGGTAGGGTTTTGATTATCATCCATTTGTAAATTTAATTCAAGTAAAAACTAAAAAAAAAGAGAAAATTTGAACTATAGACTATAATTTATATTAAAAAACCTAATTTTTAAAAATATACCAAAAAACAAAAAAAAACCATATGAAAGGTATGGAATTAATTTTTTCGGAACGAATATCAGAGTCAAAAAGATATCTAAGTTGTTCTCTCTCCTTGTACACCACTTTTTCTATCGATATGGGTAAAAATGAGGGTCGCATGATTGTTTTTTTTCTTACTGTCACTAATAACAGATATCTATTACGTGACGCTTTCTTTAAAAAAATAAAATTCCACGGTTTATATATTTGATATATATTATAATATATTATATATTATGATATATTATATAGTATATTATAACATATTATATTATATAGTATATTATAACATATAATATATTATAATATACAATATACAATATATTAAATATTATAATATTATAATATATGATATATTACTATATATTATAATTTTTTTTGATCGATAAGTAGATGGATAGGCCAACACCTATATATTAATATAGAAAGGATTTCATACATATCGGGGGGTGTCTAAATACAAGTTATCCCCCCAGACCAATTATTGAAAACCTGGCCATAGATTTATACATTTGTATTCACTAAAAACCCAAGCAAAAACCACTGAAAGATTTCAAATCGTATTCCATCCTCATTCCAATAGACTAGCAAAATTAGATCATAGGGATTCAATCCTTCTATACTATACCATCTATGTATACCACTTATGCAGACAAAAAGGAAAACACTCCACCATCTATTCAAAGTGAGAAAACTATTTTTTATATCCAGTACTACATGGAAATGTAACAGACAAATATACAAAAACACTGACAAAGGGGACCTTTTTCATTCATCCTTAGATGAACTTTGATTAGCTGCATGCATCCTTCTCACTGCTATTTCCTTTGCCACCACTGGACAGTCCGGTCCCCACTTGGAATGAGCCTCCCCTACAACAATCTCCTCTATGTGTCATCCATCAACTAGGATCCATAGCTCCCTAGTTCCAATAACCCAGTTGTTTCCTTCTTCCTCCATCCCATTGTCATCCACACCAATGTCCATGCAACCCCTCATTCCATCAGCCCTCACATATCTACCCAAATCAAAGTTCTTAGGCCTTGCCCGACTGTTGGTCACATAGAGGATGAAAGCCAAGCTACAATTTTGCTTCGGGCGACTCATATAAACTTCTCCAACTCTAGAGTCTACGCAATTGGAAATTTCCTAACCTCCTTGCCGCCACTAAATGTCATATAGAAATTGTGTGCCATAGGGATCCTCCTCTACTCATCAATGTTGTCCAACATTGCATCGATCTCACCCAAGAAGAGTGAGTGATGAAAAATCATTTGGCACACTTTCTTCGATCTCGACTTACAAATCTCCATTTGAATGCACATGGCCAAGAACATTGTTGGGATGTTCACATTTACTATATATTTGTGGTGCGCCAATAGGAAATCCACCCCCATAAACTTCTTCACCATATAGAGAACCAAAGGGTACCCAAATTCTAGCACCATGAGTATCCTCCTATTCAAAATTTTGGCCAAAAAATCCATTTGTTGCTTGGTGGCTTCCAGGAGAATTGAGATATCCATTGCGAGACCAACGCCAACTTACAAAAACTACCTTGCAAAAATGTGGCTCTATTGCCAAACTTTCCTCAAATAAATAACCACGGACCAAAAAGGCTGCAACTGCCATGAGTACTCGCCATAATGGTTGCAATACCCCACATCGTCCTCATAATATGCCTAGGAATTGTCATATACTGACATAATCAATCACTCATGACTTGGAAGTCTATGGTTATGCCACCTTAATTTCATACCTACTCATGTCATAAATTTTCCCCTCTCATGATTTTTGCATCGTATTACTCTTGATGATTCACTTGATATGACATGTGTGCTTTCACACTCAATCGTCCTCTTCTGTCCCATCTAGTTTATCAATCCAATTGGAGGGATTGTACACCAAGTGATTCTGCCTACATAATTTGCATGCTTCCCAAGTACAATACTAATTGACCTCAAATGCCTTATTTATCCTTGTTATGGGCAGATTCTATAATTTTGGTTTAATTTGTAGCAACCTATCTTTCTTGTAGCCAACTTTGCTAGCACATCCACCACATCATTACCTTCACAGTAGATGTGACTAATTTTGAATTTTAAGAGCCCGTTTAGAATCTTGAAAATGGGGCTTAGCCACCTATGAAGTTGTCAACATGGCATCCCATTATTTCTGATACCACTCACAACTAAAAGCGAATCACCTTCCAGATGGATCCGATCTACCCCCAACATCTTGCCCAATTCAAGTCCCCGTAGGGTTACCCTTATTTTGGCCACATTGTTCGTTGTATCTCCAATGTATTATGCTAATTTACCTATAATTTCTCCTTTTTCATTGTGAACCACATAGACAATCCTTGTCGGTTCGAGATTCCCCAATGAAGCCCCATAGAAATTTATTTTGATCCACCCATTTTCAAAAACTTGCCAAACTGTGACCTTTCGATGACCTGTCTTGAAATCCTTGGGTGCAAGGTCATAATATTTTTTGGATAGCTAGGCCAAAAAATGTTTCATCAATTCTCTATCCTTATTGGTGAATATATTTTTCTTTCTAGATTTCCTCTTGGTAGCCTCATTTACAAGCTCTGTAACTAAAACCTCCATTTTTGACACTAAAACCTCCCTCAACATTGACTGGTCTTTGAAGATCTTGCGGTTCCTCTGCTTCCAAAGATCCCAAATAATAGTTGAGGGTAGCACTTTCCATATGCTATTGAACATTCATTTATTCAATTAGTGAGGCCAATAAATAAACCACTCTTTCAGACTAAGAGATTCTACATTCTGAAAATCCAATTTCATTAGAAAAAATTTCCAACAAAATTTAGTATAAGGGAAAACAAATGATCCACCGTTTCCACATTACTCTTACAAAGGATGCATCTATTAGGCCCTTTAAAACCAATTTTTTCCAATCTATCTCGAGTCAAGATTATATTTTGTATAGCTAGACAAGAAAAGACCTCGGCTTTGGGTAGTACATCTTTCCCCCAAAGGAGTTTAGTGGGCCATTGATTAGTGCTCTTCACAACTTCCTTGAGTTTATATCCAATTTTCACTTTGTATTCCCAATCACCTGAGGCACACCATCTAATTTTGTCTTCCGAGTTTGAAACTGGAATAATTATATTCTTTAAAATGTTCAAGAACATTTCTATTTGGTCCTAAGGGGTGTTAATATCCTCCAATGATTTCTAGCATCATCTCTCAATGCCATCATAACTAACTACTCTTCCATAGTTTCTAACCTCTTTCCCCCAAACCTGGTCGTTTCTCTCTTGATCTCCTACAAGCTTGGAATATTGCACAATTTTGGTTTCCCATCCTAGGAGTCTTCCCAGAAGGAGGCCAAATGACCATTGTGAACTTCCCAAGTTGTGTGTCTTGTTATGATGTACCTGCTATCGCATATAAAATTCCAGATTGCAGATCCTCTCAGGGGGTTCTTGATCCTGATTATGCTTGTGGGATCTTTTGAATCCAAATATTTCCTTCTTAGTATCCTATCCCATTTTTGATTGCTTGTGACCATCATCTAAGAAAGTTTGGCACCCAAAGCTGAATTCATGATGATTACTTGCTTGATTCCAGCTCCTCCAACATCTTGTGGTTTGCACACCTTGTTCCATGCCAGTAATGAATGCTTCTAAGAATCATGTGGTTCACTCCAAAATAATTTGCACATGATATGATTTAGACTGTCTTAAATCAAAGCTGGCAATTTCATGCATGACATTGAGAAAATAGGGATTGCAAAAAGAATAGCTTTGACCATCAAAAACCTTCCCGCTGAAGTGAGCCATTTGCCTTTCAAGAGTTCTATTTTTAGCTTACATCTTTCCAATAGCTTGTCCTAGTAATGCCTTTTATTGATTCCCCCAAATAACTGTAATCCCAAGAATCTACTTAGGAAGTTTGCCACTCTTAATCCCAAAATCCGAGCTATGTCACTCTATAGTCTTAGTTGCACATTGAGAAAGAAGACTCCTGATTTCCTCCAATTTATAGCTTGGCCCAAGGCCTTGTTATAATTGTCCAACATAGATCTGATACCCCTGGCTTCTCCCCTTGTTTCCTCTCAAATAAGATGGTGTTATCAGCAAATTTCTCATGAGTGACTGGTTCCACTCTCAGAGTAATCTCTATTCCAATCCATTTCCCATCCATCCTAGCTTGTGTGATGCTTCTACCTAGTGACTTTTTCATAATAATGAACAAGAATGGAGAAAGGGGGTCACCTTGCCTAAGCCCTCTAGCTGTACTGAAAAATCCACAAGCCACTCCATTGACTAATATTAAATTTTTTGAGTCTCAATACATCCTCTGACCCACTCTACCCATGATCTGTCAAGCCCAATCCTGATTAGAACATCCAACTAGAAACTTCTATCCACCAAGTCATAAGCCTTTAGAATGTCTAGCTTAATTATCATGTTGGGCTTCCTTAGTTTCCTAGCTATGTGGACTGCTTCATGGGCCACAATGATACCTTCTTCTATAGATCTCCTTGGAGAAAACCCACTATGTTCTTTTGAAATAACCTTCCCAATAACCTTATTTATCCTATTTGCTATGATTTTGGTAATGATCTTGTAGAAATGATTGCACAGAGAAATTAGGCGATAGTCATTCATACAGGTTGTACCTTTTCTCTTAGGTATAAGGGAAATAAAAGTGTGATTGATATCTCCAAGAACAATAGATTTCCTCTTTGATTCTTCTATTGCCTTCAATAAATCCTCCTTGATGATTTCCCAATATATTTGATAGAAACATGCTGGGAACTTGTTCGGCCCAAGGGCTTTGTATGGTGCCAATTGAAAGGTGGCCTAAGTTTTGAGTTCTTTCAAGTCAATAGGTTTATTTAGCTCCATATTTTCCACATCTTATTTTAGGCTAGGGATTTGATTGAAAAAATAATTCCTATTTACAATCTGATTTTGATTCTGATTATTCTAGTTCAAAAGGGTCTGAAAGTACCTAACCACTTCTTGGTTGATCTCCTCTTTGGACTATGTCAAAGACCCATCCTCTCTAACCAATTAAACAATTTTTATTTTATTTCTGTTGGCAATTGTTGAGTTGTGAAAAAACTTGGTATTTCTATCCCCTTCCTTAAGCCATAACTCCCTAGATTTTTGTCTCCAATACTACTCTTCTCTGGTTATAATTTCCGCTTGTTCAACCTTGAGAGCCTATTCTTTCTTGAACTCTTATTCTCTCATACCATTTGCAATGATTGATTCATTCAAATCCTTCAACTCACCTTCTACCCAAGCACTTTCAACAAATAAGTTCTTTAAGTGGTCTTTTTTTCTAATGCGAATATTTTAGAGTGATTCCCAACCCAACCTTCATTCCACCATTGTGTCAACTGATCATACAATGATGGATCTCTAATCCACATCTTCTCAAATCTAAAAGGAGACCCCCCAGTATAATTATCCATGGCAAATATTAGTTGTACTGGAAAATAATCCAACCCACTAGAGGGCAAAATTGAAGCCTCTACAAATATTGAATCCTTAGTCCAATTCCCATGTAGGAAGAATCTATGAATTTTTTTTGCAATGCAGGTGAAGACTTGCCTTCTATTAGTCCATGTGAACTTCCCATTTTTTGACACGACTTCTCTCAACTTGTTATCATCCACAAACTCCTGAAAAATCTTGTTGTATTTTGGTCAGGGTGTTAGAACCTCCTTGTTTCTCTGTGTTATTGAGTGTGGCACTGAAATCTCCACCTATAATAATTTTATCATCCCTATTTAGACTAATCTCCAAAGTGATTTCTCTCCATACCTCCCTCTTGGCAATTGTGAAAATGGGTCCATACACATTGATCACGTTCCAGATTTTATCACCCTAATAATTTTTGTAGTTTATCATCATCATCTAGTTACTATGTATTGACTTTAGAGAACACGTCGCCTTTGCTAGATTCCAAAGTACTCCAATACCTCCTGAAGCCCCAATAAACTCTACAAACAGACCTTCCCACTGTCTCCAGTATCTCATCCTGCTTACTTGTTCCTCCTTGTTCCATTTAGTTTCCTGAATCAAAATTAGGTCAACATTGCTGGTATCAATTTGACACCTGAAAAGGTGCCATTTTCTAGGGGCATTTAAGCCCGTAACATTCCAGCTTATGATCCTCATGGCTCCTCGGGAAGGGGTAACTCTTTCCCATTTCTAAGAATTATTTGGAAGAGCTTTTTTTGGCCTTTTTCTCAACCAGCCAATGCCAATTTAGCTTTGTTGGTTTGGCGTCCCTTCTATTTAGTTGATCTGATTTTGGGTGTCTTCAAACTAGATTGGATTTGCTCAAGACCTCTTTCCTCTATTATTCTAGCTTGAGAATATTCAAAACTATCATCCAAGTTAGAATTTGAGATGAAGTTCTCCTCTTCCCCATTGGTCTTTTTTCTATGGTCATTTGTATCTAAGTTACCCTCCTCCAACCTCAAGGCATTACCCATACCCCCCCTCCTCATTGATATTTAACTCCACTAAGTTCCCCTAGTCTAGTTAAGACATTTTTGATAAACCTGGATGTCCTTCAATTTCCACATCTTGGTTAGTCTTTATTTTGATACAAGCATCCAACACAATCCTTCCTCCTTGGTTGTTGTATCTTCTCCCTATGGAAGGGGTCCTTCCTTATAGCCCGTCCGAGAGTTTTCTCCGAAGCCATAATCCCAGTATTTGGTTGACAACCTCTCTTCGTACTTGGACCCCCTCATTTCCAGCCATATCAAAATGTTCAATTCCTTCTCCATATTTGATAAAGGCCCTCTGGATCCCTTCTCCCCTTACTAAACTCAGTTTGAGAGAATTTGTTGAGACCATTCACTGAAGCTAAGGAGAAACACTTGTCCATATCATAAGCCATTGATTTGCATCTAGGGCATAGATCCAACTTGTCTTCCCTTACAATTGCTTGCTTCTAACTCCCTGAGCTAGATGCTAATTCAATTTCATTTGGGATCTCACCATTACTTGATACGCTCACACATATTCTGAAATATGTTCCCAATTTTTGATCTTCTAGCAGTCTATCCATAAAAAGAAAATTTCCCAATTTCCTCCCTATATTTCTTATGATCTCTTCTCCCCAATATTCAGCTAGTAGATTGTAAAGGCGGAACCAAGATGAATTTTTTGCTATTGAGAAATTCCATAGGTTGAAATTCAATTTCCAATCTATTAGATGCATTTGAGCTCCATCTAAAAATAGAGGTGTCAAACCCTGGGCCTTTAGTTTTTCTTCATGGGAGGCAAAGGAAACCAGATAAAAATCATTCGCTATTGGCTTAATCATAGTGTTCTTCCCCCAATGAACATAACACCATAGCCTAACTTCTTCCCAACTTTTTCTAGTATCCTCTCCCCACTTAATGAAAAGCCCTACTTTCTCCAGGAAATCTTTATTCTGCCTTACTAAATCTTCTTCTACGAATAATGTAAATAGGGATTTTTGTGGGGACTTACCAAAATTTCTCTCGGATCCTCGAGAGGGTCCCTCTCCATCATCCAAAAACCTTTGCCTTTGATATCTTGCCCGCTGATGTAGTTTGGTTCCTGTACCAGATTCTTCACTATATATTATAATATTATAATATATAATAATATATGATATATTACTATATATTATAATATTATAATATGTAATCTATTATAATATACAATAGATTATAATATTATGATATATATATATATGTTTGATCGGTAATATTATTATTTTGTTAAGAAGTAAAATGTAGTACATGCTAAGCCATCATTCTTCCAAAACCACCATCTGAAATAAAAACCATCCTACCAAAACCATACTGTTTATCTAACAGAAACACCAAAAAAACCCTTCGCCCCACCCCACTGTAGAAAAAAGGTTCCATTACAATGTGCCACATTGGCATAAATTGTTCATTAGAGAAAAAACATGAAATAGCTACACTAAATAAAAAATTATGTACCAAGGGGTACCATTGTTCATCAAAATTCTTCAACCTTCTATGACATTGTGTCAACTCGAAGCATCTGTCGACCCGAACGAACCACCCACCGCACCGCCCTACTCAATTTGTCTTGCCAACTCTGTAGAGAGCCATCTGGTGATCGACCTCCTTCTTCATGCCTTTTTCCACCAACCAAGCCTCCACGCCCACTTGTTTGATAATTTCTTCGAGCTCCATTATCTGAACATATACCCCCAGACCCTCCCATCCTCTCCTGGTGTCATCTTTGAATCAAACTTTGACCTCCTCATGACGTTGTAGAAACATAATTCGCGAGTGTCAATCTCGAAGCTCAACATTGTCCTCTGGAATACCTTCAGATAAATTAAATCCCCAACCCAGAGCAACCCACTCCAACAAAGACTCCGAGTTTAGTAGATACGCATGGGGAACAATCATCCTCATCACCTTCCCAACCTCCTCGCATACATGCCCTAAGTCCAGTCCCCAAGCCATGGTAAGAGAATAAATGTTAGCTCTCAACCAATATCTATGACTGATTATCGCCACCTCCTCACCTAAAACTAGCTGAACTACTTTCAAGAACAGAGGGTCTCTTGCCAAGAACATGTTCTCCAGCTTCTTCACCGGGACGAGACCCAAGAAAGCCGACATCAACTTCAAAGATCTCAGGGCAAAATTTGCTTCCATGCTGGAGGTCCTCAAAACCATCAAGCTTTGCAAAAAAACCATCAAGCTCTGCAGAGAATCTATAGCGTTCTCTACCAAACTCACACAAAAGCCACATTGAATAAGTGAAACTACCAATATTAGAAATTAAGGAGGCACGCTCCACAACTGCCGCCATTTCAGAAAGTATTCCATGTTAATTGCCCATTAACTCGACCCATACTCACAACTTTGGATAAAATGCAGGCCACAAGTCGCACATATCAAATTTGTAGGAGTACTGTTCTTGACAGGTTGTCTTAACTCCATTGCACAATACAATCATTTCTATTTCGCCACATCACCTCTCCTTTAGAGAGCTCACACACCACGTTTGACAAACCGCCAGCAATGACATTCCCACCTCATTTAACACGAGAAATACAAAAGTCTTGGAAGGATTTAGTTTTGCACAAATAATATGTATGAACTTATTTAATTTCCAACACAGGGTGTCACCTTTGATCAGGGAATTGATCAAAACCTGGGAATCCCCCTCCAAGTGGACTTTCGATGCTTTCATGTTCATTGCCAAGTCACTCACTAACAACGCTGCTTGAGCCTCTACCTCATTGTTGGTTCCATCCTGTAATCTTCTAGCTCCTGTGAAGAGAATCTTGCCCTCATCATCACAGGCCACACACCCTGCACCTGAAATGCCCGGATTCCCTTTTGAGGCCCCATAAAAATTCATCTTCACCTAGCCCCTCTCGGGTTTTGACCATGTCACTACATCAGTTTCAGAAGAACTGCTAACGGGATTAACCCTGGGAAACCCATGAACTAGTATGATATATATTATAATATATAATATATTATATATTATAATATATAATATATTATATATTATAATATATAATATATAATATATTATATATTATAATATATAATATATTATATATTATAATATTATAATATATTATATATTATAATATATAATATATAACATATAATATATTATATATTATTATATATTATGATATAAATAATATATTATATATTGATATTATATTTTTTATTTTTAAAATGGTGTACGAAACAGATATTCATTCCAAATGGATATCCATATATATATTATATTATATTATAATATAAAATGATATTTTTAGCTTTTCCCTGGAGCTAAGAACCATTCAAGCAAACTTGAACCCAATACACCCCATGTAGGAGGTTTGCAACTAACTGTTGTGTTGTGGGGTCATCCCCTATTATAATATTATATATTATTGATATAATATGTTTTATTTTTTTAAAATGGTGTATAAAATGGATATCCATTACTAATGGATGTTTGTTATTAACATATATCTATTACTGATGGATATCTGTTACTAACAGATATCTGTTTAGCCTTGGTTTTTTACCGTGGCAACATGCATTTTTCCCCAACCCAAGTAAAAAGTCAAAGCAATTTTTTTTCATTTTTTAAGGCTAGGGAAAAACATGTTTTTTCTTTTCTTTCACATTGCCACTTTTTGGACCCCTTTGATCTTGCACACACACACACACACACACACACACACACACACACACACACACACACACACACACACACACACACACACACACACACACACACACACACACACACACACACACACACACACACACACACTTGATTGATAAAGGGACGAGGCCGTTTTGAAAAGAGAAATATAATTCAACCTTAATCGGAGACCCCTGGATTACCTGCTTGATGCTTCAAAAATATTGTTAAAATATTGCGAAACTCACATCTGCACTTATTTCTAATATTAGCAAAGTTTCTACTTGTAAGCTGCTCTACAAAATTTAACTACCATAGAAATAACATCATAATAGATGACTCATATAATAGTAAATAACTCTAAGACTGCAGCTCATAGCCATTCAAGATTCCAACTTCGATCAAATAATCTAACAGATAAGAACATTCAAAGCTTAAATCTGCAAACCCAATATCATGTATTCATGAAATTCATCCAAAAGCTTAAGGTTATTCTAAACAACCAAGCCATATCAAAATAACCACAAAGTCATATCCTTCATTGCTAAATTTGTTTTCATCATGTTTGTCTCTGATGAGTTACATTTTGATGAGACTGTGAAATGGTCTTGGCGACGAGCTGATTTCAGTATAACATTTGGGTTCGATAAGACTCTTCAAGCAGTTTGCAGAAGGCATACGTCTTACCGATATCACTAAGACAATTGATGGGTCTTGGCGAAGGTAGAAGTTTCGGTGTGACTTAAGGTTTTGGTAAGACATATCTAGCCTCTAGCCAAAGTCATATTCTTTATTGATAAGACTTTGCTGGAGTCTGGGCGATAAGAAGGGATTTTGATGTGACTTTGGGCTTTGATAAGAATTTCCAAGCAATCAACCAAAGTCACATCTTTCTTTGATGAGATACAATATCGATATGACTTTCAAGTGGTCTTGGCGAAGAGATGTTTTCGGGGTAACTTCGGTGTTCGTGGAGACTTGTCAAGGAGGTTGCCAAAGTCGATATGTACTTCAATAAGAGCATGTCAATATGACATGAGGATGGTCTTGGTGACGAAGGGGTTTTCAATATAACTTTGATGTTCTATGAGACACATTAAGCCATTAACCAAAGTTATATCCTTCACCAATAAAGTTGTTTTCGATGAGACATTGGAGTTCGATAAGAGAGTTCTAAGACATTGCCGAAGGTGAGATCTCTTGCCGATAACCCTTGAGGTTACGATGGGACCACGATGGACTCAGGTTAACTTGTTGAGTTATCTGTTGGCGATTGGTCCAATCTGGATCATTGGGAATTCATTGTGACTAAGATAGCTCTAATGCCTTGTAACCTAAATCTATGTTTTCACAAATCACGAAACCATTAATCTCGCCTAAGGCTCCAAATCTAAAATTGATCACCCCCTTAGCTTCTGGTATACTTTATTAATTGTGAATCCATCAACTCCCACATTAGCTAGTTTGTTTGCCTCCCTGTTCCCTTCTATATATATAAGATTAATCATTATTTTTTTAAAATATTCTAAAAGTTCTATAGCTCTCCCCAGTCTAGAATTTAATTTCCAATCAGGGGTCCTTTTTTATCTAATAGCATTGATAATTATGCAGAGAATCTCCTTCTATGGCCAATTTGTTGATACCTAGATTTTTACTTAACAACAATCCTTCTATTAGAGCATCCATTTTAGCTATATTATTTGAGGCCATACCTATTGGTTTGAATAATTTAGCACAAATGGATCCATCCCAATGATGTATGATACATCTTATCCCAACAATCCCAGGGTTCCCTCTAGAAGCACCATCGAAGTTAAGTTTGAACCATCCAAATTTTGGTTTCGTCCATACACATTGTTCTCTTAATTGCTTTCTCTCTTTCCCTCCTTTCCCATAATGTGGGGGTATCTATAGACCAAACCATGCTTTTCTTATTTTATTGTCCCATCTTGAAAACATACAATCCTTTACGTTACTATTATTTAATCTGTATTGGTTGTTTCTACTATGGATGCTTCTATTTTATGACATAGGTTCTCTACTTCCATTTTCTTGTTTTATAATAATCTCCTACTCCTTTCTTTCTAGATTTCCCATATTAAAATAGATGGGGCTAATTTTGAGATGATGTTGTAAAGGTTGTTCCAGCATAAATTTGGTCAGCCTTTTAGAGTATCTATTAAATTGTTAGAGAAAGTAGTCTTCCAATTTAATTTCTTGCACAACCATTTCCAACATTCAGAGGAATAAGGAAAATTCATGAATAGATGATTGAATATTTCTTCATTTTCTTCACATAATGGGCATCTTGAGGGACCTTCAAACCCGAGTTTTCTAAACCAATCTGTTGTCAAAATCTTGGATTGCAATGCTGCCCATAGAAACTGATGCACACTAAAAAGGGGCACAAAGAACACAAGTTCAAATGTTAATATGTTAGTGACACAAATGAAATACAAATGAACCTATGATCCTAAACATGCATATCAAGAGAGATATAAAATAGATAATGAAAAACATACAAAAACGAAGGAAGGAAATAAAACCCCCTAAGATGCTCTCCAACATGCTCATAGTTGCTCCTCCCTTGTTCCTCTCCTATTCAAGTTCCACATGAGTGTAGCCCTTAGCTTTTGGCACTATCTATGGATTTCTTATGGAGATTCAAGATTATGAAAATAAAAATAACTACTTATGCAAGTGTAAACAAGCTAATATGAGAAAGCACCTTAATTATTCTATGTTAATTTTAACCAAAATAACAAAACAAATGCTTTTAAAATGCTCTCTCGAAATAACTATAAGTTTGATACATACAAGATTTTAGGATCTTTTTGAAGAAGGAATGGGCTCTATTTATAGGAAAAATGGAGAAATAGATGGTTGAGATTGAGTAATCTCAACAAGGGCTAGGATTGATGGGTTTGTGATCCATGTGAGGGATTTCAACCCAATCCTAGGATGACAAATGTCAACATGAGATAGCTTGAGAGGAGAGGGAAGAAGCATTAAATGCTTGAGATGACATGAAGGTTACCTTAGGAGGTAAGGTTAGGCTTGAGTTACTGAATAAAGATTTTATTCGATGAATAATGCCTTTATCCAACGGACAAAATCTTGTGCAAGAGTTAGTGGGGATAACCATGGTCAAAGCAATGAATACTTGAAGAGACCCATGAGTTAAATGAGGGTTGAGTTAGAGGGAAAGTATCTAACCATGTGGGTGATTTAAGTTTAACTATTAATGGTTACGTAAGAGCCATAAATGGTTATGTAAGAACCATAAATGGTTTGGAAGACTTTAGGGGTTAACTTGTTGGAGAATAAAAGACTTTAATGCTTTTCAAAGACTTTGGAGGTTTTGAGAAGTGACTTCTCTTTGCTTAGGAATGTGACAATAATTAGGAGATGGATTAGGCTAATTAAAAGGGATTAGAAGAGTCTAGAAGGGGATTCAGGATGCAAGTGGGTTTGGTGGGTGAGAGAAAAATAGGATTTTAATTAAAATAAAATTCATTTATTTCAACTAAAATTGTGCAACTTGCATTTGTAGGAGAATGCAAGTGGGCCAGGTTTTTAAAGATTTAAATAACTATTTATTTATTTATTTAAATGAATATTTATTTATTTATTTAAATGAGGAAAGGGGGTTGAATTAAACAAATATGCTTTATTCATTTAATTAATTGTTAGAGTATGGTTTAATAAATTAATTTAAATAAATTGAATAATTTATTTAATTAATAGGAGAAGAGGTTCAATATGAATTAATTAAATATTGATTTAATTAACTATTGAGTGATGATTAAATAATCAAATAAATAGTAAATATTCATTTAATTAAGTGGACAGATTTAGGTGACTACAGAAACATTCCTGCCTTTGGTAAGCAGGCTTTATCCCAACATAGATGTAAAGGTATTTATAACCTTTCCTACTATTGTGATTTGATTAACTCTGAATATCCATCCTTAACTCTATACTTTATTGGGTTAGATCCCAACCATATTAATTTGTCTTCTCCTTTCTTCACTGTAATATGTCTTTATGATAAGATCTCTCTAAGCTCTTTTTTCTCTTCTTTCGATAAAGGTGTCCCATGTAGAGATTTCCACCTCCATCCAAGTGTTGGGTCCCCATTAGGGCATACTATATAGTCCTTAATAAAATTGCCCTAGATATTTCCTAACACCTCTTTAATTCTTCGAGAAATAGAGAAGTTATCCAAAGCGGTATACCCTCCCCAAGAGTCACTCCAGAATAAAGCCTTGTTACCATTTGCAACATCCCATGTGATATGGTCTATAATCATATTTCTGTAGTCTAAAATAAAGCTCCACACCCTGGAACCTTTCGGTGGATTTGGTGTTCTAAAAATAGTACTAGGATTAGAGTCATTAAGATACTTCTTTTGGAGTATTTTAACCCATTTCATATTAGGTTCTCTATATATTTTCCAAACTAATTTTGCAACCAAAGCCTTACTTTTCCAACTCAAATTTTTAAGATCTATGCCACCTGCCTCTCTAGGTCTATTGATTTTTCCCCAGCTAATAAGTGTTAGTTTACTATCTCCCAACACTCCCTGCCAATAGAAAGTCCTCATTTTTTTTTCCAATTTTTCTTTAGCACCTTGCATTAAAGGTAAGAAGGATAATTTATATGTGGGAATTACAGAAAGGATTGCTTTCAACATTGTATCCCTTCCAATCGTTGATAGCCATTTTTCTTTCCACGAGTCCATTCTATGTTCCTTTCTTTTTTCAATTGGATCCCACATTTTATTTACTCTGCACCTTTTATCTAAAGACAACCCTAAATATCTGCAAGGTAGTTTTCCTTTTTTAAAGCCTAATGTTTGGCATATTTCATCTTCTATTCTATTATTAGTTTTCAGGAAGTAAGTTTCTGATTTATTAACATTTACCATCTAACTTGAAGCATTAGAATACACATTTAAGATTTTCTTAAATTCTTTTGCCTCTACCTTCCACCCTACACCAAAGAGCATCTTATCATCAACAAATTGTTGATGGGTTATGTTTTATACTCCCTCTATGATCTTAATCCCTCTAATTTTCTCTTGTTCTTGAGCCCTACTAATAGCCCTTCCAAAGGCTTCGTCCATAGTAATGAATAAGAAAGGTGAGATTGGGTCCCCTTGCTTGAGCCCTCTTGATATTTCAAAATATCCCTCAGGGGTTCCATTAATCAATATTGAAAACCTAGGGCTTGATATACAGTAGTAGATTAAGTTAATATACTATCTTGTAAAGTTGAATGCTTCCATACATTTGCATAAGAATCTTCAATCTACTTTATCATATGCCTTTTTGATATCCAATTTAATAAGCATACTAGGTTCTAGGTTGTGTTGAACCGAGTGTAATGGCTCTTGTGCTATGATTACTCCATCCAAGATGGATCTTCTAGGAACAAAACCTATTTGTTCTTCTGATATGATAAACGACAACACATTTTTAATTCTATTTGCTAGAGATTTTGAGAGAACTTTATACATTGTGTTGCAAAGTGAGATAGGTCTAAAATCGTCTAATTCTTCTGTTTTGTCTTTTTTGGGGATAAGAGTTATGAAGGTATTATTTATTTCCCTCAATATTCTCCCCGATTTTCTCATGTTTTCTATAGCTTCGAGCAT